>NC_047510.2:6828007-7175507 GCF_902827115.2 Pseudochaenichthys georgianus
GTGTTTGTAGTTTAATTATAACACTATCAGAACCAGAAAACCTTTATTATCCTTCTGTTTTACAATCAGCCCTCCTGTTATATTTTTAAAATGTTTCCGATGATAAAGGGAGTTTTAAGAGCTCGGACATTTTATTTTTACTTTGGTTTTCTTCGCAGCCGAGTTAAAGAAGGAAACATTTCCCCACAGTTTGTGTCCGCAGGTAGAGCACACGCTGCGGAACATTCCGTTCTATTGACATTTTAAATTCATGTTGACAAGCAAAGTTTGTAAGTATTCTCAAATTATTTTAGCAAACCTTTTTGTGAAATATTAAACAGGAGTGAACTTGTCACATGTCTGTGTGTTTGCACTTGATGAAAATGTTTTCTTATCATCTAGCTCAGAGTTTTGATGAAACAAGATGATCAAATATGTTTATGCGGCTGTAATTAAACACAAAACTCAGGCCTTTGAGTATTTCCTTTAAATCTGAATCTTATATTCAAAGCAAAAGTTAGATTTTAAAACATGAATTCATTCATAGAAAAAGGCAAAAATACTAACAAATTGACAAGCACCATTTTAAAAAGTCATTACCACTCAATGATAACAATTATTAGTACGTTTATACGTTTATACGTTTAGTACGTTTATAGATAAATACGATGTTATCAAATGTTAACAAGTTATAGTTAGGTAAAAATCCCTTTGCAGTTATGGTAGATAATCAGATCAATTAAATGTAAAATAAAATGATTGTTCTAAAATGTAAAACAATTACAAAAGACGAGAGGTTTAAGATCACATTCCTAAAAATGTATTGGCTAAAAGCCTACCAAGCTTCACTTCTTGATAGCAAAAAAAGAAAGAAAGAAACCATTAAATTAATACCTCTATTAAAGTTAACGTATACATGATGAGGAGAGTTGTAAGGGCATTACAAGAAAATTATGTCATTTTCTAATTTGTTTTTATTTGTTTTTACAGAAAAGTCAGTATTTCCACATTAGTGATGGTTATTTATAAAAAAGTGTCATTGTATAAATATGTTGTGAAAGCACCAATAGCTAACTACCTATCATTGACATGGATATCAAGGTATTTAGACATAAATATAGATTTTTATTATAATCCATATCTCCCAGCCCTGTGATGGACTTATATCTAAAGCTTTGTCTTTAGGCTTGGCTCGCCACAGCGGTCCGTTACGACCTTCCATGTTCCTGCTGACGCTGTTGTCTCCTGTTCGTTGCTCATTTTCAGGCTCAGTTCTGATAACTTTACCAAGTGACCTTAAGAACAGATGAAAAGCATTTGTTCACAATTTTGACTTCAAAAATGTTGCCTTTTAATTGTAAACTGATTTTGGGGGGAAATCCATTCAAAGGTTGAAAAGGTATGTTTTGGTTAAATGTATGGTAGTTCGAAAGATTCTGTACTTGTCTGTAAAATATCTGATAAAATGTCCAAATATAGTATTGTTAGAAAAATCTCACTCGTCAGTGAGTTTCAAAACAGGATACATGTATTTATTATCCTTGCAGAATGGAAGTAGTCATCACGTACAGAGCATTTGGTGCAACTAGTTCCTTCAAGTGTCCTTCACATGCTGATATACAAGAGAGGGAGTTACGCAGTCACAAGATGGAGGAATACTGGTTCAAAGCAGTATAACATTTTTTTATTTAATCGTTTATTTGGCATAGTAATGCACAGTAATGAACACTTAAAACATTCAAATGTGTCAAGCGTAACAGTGCCAGATTTAGCTTTGAGCTAATTTCCATCCGCAGTCCCTCACATAAAACATTTAAGAAAATGACATTTTACAAACATAGCAAAAACAAAACGTGATATGCAAAAAGTGCAAGAGCAGCATACACAAGTACTTCTCACATGGTAATACAATATAGCAGCAACGACAAGTGCAAGATAAGATACAAGAGATACATAGAGTGCACGAGGAGATACCCCTGTGTTAAAGTGCATTTAGCGCTGATTGCACGTTTGTTTGTTTCTCAACCATTCTTTGAGTTGACCTTTGACCTTTGAAGCTATTGAGAGTGGGACAATATCTCAGCTGGGAGGCTATTCCACAATGAGCTGCCTTTAACGGAGAGGACATTTCGTCCAAAAGTGTTCCGTCTGCGGTGGACTTCACAGTCTCCTCTGGTTTCTGACCTAGTGCAGCGTCCATTGTGTTTTCTGTGGATGAATTCCCCTGAGGGGGGGGGGGGGGGGGCAGTCATTTATAAAAAAACAAACAGTATTCAATGTGGGATAGAATCATACAGTGGAGGTATGACTTTGCAGCACTGACAGTTAAGAAGGGTCTACTTTGTTTAACATTTTGCAAGTTGAATTTAACAGTATTGGATACTTTCTTAATATGTTTCTTAAAAGTCAAGTTCGAGTCCAGTATGACTCCAAGATACTTGAAGTGGGGGATTAGTTCTAATTCTGCTCCGTTTAAAAACAAATTGGATTCTTCGATTTTGACTGGTCGTTTACTGAACATCATGCATACTGTTTATTGTTCGTTTAACTGTAAGCAAATGTTGTTCAGCCGGTGTTGAACCTTGTCCAAAGCATTTGAGAGACAGGATGTGATTATTTCAGTGTTTTTCCCGTGTACAAAGATGACCGCATCATCGGCATACATTTGCACATTCAACTCAGGACATACATTAGGCAAGTCATTAATGTACGGAGAAAACAGTAATGGTCCAAGAATGGAACCTTGTGGAACCCCAACAGGGTTGACAAGGTAGGGGGATTTGGCACCGTTGACCAAAACACACTGTTTTCTGTTCGATAAGTAAGATTTAACCGACTGTATTGAATCTGCCGAAAAGTTGAAATGAGTCAGCTTTGGAAGGAGCACTTGGTGGTCAACTGTGTCGAAAGCCTTCCTGAGATCAAGGAAGACGGCGCCTATGGGCTCGTGTCCAACATACATGTAACCTTTTCCACAAAGACACAGTTAGCTGTCTCCGTGGAGTGGTGAGCACGAACATTGGGTGGAGTGGAGCGATACCTTTATCTAAATGTTTGGTGATTAGTTTTGACACCCATTTCTCAGCTACCTTAGAGACACAGGGGAGGATGCTGATTGGTCTATAATTGGACATTATTGCCTTATCCCCAGATTTAAAGATCGTGTCACCGTGGCCACCTTCCAGGTTAATGGAACTTCCCTCGTGCTGATAGATTGATTCACTAGCATAGTAATTGGTTTTATTAGACCGTCTTTATAAAGTTGGTGTCTAAATAATCTGCATCCCTAGCCTTAGAACCTCTTAACCCTAAGATTATATGTTTTACCTCAGCCTCTGTGATTTCCTCCAGGTCAAAATCTGGATGTGTATCCACAGTCGGGCTAGGTGAGACCCCAGATGGCGAGAAGAGCTTTGTAATGTCCTGAGTACTATTTATAAAATACTCATTGAGAGAGCTGGCCAACACTGCAGGGTCTTTTATGTTACAATGTTTAGATTAGCTAAAACCCACGTCAGAAATGATCATGCTTGTCATGAAGCTCCGCGCAAGTTCAACCAGGAAGACCGTCTTTATATCTGTCATTCACATATATCCTTCTTACTATACGATCACCCCTCTAATCAGCGATTGGGGGTGTTCACTCCCCAGCTAAACCTACAAAATCACTTTTGTCTCTATTCCCACAAGCCAATCATAGAACATCTGCTCTCTCCCCTCCTGACAGCTGTCACTGCAGGTGACTCAGCGCAGCCCTCCACCACCCCTTCCCCCTTCCTTTTCTCCGAACCAGGGTTCACATCAAGCTTAAACACTGAAACAAATAAGTTGTTGGATCTAAGTGATTGAATAGTGGACATTGGTTGCACATTAATCGTTTGCTTTGGCAGCACTCGATCCAGTTGCCTAGGTTAAACACAAATATTAACTTAACCTAATGTAATTGAACAAAGTTATTCATACATGTTTCAATCACGTTCTGGCAACATGATTCAGTCATGTTATTTTAACTTCATATCATTGATTTATAAATGTTATAATCATGTTCTGGCAACCTTATTCAGTCATGTTCATTATTCTAGATACATGATATGATCATATTAGTACAACACAATTCAAACAGTGCAAATACATTTTATTTCAAATGCAGGGGAATACAGTAAAGTATCAATGTATCAAACATATTTTATGTAAAACACTACATCAAATAAACATTTTGAATACCTTCGTGTAAAACACTTGAGCAAAATTGCTTTATAAACAACAATATAAACATGTTAACATTCTTTTTTTAATACATTTTAGCTAATTTTAGACACCTGCCTGTTAGTTTACATATATGTATTCTTCTTTTACATTAGATTTTTTTTGTCTTCCCCATAAGTCACATTCAGAGAGATTCAGTTTGAGAGTTTGTATTTACATACATTTGTATTTACATGTATTCAAACAGAGGCAAAATTGTTAAAATGCATTTCTTCAAAGTCCAGGACTAATTCAGTTCAAACATATGGAACAAGATGCATGGTATTTTCTAATGTGAATAGTGGTTAGAATATTTATATATATTTATACATTTCTATACTTATTTGGGCCGTGAGTGAGAATGGACATAAGGCACATAAAAACATCAAACCCATTAAAACCGGGAAAGTGCCATTTTAGATTTGAACCACTTTAACTAACACTATTTATACTAACTATTATGTTAAACTTTGGCCATTATTAGTATAAAACATGACATGTTTTGGTCAACTTTAAGAAATTAAAGAGGCAAACAAGAGTCTGTGAGATTCTTTGACACAGTCTTCTTCAAAGACTGGTAGAATGTCCTTTAATTAGGAGGTCCCTTCCCGCATCAATGTCATCCTGAAAGATGAGTGACAGAAGAACAGAATACACACTTAAAACTCAAATACACAAATACATAAGGTCCTTGCAGCACATGTTTGGCAATAAATTAACAAAAACAAAAATGGTGCTGTGCATGCACTATCATCAACACAAATCCTGCTCCAATGGCCACCTTTCCCTTTTAGAACATTCTATTTATGACCAGGACCACAACAAAGTTCCATACTTTATAGCCACCCACCCCACACCTCCCCCTGAACTCTCAAAGGAAAGCAATGGGTGGAACAATGACAAGCCAGAGTGACTCTTTTCTAAAAAATAAGAACCACGGTCCACAGGTTAAACTTGGGCTAGACACCTAGCTTAACCCAGTAAGACCTGAGGCCGATTCTAAAACCGTTTCCTGACAAAATTATGTTGCTATATTTCAGTGTTGCTCAAACTTTTTCATGTCAAGGACGCCCAAAACAATAATGGCTATCTACACGTTATAAAACTTGATATGGTGAACCAGATCAAGTTGATGGATGAGGAGTCTGGCGACTAACGAGACTTAAGTATCTGAGAGGAGAAAGCCGGGGTGTCCCCACAGGGTCCCACCCAGAGGATTCCATAGGCTGACATTACTGTACTCTGACCTGTGTTTAGCCTCGCTTCATGTCTAGCGACATCCTTTCACTTGCCCACCTAAACATCTACTAAAGTATCAGATAACTTACTGTGTCCATGTTGTTAGTCAACGCTTTCAGTTGTTTCCCTTTCTGCCCAGTTGTGCTTTCAAACATCTTCAGCAGGTTTGCAGAGTACAGGTCCAGCTGTGATAGGAACTTAGACTGCAGAGGAATTGTGGTGATCCGTTTGAACTCAGCATTAATCTGAAAGCACACATATGGCTTTATGAGACAATTTTCATTAATATGGCACAGCGTTTACACAATAAGTCACATATACGGTCACTAGTTCATACTAACCTCAGTCACATCAAAGAGAGCTGGCCATCTCATTGTGAAGTCGCTGATCACAACCAATGGCTTTGTGTCTTCTATTTGTCCCATGAATTGTATGTTTCTCTCTGTAATGTTTTAAAAGTTGGGACCTGCAAGATACTGCTACAGCACAAACCTTACACTGCCACATTCACAGCAACAGTCACTGAAAAAGAAGAGAATGTTGCAATTAGTGATCATCAATAAATCCAATGGATGTTGTTGCCGTCTGGCAGAAACCTTGCATCTCCACATTTAATCTTTGATTATTTTAATACATGAATGCCCCATTTTATACTTCATCAAGGCAGTGTCACAAGTAGGGAAACTCACAGCTTGATGCATCAGGTCGTGAGATTGGCGGTTACAGCAACAAACAAAATGTGAATATATTTTGAAAATCTTCACCTATAATAAAATGCAAAATAGGGTTGCCAGATTGAGTAGTTAGGTGCGTATGTCGATTATATGAATATTTAACCAATGAAAGTATTAACAATAACTTGTGACTGAACAACTACGTTAATTTAATGTTGTGGACATGCAAGGTTTCTGCCCAACAGCGATGATATTAAGCAGATCATTTGATAGCAGATAACTTGATAGTTAAGGTCGAGGGGAAGTGAATGAAGTCATATACTCACCACAAGAAAATGAGCCTCCAGTACAATGAGCCTAGTCGACAGCGTGCCGGAGCGTGACTTGGACACAGGGCGAGACTCAACCCGCTACACGGTCCGTTTGTCTGCAACACATCAATATACAACAGGTTACAAACATACAACTGTACCTCTGTAGTTTTAGCAAAGTGTTAAAGTATTCATTCAAACATTTCTACAACATTGCCTGCATAAGCAGTCATTTTTTAAGGTTAACAGGATAGTATTTACCAGTGGAACAATATCCCAAATTAAATAAAAACTTTACTTTTCAGGATTCCAATTAAAAAATAACAACAATAGCAGCTCAAAGTGCATTGCAGTGCGACGCATTTCAAGCTTGTAGATCTGCTATTTTTGCTACTTTTGTGTGAAATTAAACATTTAATTGTTTGTGTTTGTTTAACAAACACCGTTGTTAAAAGTTACATATGTAACCAAATGGACAAAATAGAAGTTACTAAATACATAAAAACACTACTGACTACACCAGTTGGAATTGAACCAACAACCATTTAAGGCTTTAACTTCAAAAAGGAGGTTTGTTTTACAGAGCTTTAAAACTGGGTTGGGGAGCTGAGTGAAGACACCATGATTTGCAGAAGTTGACATTTTATTCACTTTAAATTAAAACAGCAAGTAACAATTTATGCCACATTAATACTAGTTCATATTAATTATGGTCTCCCTCAAGTTACCATTTCCATGTTTTACTCAATAAACAAAGACATTAATACACAGCACACAAAGCACCCAGCACTACAAAGACGGTTTACTGAAATCTCAAGATATGGCTAAAAGGAGGGAGGATCAACATTTTAATAAATCATTGCTAAATTCCAGTTTTATTTTGAAATCTGAGGCTGGATTGAAGCAACACTTTGGCTAAACAATGTGTTTCTACTACGAGTATAATGTGGACCAAATGTGCCTTATTTTCACCCTCTGTTGCATAAATAAGTTGCTGAGACTGCACTGCAAGTGCACAACTATTAATAGTCTAGCTAGCGCGAAAAACACACACGACGCTCGTCTGTCACAAGCGTCATGGCGCCATTTGTTCCTGGTTTGGGAAATTTCTCCATTACAACTAGGGATCGACCGATATGGCTTTTTCTAGGCCGATACCGATACCGATTATTGGTAGTCAAGGAGACCGATAACCGATATTTGGAACCGATATACATTTGCAGTCAAATCAGAACATCTTGGTGTCAAAATGTAGAATAACACAAACTCCAACACAACTTCTTTGACATGCATTTAAGCATATATTATGTTTAATGAACTTTTAAACATTTTACAACTGATTTCCTCTCTGTGCCCTTTTCTTTAGTGCAGCCATCTGCAATGAGTTAGAGAGAGATAAGAAGTGGGGCTGCAGGCTGACATGCTTAACTAACAATAATGCTTAATTTATTATATCAAAACAATGCCAGTCTATCTAGCATACAATCCCAATAAGCTGCTAGCAACTGCAAAACACTAGTGCTAGCTAATGTTTTGCTAAACATTTGCTAGATACATGTTGGCTAGCTAATGAGCTTCACATATCAACCTGAAAAACTGCGAGGCTCCCCCCTCCGCACCACAGTTAACACACAGTACAGCCGGTTACTCCGCTGCGAGACGCTGCACGCACACGCAACTCTGACTGACTTCCCGCGTCCCTGGGAAACTGATAGAATTGGATCATAAGATCGTGGTGTTTTTGCAACTTCAGCATAGGGGATTGGGATGTTTATTGAACTTCTGCTTTCAACTGATTTACCTTTACTTTACACACCTGGCGACATGTTGGGAAGCAACACCGTTGTGTGATGGACAGAATCAAGGTTTTTACTTATAATATGACCAGGCTATCAGCGCTAGCTAGTGCTAACCAGCGCTAGCTAGTGCTAACCAGCGCTAGCACTAGCTTAGCTAAGCAAACAGCAACGCTGTTAACATTCCCTAACAAGTTCGTCTTTTGAACGATGACAAACACATTAGGCCTATACTGATATGAAAATTAAACCTTATAACATTTTGATGGATGGATTGAGGATTTATATTCTTACCGTGTGTCTGAGAGAATGCTTCCATCAACAAGTTCACTGGTAGAAGAGGGAGAGGAGAACTTCCGTCCACGCTTAATAGCGCCCCCTCTGATCTTCCGGTGCAATTGAAACACTTCAGGGCAATGTGATTGAATCATTTTCAGAGGATGATGTTAAGCTTAATGTTATCTCAACACAATATAATCACGTTTTTTGGTCAAACATGAATTGTTTATGTTGAGCACATATAATCAGTTAAATGATATCCAAGAGGCCAACTTCTCAGTTTTTTCAGTGAACCACTCCTCTTCAGACCGACCCCATCAATCCCTTCATGCCTCCACCACCACCAATGTCGCACAACGGGGAAACACCAGTACTGTTTTCTTCTGGCAATAAATCCCGTACCAAAGCCATCCAGAATTTCAACTTCACCCTTGACAGCATCACTCTACCCCCCCCTCCCCCCTCACATCCGCAACCTCAGAGCCATCTTCGACAGTCAGCTCAAATTCAACCACCACATCAATCACATCACCAGGACCGCCTTTTTCCACCTCAAAAACATTGCCCGTCTCCGCCCATCACTCTCCTCCTCTGCTGCTGAAACCCTGATTTATGCTTTCATTACAACACGACTCGACTACTGCAATAGCATCCTCTACGGCAGTGATTCTCAAACTGTTTTCAATCATGTACTCCCTTTGAAAAAAAAATGCAGCCATGTACCCCCTGATCAGCACAAAAACTATTTGTTAGGGAAGAAATGCCTATAAAGAGGTACAGTACAGCGCTGCACCATCAGTGTCTGATTTATTAAAACAACAACAGTAACTGAGAAACACTTAAATGCTACATTTCAAATGTTTACAATCCATCACTAAATTCATGGCAAACCCATTTTAACATCATGCGATAACACTAAGACGACATTAGTTGCATTGAACTGATCTTTTTAATAAGTTGTACTTACAATGTAGTGAAACATGGGCTTGAGCTTCACTGAGGACCTTTGTTATTCTCAGTGACAGGAAGGCCACTGCAGTTATTACACTTCACGTTTTGAAATATGTGTAACTCTGTTAATATAAAACCCACACTGCTCAAACTTCGTTACTTTTCCTAAAATTGGTATTTATTTATTTTTCATTAACATAACAATAAATCTCACGTACCCCCTGCAGTACTCCAACGTACCCCTAGGGGTCCGCGTACCCCCATTTGAGAACCACTGCTCTACGGCATACCATCCAACCTCTTCAATAAACTCCAACATATCCAGAACTCTGCGGCCCGCCTCCTCACCCACACCCGCTTCCGAGACCACATCACTCCCGTCCTCCAGAACCTCCACTGGCTCCCCGTCCGTCAAAGAATCGACTTCAAAGTCCTCCCTCGCCGACCTGCTGCACCACCACACCCCTTCCCGCTGCCTCCGCTCATCAGAAGCCCACCTCCTATCCATCCCCACCGGCCTCAAGCACGTCGCTGCCCCCTCCCTCTGGAACTCACTCCCACAACCCATCAGAGACTGCATCGACCTCACCACCTTCAAAACACTCACAAAAACTCACCTCTTCAATCTGGCTTTTAATGTGTGATTGTTTTTGTATTATTTGATTTTATTTATTTTTTCACTATCTCTGTAAAGTGACTTTGAACACCTGTAAAAGCGCTAACAAAATTAATCTATTTTCATTATTATTAAATATATATACAATAAAACATGTCTCTCCTGTAGGCTGAAGCATGTTAATCGTTGTAGCTATCACATGCCTAAAACAGTGCGTCCTGCTTCTCTTCTTGGTAATCATACATCCTGTCATGTACACTGTTATACACTTGGGCCTTCGTTATCATGTGCACATCCTTGAAAGAGTACTTTTAGTATTTTCCCAACAAGTATAGTTGAGCTCATAGGACTTGATATAATAATTGGCCCCTTCTTGAGTGGATGAAGGGGTAATAACATCATTGGGGTCATCAGGTGGGCCCCCTCCTTCCTCAGTGTGTTGTTGATAGGCCCACGACACCTCCAGAGGGCCCCCGTCCACTTTGCCCCTCCTGCTGGTTACTTTGCAGCCCAGATGGAATCCCTCCGTTTCAGCCAGTTGATACTTCGGTCCGCGGCTTCTCCCTGTGACCCCACAGGCCATCAGGTCTGCCCTCGGACACCCCTACTTTTAAGAACCCTAGTGGTTGATCTGGCTACAAACTCTGCAGCCGACCTCCACAGGGAGTGCCTGTGTTCTCCATCCCCGCTGTACTGCCTCGGTTGCTATATCCCAGTACCTTAAACGTTTCAGTTTGTACGTTTCATCGACTGCAGCCTCCCATGGTTCAGTTAATTCAACAATGTAAGGACGTTTGTACGGTTTACCACATGATCAAATCTGGCCAGAGATTGGTTGTGATGATGATCTCTGGTGGGAAGGTGAGCTTCTGACCTAGGTCAACTTGCATATCAGTCTGGAGCCGAGTCCAGCAGGTTCACTTTCTAACAGATGGCTTCTTTGGAATGCTCCCTGCTAGACATTTTAAAATATACACAAGTTAAATATGAATAGTGACAGGCAGAGGATGAGGGAAGGGATGTCTGAATGACGGGATGTAGGGGTGTATCGTTGAAGGGGGTCGATGGGTGGAGGGATGAGAGTATGTGGTAGAAGGGGAACCATATGGGTAGAAGGGAGAGGGAGTTCGGGTTGAGAGAATGGAGACAGGCGATGGCTGGATGTTTGGCCGGATATAATTAGAGATGGCCGAGATTAGAGACGGGGTTGAGGCGTGGCCATGCTCCTGAACCTAGGTTCACAAATTAACTTCATTTATTGTCGAAAACTACCTGACACAAACTTCCCAACATCACCACAGTCTTACCAGAACCATGTTTACCTTCACAGCCAACTAAAAAGATGATTGATAGGGGTAATAACTGCCCAAATCTGGCAACTTCACTCGTGTGTTTTCCCGCCTTTCTTGTAGCAGGTGTCCCCCTCATCCCCCCTCGTCCCTGGGTGGTTGTCTCTGCGTCTTTCTCCTCTTTAAAGGATGAGATAGAGGAGACGAAGAGGAGCGCCTCGGCTTCCTCCCCTCGGTGTGGTTTCCTGTTAGTAAGTGGAGGATGTGGAGACGGTTGCAGCAGCGTTCACACAGCGCTGCAGCCTCTAACATCATGGCTCCATCTCCTCATTGGCTCGAGGTGTTTGTGTGTGAAACGGCTTCTTCTTTTTTTCTTTCTTTCTCCAGTTTCCAGTTGCAGGTTTTGCAGTTTGATCAGCCCACACGCCTCCTGCAGCCGAGCGGGCCACTTTTATGTCGGTGAGTCACCTGGGTGGTGACTCAACTTTAGCAGAAGTTTGTCACATTTAGTCTTAAATCTTGAGCTGGAATTTGATTTTTTTATCTTTCAGAATGCTCCATCTCTTTGACCTGCATTAATGCTTCTCGAATAGGAAACTCGTAGAAGCATCTGAGGATCCGTGGCGGGAGCTGAAGGTGAATACAACCCTTACTCAGAATCCCATTGAGTTAATCGCAGAAACAAAGAAAAGTAAAACAAGAGAACAAGAAATATGACTAACAGAGAGAGACGGTACCATCATACAATTATAAAAGCCATTAATAAAGTAAAATCGTTTTTAACGTAAAGTTGTAATACACGAGCTTGTACTATATCATCCTTTATTTGGCAACCAAAACCTGAGCTCAAATTTGGTGATTTTGAAATGTTTCAGTGGCAGATGCTCACTCTCTTTGACTTTGGAATAGGAAACTTGAAGAAGCCATCTGAGGGTCCGTGGCGGGAGCTGCAGCGAGGTGATTGGGTGCAGCACAGCGACGGAGGAGGCGGTGCAACGAGAAGAAGTGTTCAGAAATGGAGAACGCTGGGTCGCAGTAGCTGCCTCATGCGGACCACTCTCTGCCAGGAGACGCCGAAGCTTCACCCGTCCTCCGTGTCTACAGGTGAGTCCTCTCATTTTCACATCCTCACCTTTAAATAAGGGACTTCTACATCATGGAGGAAGCTTCATTTGTTCCCAGCATGCACCTGGAGGAGGTGAAGCTAAGCATGGAGGCCTGGTGAAGGCATTTACTAAATTACTGTATTTGAGTGACTTGTACTTCAATTTCATTTTATGCTATTTTATAATTCCACTCCTATATTTATCCGACACCTTTAGTTACTTATCAAAATTCCGTAATTTTATATATATGATTCTTTAATGGGCCATAATGCACTTTTATTTTTGAAATGTAAGTATATTTTAATGCCATTATGTGTTTATTATTATGTGTACTTTTACTTATTTTTACAATATAGTACTTTTACTTAAGTGAAAACTTTAATCTCAGGCAAAGACATTTCAAAACAAAATAATTATTCAATTGAATTTGACAAAGGCAAAAAAAGTGTATACAATAAATGAAAAAGACGTAGAATAAATGTTAATCAAACATGACTTAGGTTAAACTAGAACATCTTTGCTTTATCGTCCTGCAATGAATATATTGATACACAATCAGGCTAGCTGAAATGTAAAAGATGATGCGTTCAGGAGGACTAAAAGCAGGCTCCTTGTTTCACTTCAGGACAAAAGTCATACATATATTCCTGTGATAAAGCACAGACACCAAGCATCCATTATAAATCTCCCGGTGAAGAAATGTGTCAAAACCATACACGTGTTTAGTTGACAGTTAGTTAGTTAACGATTTTGGACGTTTCGTGAACTAAACTGTTAGCGATACATACATTTATTTTATCAGAAAATAATGAATGACTAAGGTTTGAAAAATGTTATTGTTTTAAAATGAACAAAATGACACGAATACAGGATTTAACAAGTTACCTAGAATACCTCCAGTCTACAGTATGTATGATAAAGGTCCTGCATTTCAAATCTACGGTATTACTCGAAGCAATGATAATATGTTTCAATTCAATATTTAAAAATGTACAATAACACAACAATCAAACATACATAGAAAATGAAAAACAAGATCCAATGACATAATAAAAACTGTATTATAACCACAGTATTGTTAGGTATTTTCAGTACAGTACGTTTCAACATTTCGATATACTTACATACTTTTACTACAATAACATTTATAGTGCAGGGAGTTTGCCATGACAGAATATTATCACAGTGTGGTATTAGTAACTTTACTGTTACAGAGTATTATTACAGTAAGGTAACTATAGTACTTTTACCTTATCACAGTACAGTCTGGTACTAGTACTGGTACCAGTACTTTTTACTGGAACAGAGTATTTTCACAGCGTGTTATTATTACTTTAATTGTAAGGAAGTATTTTCACATTGAGGTAACTAGAACTTTTACCTTACCACAGTATTTCTACAGTGTGGTATTTAGTGCTTTAACTGTATCAGAGTATTTAAACAATATGATATTAGTACTTTTTACTGTAATAAAATATGTTCACAGTGTAGAATGAGTAACTATGCAGTATTCATAGTGAGGGAACTAATACTTTTACCTTACCACAGTATTTCTACAGTGTTGTATTAGTATGTTTTCTGTAACACAGTATGTTCAGTGTGGTATTAGTCAGCTGACTGTAACACAGTATTCACAGTGTGGTATTAGTCAGCTGACTGTAACACAGTATTCACAGTGTGGTATTAGTCAGCTGACTGTAACACAGTATTCACAGTGTGGTATTAGTCAGCTGACTGTAACACAGTATGTTCAGTGTGGTATTAGTCAGCTGACTGTAACACAGTATGTTCAGTGTGGTATTAGTCAGCTGACTGTAACACAGTATTCACAGTGTGGTATTAGTCAGCTGACTGTAACACAGTATTCACAGTGTGGTATTAGTCAGCTGACTGTAACACAGTATTCACAGTGTGGTATTAGTCAGCTGACTGTAACACAGTATTCACAGTGTGGTATTAGTCAGCTGACTGTAACACAGTATTCACAGTGTGGTATTAGTCAGCTGACTGTAACACAGTATGTTCAGTGTGGTATTA
This sequence comes from Pseudochaenichthys georgianus, assembly GCF_902827115.2. Classification (NCBI taxonomy): domain Eukaryota; kingdom Metazoa; phylum Chordata; class Actinopteri; order Perciformes; family Channichthyidae; genus Pseudochaenichthys; species Pseudochaenichthys georgianus. The sequence goes on from NC_047510.2 coordinate 6,842,530, forward strand.
GTCAGCTGACTGTAACACAGTATGTTCAGTGTGGTATTAGTCAGCTGACTGTAACACAGTATGTTCAGTGTGGTATTAGTCAGTTGACTGTAACACAGTATTTTAGTATAAGTACGGTCACAGTGTTTCTGTGGAGGTTCCGTGTCAGAGAACAGTGTTCTGGTTCTCAGAGCACAGATATGTTTCTGTGAGCTCTTTTCCTTCCTGTGTGACGCAGCTCTGTGATTATCATCGGGTACTTCCTGTGAGCTTCAGGAAAGTAAAAACCACCAGTTATTCAAAAGAAATAGAGCAGGTGGTTTCCCCTTAAATACTTGCTTACACCTGTTAAAAGATACTTTTTAATTCAGTTTATATAAATGGACGGGACTAAAGCTCCTTACACACCAAGCCGATTTTCGCCGTGCCGTGCCGACACCTTCCGCCGCCGGTTCGACATGTTGAATCGGGAGGCCGTTGGCCAAAGAAATCACTCTGATTGGCTGTTCAGCTTAGCGAATCAGTGCATGAGAAGAAAACAAACTATTAAGAAGGCAAATCTGAGATTTCATTTAACTCCAGCTCTCAACACAGGTTCGGGAAAGCCCCGTGAGCTTCTCGCTGTAGAGAGAAAATGGAACGCACACGCTATTTGTTGTTTGTTTATATCATGTAGTCTGTTCTTCTTCTCTCGGTTATCACGCAGTCTGTCTTCCGGTTGTTGCCTCTTTTGAATGACGAATACACACTACCGCCGCCTGCTGGTAAGGAGAGTTATTCCCACTCACGCATGTGCAGTTCGTACGTGCTGGCCGAGTCTTTGGGGTGTGTTCCAGTGCGACACATGGCCAAGATGCAGGAGACGCGAGGCGACGCAACAGTCGGGTCCGTCTGTGTCAGTTATTTGGTGTCAGCTTGGCGTGTCCTAGAGCAGGAGTTCCCAACGTGGGGGTTGCGATTACAAAATAAAAATTGAAAATTAAAAAATATGTTTTTTTCTTTTATCAATTTTTTTTTTTTAATTATTATTAATAATAACGTGTGCATAGACATTTTTCAGGGGCGGACTAGCCATCTGTATAATTTCCCCGCAGGGAGGCTCCCCCAGTTGACAATCCACTAGCGCAGTGTTTCTCAAACTTTTTCATACCAAGGACACTTAACCAATAAAAAAACACTCACGCACCACCCAACTCCACAAATATCCAAGAACAATAGGCCTGCTTGGCCCCAGTATTTGGACGACGCCACTATATCCCTATGGGAGAATTGGCCGGCGGGGCGCTATGCAGCTTCCCACTCCAACAGTATATAACAGCCTAATAACGACAGCTTAACCTTCTCTACATCGCCTCGTTCACACAATAAATCAACAATACAAATACAACTACAGATTATATAAGCATTTAGTTCAAATGAGATTTTAAATGTACATCAGGTTTTACACCTCTTATGAAATGTAGACTCTCAGATCGTTGGCGACTGAGAGATATGCAAAATACCCTGCATAGTACGAGTACGACACAAACCTCTGCTGTGGATTTTCAAAACAAAATACGGTAAAACTATGGTCGCAGGCCCAAGTTAAACTCTCTGAGGCCTGCATGGTCTGCCTACAAAACTACACATTTAAAAAGGTGTATGCAGCCCCAACAACAGCCTCTGATCATCAGCAGACTTCATGCAATGTGTCATCGGATGCATATATTATATTATATAACAACCTCTATCTAACTCCTAACACATCTAAATCTACTTTCAGCATGGATAAATGTTCATAGAATACATCCATTGTTTGTTCTATATGCTTCTTGAAATCTTAAAAAACAAGTCGTTTTTCTAGAACTGATTTGTGAAAGTGAAACTTAAGCTCGCTCCATTGCGGAGATATTCCCCCCCATAACATCAGTCATGACCTTTCAATCAGGACATGATGTAATACACGATAGAGTGGTATACAGATGACGCCATTTTGCATGTTAGCTCAGCAAGGACTCCCTTTACAAAAAGCCAATGGCATTTTTGCATTGGATTTCTGAATATTGCAGAAGATAAGCTCTGTGGCAAACAACCGTTTATGATACTTAACAGGTTTTGTTCAGCAGGATAATCTCCACATATTTATACCACTTTATGATTATTGAAGCGTAAATGCAGCCGGCAGAAGTAAAGAGCTAATGTTGCGTCACAACCACCGTCGCACGGCTGCGCATCACCACGCTAAGCTAAAAGCGGCTAATATTCGTTGTGATGACGTTAAGTCGTTTATTTAGCTAATTATTAGCAACCACCATTTTTATAGAAGCTTCGGACATTCACGTGTGTGATAACTACTGACATATTTTATGGTGTAGAACAAAAGGTGAAAATCTCTTCAGCTTGTGTTTACCACTTTGGAAGTTTTTCCTTGTACGATGTGAGGGTCTAAGGACAGAGGGTGTCGTATTGTCATACTGATATTCTGTACACACTGTGAAGACCACTGAGACAAATGTAACATTTGTGATATTGGGCTATATAAATAAACATTGATTGATTGATTGATTGATTGATTGATTGACCACAGAACTTATTTCCGGCATCTAACCACAAACACGTTTTAGACTCATCACTGCACCGCTCCATTGAATGCTACTTTTGAAAGGTTTGATCACCAGTCTGGCCTAAAGTATAGAAATAATGTAATATTGAAATGTTTCTCACGTTGTCTCCAGATGAAACATGGCCGTCTCCTGGTTCGTCTGGGTTCTGTCGGCAGCCGTCCTTGTCTCTGTGGTGCTGCTGGCGCTGGTGTGTCTGCACTGCAGGAACAGAGGGCCTCTGGGTGGGCGGCCATCTCAACTCACACAGCACACACACACACACACACACACACACACACACACACACACACACACACACACACACACACACACACACACACACACGTCGTGACCTCAATATTACATCCTGTGGTCTCAAACCAGTTTCATGTTTTCACACATCTCATGGTCACTGCCACAGTGCTTTATCGTGCTTTTATTTCAACCATTTAAATAATAATGTATTTCTGTTTCCTCCCATCAGTCTCCATCAGGCAAGCGAATGTTTCAGAGGAATACATGCCGTAAGCCTTTACTTCTACAACACATAGCTAAATGATCATATTTTTAAAGTATAATAATTCAGATTTCATGTCAGTGTTTTATGAAATAATGACTGATTTTCTTTCTTCTGTTAATCAGATCCACCGAATTCAGAGTCATCCACCCCTGTAAGTCTGAAACACCTGAAAAGGCGTAAAGAAGTCTGTGGCAATTCTGAGGGGTCGCTCCACAAAAAGCCACAAAAAAGCAGCAAAGCTAAATGCGGCTAATGTTTGGCGTGATGATGATGTTTGGTGCTCTCATTAATAACTTGATAGCAACCGCTATGTTTTCATGACACATAGAAGCTTCAGACCAGTGAGGTATTTACTGACGTATTTTATGTTGTGGAACAAAACGTGATCTCGAGACGAGGGAGCAAGGAAGTGTTAAAATGAGACTCATTCCTGTACCACTCTATTGAAGTAGTGATTACATGTTCCCTTAGGTGTGCTCTTTAATACATTACATTATTGTTACCGCAAGCTAACAAAATATATACCTGCTCTTGTATATAAGAGGCTGTGGCTCGGTGGGGTAATGCGCTGATCTTCAAATCAGGGGAGCACTGGTTCAATCCCCACAGCAGTCAGCACGTGGTTGTGTCCCTGGGCAAGACACTTCACCCTAAATTGCCCACAGAATGTAATGTATGTAAGTCGACATGTGATGATGATGATGATGATGATGATGGTGACTTCCTTCGTGTTGAGTTGCAGCCCAGCAGAATTCTGATGTGAACTCCATCCACTTGCTGTCCCCTTTGTGAGTCACTCCTTCAAAACTAAACACACCTGCTGCCGTTCATATAGAATCATGTTTTATACGCTAATATTCTACGTGAATGATATTAATTCATGCTGTGAACTATATACAGCGTATGCAGTGGTGTAAAGTAACCCAGTAAATTAACTCAAGTACTGTACTTAAGTACTTTGAGATACTTGCATTTTACGTATTTCTATTTGATGTTCCTTTGTATTTCTACCCCACTACAAATCAAAGGTTAATCATGTACTTTTGCTCCACTACATGTATTTAATACCTTTAGTTACTTCACAGATCTGGATGAATGATGTGAAATATAACCAAGTGTTAAATCAGACTTTAGTTCCACCTGGAGTAAATCCACCAGCTACCCTGCAGTCTACAAAGTCATTCAGACTAGCTGCACCTTCACCAGCTTTGAGAACACTTTCATGATCAGTCATTATAAAACATATCATATATATTATTCTGAGATGGACCAATCTGCACAACGACTACTAATCAGTACACTACTGGTACTTTAAGTATTTTGTGATGCTAATACTTTTCTACTTTTACTTGAGTAACATTTTGAATGCAGGACTTTTACTTGTAACAGAGTATTTATACTCTCTGGTACTTCTACTTTTACCAAGTACAAGATCTGAGTACCAAATAAAAATAGAAATGTAATTTCTCAATTGCGCAAATTTACATTCAAAACAGTTACATCTTTACTACTTGTGAAAGCTCTAAAAAATATAAAATGTTCAAAGACCCTGCTTATGGTTGACAGTATTCATGTTTTAATTGAATTATATTTGTATTTTCCCGCTCAGCCTCCCCTTATCTGACCCTGGAACACAGCGCAGACAGAGATCCTACTCCCCAGCGGAAATTGGTGACATTCTGCTGTTTGATTTCATTTAAGATGTGTTTGACTGTTTACAGCAGCTTTGTTTGTTTTTTAACATTAATTACTCTTGATCAATAAGTCATGTTAGTCGGAATTGCCAGTCAGTGTGTCACTTAAGTTAATTTGTTGCCGATCATACTTTATTCAGAAAAACAAAATCTTTTTTTTTCTGTTTTACAGAAAGTATTCCAAGTTATGAGAATCCAACAGACGGTAAGATTGGAACTGCAGCAACATCATTTTCTTCCGTATTTAATTATCAATCTGTCCGACAGCTTTAGTTACCTTTCAGACTGCAATTATGTATCCGCTTCCTGTCCAGTGTAGAGATTTCAAAGATGGCTCAATTAAATATTTGATCAAAGGTGATATATTTATAATTTGCTTCTTTATAAATTCCCTTTGTCCATTTCACTGCTTTAGGTATACATAATTAAAATGCAAAATATATCCATTATTAAATAAATTCATGAAATAAATGAATACAAAACAACATTTAAATAAATAAATCCAGGGGGAAATAAAGTAAAAAAAGTAACATAAAATAGGTGATTTAATACACAGGTAAATAAATCAAATTAAAACAAATGATCAACTTATGTCACATTTTATCAATCAACTATTGCCTCTATCTAAATGTAAGTATACATTTATTTAAGTAATTCTTTCCTCCTTCCTGTCAAGTAAAAATAAATCTGATTTATTTTGATGAAAGCTGATGTGTTACTTTTAGAGTAGATTCTCCTAGTCTAAATAAAGTCATTTGAAAGCCTCTTGGATCCGCTGGAAAACGCTTCTTCTCTGAAACTCATGAAACGTGTTGACCTTTTTAGAGAAACACTGTTCTGTATGATGATCTAATAGAATGTGATGCATCGCTGTATTAAACAAGCCAACAGAATGAAATCTTCTCATGTGAATCGGCCTGTGTTCTGCAGGTCCGGACTACATCAACACTGAGAGCGATGCAGAAGACCCCGGATACATGTAGGAGAAACATCTGGAGCTAAGATTTATTTAAAGCTGGAACAGTAAATCAGAGCTGACTGTTTGTCCTCCTCCTCCTCCTCCTCCTCCTCCTCCTCCTCCTCCTCCTCCTCCTCCTCCTCCTCCTCCTCCTCCTCCTCCTCCTCCTCCTCCTCCTCCTCCTCCTCCTCCTGTGCAGAATCGTGTTGCCTGAAGGTGAAACCCCTGTGACCAATCGAGCCGAGAGTCGAGCCTCCACGCCTAGTTCAGGTACAGTTTGGAAACCGGAAACACAAACTCAGACTTAAGTTTCACCCAGCATCCAGTTATAAAGTCTCCCTGGCAAAAAGTGACTTCACTTCCTTTTTCATTCAATGACACATTTTAATGAAATTATGATTTGGGATTTATGTTATTTTACACCACCACTCTTCAAAACACATGTGAAGACTTTATCAAAAGGCTTTTTTTAATATTCCTGGTTTAGTTTGAAGTTTTTACTTTTATTCTGAGCTAAAAGTATGTTATTTAAACGTTGTTGTGTCTTTTATTGTTCCCTTTTTGTTTGGCTTGTCATATGAGAACATTGGATTGTACAGCCTCTAGACTAATGAAAAAAAGAAAAGAACATGTGAACAAGAAAGAAACGAGGACAAACTAAGAATTGGAGCGAGAGAACAGTTACACATGATATGATGTATTCTGTAATGAGACATCATGGTGGATCAGTAGATTTGAGGATACATGTTCATGATACAGGTCACATGTGAAGTGATGAGCTGTTTGTTTCCAGATGTTCTACATGACTATGAAAATGTCCCAACAAAGAAGGGTGAGTGTTTTAAGAGGGCGTCTGTCCTCTTTTGGTATATTATAATTGTAATTCCTTGTGTTTTAAGTGTCTAGTTTCCTATAAGAGCCAACAACTTTATTTTTTTAATAGTCTGTATTTTGTCTGTACTTTCCTCTTAACATCTTTCCCTTATACCTACCCCACCTTTAACAAGAAGACAGTTCAAATGGATATTCTCTGAGATTAAAGTGGGACATTTAAGATAAAAAACTCTAAATATTTATTTATAATAATGTTTATTTTATAATATTTCTAATTAGCCTGACAAACACACATTTAGATTTGTTGAAACTGTGTTTTCTCCTCAGAGGAAAAAGACTATCTGAACGTGGAGCTGCTGCAGTATCAGAGTGAGTTCTCAGATCACGTGGGTTTCTTCTTTGCTGTTCTTTCTTCCTCTGTGGTGTTCAACACAGGAAGTTGTGAGCTCTGTGGCTCAGTGCGACACATAGCCAAGACCCAGAGATGCGAGGCGACACAACAGTCGGGGGTCCGTCTGTGTCAGTTCTTTGGTGTCAGCTTGGTGTGTCCGGGCCTTAAGTCGCTTTGGATAAAAGCGTCTAACAAGTACCATGTAATGTAATGTCGCCCATGACGACAGTGCCTGATGTAAACATAGAGCTCAGAATCCACTTTCTCAGTGTCACACCTTTACATTTACATTATTAACCAAATTCAAAGCAAAAGAAGCAAATCAGGAACCAGCTAATGGCTTACAAGAAAACTGGCTGATATGAATTTAGTTTTCTATCTAATCTTTGTATGTTTTGTGTACAAATATGAATCCGTTAAGAACTTAGCTGGTAAATGTAGTGGTGTAGAAGTATGAAGTTGCATTCAAAGAAAAAGACTCAAGTAAAGTACAAATACCTTAAATGTGTTCTTTCTGATGACGACCTCGACACAAAATGTGAAATCTAATGCACAGAATATGATGAAATACACTGAGGGATGAACTCCATCTTCTCTTATCCGTCATGTTTCTCAACAGGATCAACACCAGATCTGTCAGTTCGGAGTGACAGCACCACGGATGGAGACGATAACGACAATGTTGGTGAAGAAGATGATGATGGAGACGATGACGAAACTGATAGTGACGATGATGAAGGAAACTACGTCAACGTGCATGAAGTGACACTGACTGATTAAATTACTATAGTGAGCGCCATCTACACTTTTATCCTCCTCCTTGAAGTCATGATGGCTTTTTTAGGTTGGATTTCAAACTGAGGAAAGAAACTGAAAAATAGGATATTGCTAACGCACCAAACAAGAAGTTTGTCCAGCAGCAGAACGCTGCATCTGAACTGCATTAGTAGAATTTAAAAAGCCATAATAAATCCAAAATCTTACCGACAGAAAGCTGATTTCCACTGTTGGACATAGAGTGTATATTGGTCACCTTTTGATCAAAACAAAACTAGACAATTAAAGGCGTTGCTTTGTGAGATGATGATGGGAATTGTCATCATGTTATAGAATACATATATCAATCTAGGGCACCAACTCAAAAGTTAGCTTGTTTTGCAATTTATGAAATGATCTCTGCTGAGTACAGACAACGATGTACAAGTATGGATGATATCAATTCTCACATAAAACAAAGGGAGTCCACAGGGTTCAGTACTCGGACCACTTTTTTTCCTTATGTATACTTGGAAATGATAATACTTTTAATTATTGATTAACCTGAGGCCTGTACTACGAAGCTGGTTCAACCTAACCTGGATATGTTTGAGTTAGCCGGTTGGCCTAATCCAAAAACATGCGCGCTCTCGCTAAACTGTACTACGACGCGGGTTATCAAGTGGATCGCTCAAGCCAGCCGTGCCCTATCTAGTTAGGTGCGCGTTCACATGAAAGGGGTGGTATCTGGAGCATTCGACCAATCACAAACATGGACAAGCGTACTGGCAGCGCAGCGCGTCGCGTCATACTTTCTGAATGAAAAGTGAACTTTAATATTAGACATATGAAGAAGTTAAACTTTAAACATCCATGACTAAAAAACTTTATCCAGGATAAAAGCCACATACCTGCACCTGCAAGGTGAATACAGCTGGTAAAAGAACAAGTGTTTGAATGCACATTAACAGGTTTTATGATATCATTGCCTTTATAGGACACGAGTGGATCTGACTTTAATTACATTTGACTCAAGTGTTTCGTCAACTTAATGTGTTGCTTAAAATAATACTTCTGCATACAGTATGTGACACTGAGTGTTGCACGGCCAGATACGGCTCAAGAAGCTGACTCAGATAAGGAAATATATGATACATTATGAAGTGATATGCCGCGGACTATACTGTTACTTTGATCCGGTTACTTATGTTGTGGCAGATATTTAATTAAGCTTTCTTAACGCTAATGTTATAACAGTCAGATTGCTCTGAAGATGGAGGTGATATTCTATTCATGTTCACGTTCACACAGTCGGTGATTTCTGCCGGCCGTCTTTCCTGCAACGGCAGCTTTTCTGTATTTCCTTTCTCCTGTAATATGACTTGATCGCTTTAAACTCCGCACACTGAGCTCTGATTGGTCAGCAGGCAGTGCTTTCACTGAGTTGATCTCTTAGCCTGCAACCTAACCTGCTCCGGAGTAGGCTAGCCGCTCAGCACAAGTTACCATGGAGATCTAGCCTGCGAAAAAGAGAACCAGTGTCGTCGGACCGGAAACCGTTAGCCGGCTAAGGGAAAATCCTGCTTCGTAGTACAGGCCTCTGATGATATCTTTTATGTAACTCAATGAATGCTTCGCTCCACAAAAAATGTCCGAAAGTAATGAAAAAAGTCCATCTCAGTTTTTAAAACTAGGGCGGTCTTTCAATGCCTTGTTTTGTCAGTTAAGAATGTTTAGATATTCACTTTAATGTGCTATAAAATAGAGAGAATCAGCATATCCATATATATGATGGTTAAAACTGCTTTAAAAAACATTTTTGAAATACAAACATATTTTGTATACATTAGATAGCCTACATAGATGTTGTTATTTTGAAGGAACCAGAGAAGTGTTAATCAGGCTATGATAGACAGACTATTATTGGGTATTTAAGGCAGATTAAGGTTACACATTTTGAACTGACGCTATTACAATGATTTCATAAGAACCTTGAATTTCTGAAAGTAAGTGTTTTGTAGTTTTGAACATTATGAACGTTTTTGTTGATGCATATCTGCTTTACTTTGATTTTACTGACAAGTCCTGAGAATGTCCTTATTCACATTTTGTTTTAATGATGTATTTATGTGTTTTACCTTTCTCTGTAATCCATTTGTGTTAACTCGTTTTTTTGTATTCAATTAAACCTTCATCAAACCTTGAATTCTAAAAGATTGTATTCTTTAGTTGTAAAACTTTTCTTTTAACAAAAATAACTTATCTTTCTGTATTTTGACATGTTGTGACATTTAAGTCTAAGTTACAGAATACATATAAAAGTCATATAGTTTAATGTAAACAAATTATAGTATATAAGTATGCTAAATATGTATATTGTGTAACAAACCATAGTATAGTGTGTACAAATTCACAGTTGTGTTAAATAAAAATACTATAACATGTAAAAATGTAGACATGAATGTTAACAAAATGCTAAGTATATTACTGTATGGGGGAAAACGGCTCATATAATAATAGATGTAATTTGTTAGCGCTTTTACAGGTGCTCAAAGACGCTTTACAGATATAGTGAAGCGAAAAGAAAAGGAAGGAACAACAAATAAATATATTGTTAAAGTTAAATAATACAAAAACAATCACACATTAAAAGCCAGTGAGTGTTTTGAAGGTGGTGAGGTCAGTGCAGTCTCTGGTGGGTTGTGGGAGTGAGTTCCAGAGGGAGGGGGCAGCGACGGAGAAGGCTCTGTCCCCCCAGGTCCGGTGATTGGCGCGGGTGGGGATGGATAGGAGGTTGGCTTCTGATGAGCGGAGGCAACGGGAAAGGGCGTGGTGGTGCAGCAGGTCTGTGAGGTAGGTAGGGGGGGGCCTGATTGTAATAGTATAATAGTATGTCAAAACTAGTCACAGTAGTATGTTGAAAGAAATTAATAGTAAAGTATGTCTGAATATTTGGAAAAACCTAATTTATCAATGTTAAAATATGACGTATTGTATGTCGAAAATTATATTATTGTATAGTGTGTCAAGATATTGTGAATAAAGTAATAGTATAGTATGATGGAAAATGTGTTATTGTATAGTATGTCGGAAAAGTCAAGCTGCTTTATTTGGGGGTGGACCTTACCTCCTATAGGGGGGTCCGGGGGCATGCACCGTCGGGAAGAGTTTTTTTTTTTAAATGTTGAAGTGAAATGCATCAATCTGGTGCACTTTGAGCACTACATGAATTGATGGATACAGCTCTCAACACTCATATGAAAGGGAGCTGTATACTTTTCAATAATCCAAACATCTTTAGAATATGATCACAACCAATAACAAATCACTTCAACTTGTTTATTCTTATGTTTCCTAGATAGCATTCTTTCTTTTTATTTATGCATATTTTACTAATTACTCCCCTTTTAAACTGTTTTTTTTTTTTTACTGTCCTATAGTTTTTCAATAAAATGGCGGTCTTGACTTGAAGATGAAGTCCATTTGCCTATCCTTCTGGACAAAAATCTCTTACTTTTTTGTAAAAGTCCTCCTTATCTTCTTGTAGTTTCAAAAGTCTATCATAAATCTAATCGATAGATTTATGATTAGAAAATTATGAAGTAAGGTAGACATGTGGATATTATCCGGCTGAACAAAACGTGCATTTCTCTAACAGGTACGTTTCCCACAGATCTTATTTGGAGCTATTTTCTAAAATCCTATGGAGAAATCTCATTGCTTTTTTGTCGAGGGAAACGACATTGACTTAGACAGTGAGAGGGAGGGGCATGATCGGGTTTTGTCCCACATGGCCCAAAACGTCTCAATAGGCAGAATTAGGCACACACTGGAGACACTAATTAGAAGAACACAGACTAAAACAGCAATATACAGACGAATCAGATGATTAAACATGATCTTAAAATATATTTTATATATTTTTGTTTTTGTAATCATTATTTGTAATACTTTCTGCTGACACTAGGTGGGGGTCCCCTAATGACCAGTCACCACTGGAGTTGTAGTAAGTAGATAGAGTTCGCTATGATTGAGGTTTCGTTTATGCATAGGGTAGATTCTTTTAATTACATTTCCTTTTTTGTTTTGTGTATCTTTTACATTTTGGATTTGCTTGGCGAGCTATTTATTAGAACATACCCCGCGGGCGACTCATGACTAAGTGCCCGCGGGCACCGTGTTGGCTACCCCTGTACTATATACCATGTCATTTTCTTTTACATTTTCAACATACTATATTGTTTTTTTTCAGAATTTCGAAAAACTATGTGTAGTTTTATTTTTATATGTTCGCAATACTAGGTCGTTTTTTTCTCATTCCCATATTTCTAAATACAGTATTTTGCTATTTTTTACATACTTTTGTATGCCATTTCTTTGCAGATTTTCATGCACCATGCTGTCTTTTCTTTTTGTACAAAATTCGACATACCATACAATGTATGTATGTGTCAATGTATGTTGACATTTTTAGAAAAAACCAACATAGTATGTTGATATTTTGAGAGGGGAAAAAATGAGTATAGTATGTCAAGATTTTTGATAGAAAACGACATGGTATATAGTATGTTGAAAATAGTAGAACAATTACATAGTATAATATTTCAAAATCCTGAGAAAAAACACATACTAAAATAAAAGTCATAGTATGTCATAAAAAGGTAATATTAAAGTAGGTCAATAAAGTGAAAGAAATGATAAAAAAGCCATGCAAATTAAAGCAGATGGCAGACCCTTGTTAGCTGTTTCCAGACCTCATGCTACGCTAAGTGGCTGCAGCTCCACATTTAACAGACCGGAGGGCAGTTTATTTGCTTCAACTATAAAATAACTTCAAGGAAACTGATTTTTTTCAGTGGTTTTATTATTAATGAACTGGTTTCTTCTGTAAAAGGACAGAGGAGGTGGGGGGGGGGGGGGCTGTTTCCACTGTCGTCAGTCTAAATTATTCCACCAGTTACCGTCTTCAGTCCAGCTCCGAGTGAAAACAGTCTGTATTTACACTTAAAAATCCAGAAACGTCTTCATGTCTAAAAGATGAGGTGGGTAAAAATGATAGTGTTAATTTGGTGTCAGGAGGTGGGAATGTTACAAGTTGCTTGGGGATATTTTTTTTTGGGGTGGGGGGGGTTTCTGCTTCCTCTCCTGAATCCAGCGGTGAGGGAGGGCTTCAGTTTGCAGAGGGGTGGAAGGACAGCTGCTGGGAGGGGTGAGCCTGCACCTGGACAGCTGGAGACAACAGAACATTTATAGATCCATTCTTTTGTTGGTTTTTAATCATCTTCCAAAACATGACAACATTTTCTATTTGCATTACACTTATCTGTTCAAATAAAAAACAATTAATAGTGTAAAACAAACTATAAGTGTTACATAATAATTAATTAAATCATAATGTATATAAATAAAGATTTTAAAAAGATGTTAAAGATGTTAAAGTAGTAAAGTATTTAAAAAGTCATTTAATTTATTTAAAAAAGTCAGAAATATCACCGTGAAATATGTTAAAAATGTCATACAAACTAATCATATTCTACGTATTAAATATGTCATATAAATGTCAATAAAGTAAGAAAAATGAAGGTATAGAAATAAATGAATAAGAAAATACGCACAATTTCCCCCCAACATATCATCATAATCACCAGGCGTTGCAGAACATTTCAGAACAAAAGCACAAACTGCTCTGGTTCAGGTGGGGACTTTTTACCTTGGGGGTGTCCGATGTAGAAGTGCTGTGGGGCCCCCTGCTGGGGGCCGTGCTGGGGGTTGGAGCCCCCGCCCTGCTGAGGGGAGACGTAGTGCAGCATGACGGGCGGCAGGCCGTGACCAGCAGAGTGGTGGGGGCCCGCCATGCCTCCTGCTACATGAGCCTGGGGGGACAAAAAGGACGCCATGTGAGGAACTGAGATTAAAGGTTAACGTCAGGGAAGAAGTATTGAGACTGTTTACTGCAGTAAAAATACTACTACCATACTGTAAGATACTACACTACAAGTTCAAAACCTTACTGAAGATTTTTTTTATTGTACAGTAAAATATAGTACTGTGTGAGTACTTAAAGTAATAATAATAAGATACTTTTTTTTTATGTATCTTTGGAATAATTCTCCTGTTCATTTCATTATCAATATTTTTACTTAATTTCCCCCTTCATTCATTTATTTGTATCAATACTGATAAAGGAAGGGGATGTAAAACTGTGAGAACATCTAAAGCAGTCAGATTCAAGTAGTGGAGTACAAAAAGTTTTAAATGTAGTGAACTAAAAAGGTATAAAGAGAGAGTTGTGACCCTCACACAGACTCGAGTCCCTCCCTCTCACTGACCTGTGTGAGCTGGCTGATGGAGGGGAAGCCGTGGGGCAGAGCTTGGTGGGTGGGCAGGCTGTAGCCTTGCATGGCGTAGGAGGCCTGGGGGGAGCTGTGGCCCGGCTGCATGTTAGGAGGGGTGGGGGCCGACAGGCCTCCAGTGTGGAACATGTTCTGAGGCTGAGGGCCAGCCTGACTCGACTGAGGGGAAACACAGTTTAAGAAACTATTTAAAAAGCAAGAGTAATCAAACCAGGAGGAGACGATTGCTCATAAGGGCATCACACAAAAAGACATGTTTATGCTGCACTTTTGAAGAATAATCTCCCATTATTTCCCTATTTTGCAAGTTATCCAAATCCTATGGAAGCCCATTTCAGCCATTAAAAGACAAAAAAATTAAACTACAGCTTTATTTATTTGTTCCCTTATTTTAATATTTTAAATTCCAAGTCATTATTTTAGTAATGCATTATTTGAAATACTAAATACAAATAATGCCTGTAAATAATGTATATATATTTCCTTATTTAATTATAAATTGTTATAATAGAATTTATATTTTATTTACACGTCTTTTTTCCATAGAATTCTCAGACACATGTGCATCTTGCAGCTCAAACGCCAAAAAAGCATTGTGACGAAATAAATTAGTTTCAAAAAGTGCAAAACAGTATTGTTCTTTGTTTTATGATTGTAAAATGTTGCCTGAAAAGTTTAATTAAAATGTCCTCGTCCTGCTGTTGGTCCCTATGAATGTGGGTGCAGCGTTACCTGATTGTGTCCTGGACTGGGGGCTGAGTGCTGGGGCGGGGGCTGGTTCCCAGTGGGGGTGCTGGAGGGCTGAGGGTGATGCATGGCGCCCGAGTGGTGAGAGAACGACTGAGCTGAGAGACAAAAACAACAACATTAGAGGAATTTACTTTGGTCCTTGAAAAGTACAACACTCCTTCAGAAGCAGCTACTGATCCCTGATCTGCTGAGCCTCTCATGACAGACACTACATCTCAAACATCATTCTAGTGTTTGTATAATTAATAAAGTATAATTCTGCTTACCATACATGGCCTGCTGTTGCCCCTGCAGGCTCTCAGCCTGGCCGGGGTACTGGCCCCCAGGAGGCCCCATCTGCTGAGGGGGGGCCCCTGATGTCAGCATCCTCGCTCCCCCCGGCAGCATTGAGTAAACTGGCTGGTAAGGACAAAAAACACAGAAGAAAAATTAAAACATGTAAATAAAGTTTTTTAAAACAAGGGACTCAAAATGCTCTTTAAAAAGTAGCTATGAGCCATAAAGATGTTGATACACTAGTTAGATGTTTTTCATAATCCAATTTTTCTTTTTAATCAAACTTTATTTATAAAAAGGCACCTTTCATACACAAAGGTAACTCAAAGTGCTTCACCAACCAAACACATAGACAATTTACAAATACAAACAATACTAGCACCCCCTTCCCAGGTAACACATAGCTTTGTGATGAACAAATATGACTTAATACCATATATTTAAAAATAAATAACAATAAAATAAATCATAATAAAATACAATTCAGTTAAAAGCAATATTAAAAAGGAGGGTTTTGAGTTTGCTTTAAAAAGTACGAACGCTCTCTGCCGTCTCCTGTTTTCACTTTATGATTAAAAGGCTGATTATTGAGCGCACCTGTCCGTGGAAATGGGGGGGCAGGGTCTGGATCATCTGACCGTACTGCAGGTAGGACTGGGGGTACGGTGAGGCCACCAGTGGGGGTCCTGCTGCTGAGGCTGCAGCGGAGATCATGGGGGAGGTGGAGGAGGGATGGTGCTCCGGACGCTGGCCCACCACCGGGCCTGAGAACAGAACAACACACGCTCAGCGCTTCAGCTCGTAGCTACGAGTCACAGTACTGTCAACAATATATTATAAATAAGTTCTTCCTATTATTAGACTTGATCTTACTTCCTTTGAGGACGTTTCTTATATAAACCACTTTTCTTCTTCTCATTCCAACACCACTTTTAAGATTGTTCTATTAAATAGCTATTAGGCTGTAAACAAACTACACATGGTTTCACTTCACCACCGCTAAGGCTAATTGCAGTGAGGCCTTAAGGAGGCTTCACTTCGACACTTGTTAACAACCGCCAATTTTAAAGACACATAAAAGCTTCAAAATTCCCCAATCGGCTAATTACTGACATTAATGATGTCGTAGAACAAAATGGTAAAATCTCTTAAGCTTAGGTTAACCACAGTCTATTTCAGACCTCTCACCCAACATACAAACTGCAAAGGCTCAGTAAAGCCTTAAATATAAATATACAAGGTGGCAGACTTAACTGAACAATAACTGAATGAGTTTGTTTCACTCTTAGACCAGCAGGGGAACCAAATCTATGCAGACTGCTGCACTAAGTACATTAATTAACTGTCTCGTCGATGTTTGTCTAAATCAGGGGTCGGCAACCTTTTTGATTTGAAGTGCCATTTTTTTTTTTTTTTTTTTTAAATATCAGCGTGCCAACGATCGAGAATTATCAACAGGGGGGGGTTGAGGAGCTTGACGCTCGTCAACTCAGCAGGAGGGCGGGGAGCCTCGCTGCCGGGAAGCAGTGAGTGGACCTGTCAGCGCAACTTACAGGATGCCGAATTTAACAAATACATTTAAATAATTGGTTTAAACGGCATAATAATAAGGACGATCGTCCGTTCTGTGATTCTCCAGAACACACATGTTATGATATTAGGGTCATGCAGAGTGAGATGAGATCGCTGTCCCTTTAAGAGAGAGAGAGGGGTGTGGCTTGTGCATGTGTTGATGGTAGAGCGAGAGTGAGCCAGCATGTGTTGAAGTGAAACGAGGCAGCAGAAAAACTGAGGTCTGTGATGTATTTTGTGAAACAGAAGAACAGCTAAATAAATGCAACGGCCTCCCAAGAAGAGCTCGCCTCTCTCCAGTCATTAAGCTAAAGTGGGTTATTGAACCTGAAGCTTGTTGCTTCTGCCCTGGGAGACGAAGAGAGTCACCCCCCTGTTTCCTCGACTACGGTCTGGGAGCCGACAGGAAAGTGCAACACACAGATGGCCAGTCCGCCCCTTTGTAGCATGTTATTTCAATGAGAGATGAGCAGATCGCCACTGGTTTTTCAACTAAAGACACAGCCACGCAAAAACTGCGGCATTTGCACAGCTCCTTATGGGTACTGCAGTTAGTGAAGTGCTTTCCTCTCTGGTGAAACGATCAGCACCACGGAGGAAAGCGGCAGAAAGTCGCCTGGAGATAAAGAGAGCGGGGCTGCGCTGCGTGCATCGCTTCCTTCTGCAGGTAACGGGGAGACGCGCTCTGGCGGCGGTCTCGTTCAGGATCCCAAAATACAATTTAAATATTTTGCACACTTATTCCTAGTGTGCCACTGGTCACGGTGCCGCGTGCTAGCATTGGCACGCGGCACCGTGACCAGTGGCAGGGGTTGCCGACCCCTGGTCTAAATTAATATGATACTATTAACAATCTATTATTCCTATCAGCTGTCAATCACTGTTATGATTCACATATTCAGTGTTATTATTAAATAAACTATATTTTTTGGAGGAGTTAATGATGAATGTTCCTCAAGATGCTTGCTCACCCTCCTTCAAATTTGAAAGACAAGTAATTACTATCATAAATCAAAAGAATCAAAGGAACAGTTCAGCGCCCCACGACTTCATTGCAAACAGTTACAACCTGGACTTTACATCAGAAAGAACAAACATTAAAGAAGTGACTAACTGCATCAGTTAGGGTTAAAAAACGTGTATTCAGCTAAAACATAAACATCGCTGCAGCTATTATCCAGTGGAATGCCCTTACCTACTGGCCTAGTTAAATCAAAGTGGTTACTTTTTGTTGGCGGGGCAGTGTAGTTTTACACACCGTCTTATTTGACTTTCTCAGGACTTAAAACTGTTTTTTGGGGGCAGACCCCCACAAAGAAGAAACATTTTATACACACGTAAGATCATCATCTTAACAGTTTATTATTCTCATCGACTCATCCGTGAGCAGAGCATCAAGTTGGCATGCCTAAAACAGCAGAATGTGGCGATTACCATCTTGTTCAGCAAAACGCCTCACAAACTGATTAAGATCTAAAGTTATGGTGCGTTTTGATTCAATGCTGAGTACAGCCAAACTTGACAGGCTCTTCTCTGTCATTGTAGACCGCCAACAGTGGCGGCTCCAGAGTATTTGTGTTGGGTAATCTATGGTAGGGCTAACCCATACAGTGGTGGGGCTCAAGTCAGTATTTGCAATGTAATTACATACACGCTCCCCTTGACAGTGAAACGCCACGCGTGAGGTTTAGATTATTTCCCTGTCTCAATCCAAATTGAACTGTATGAAGTAAAAAGGCACATTTGTCTTGTAATAAAAAGGGCGATCTGGAGCCAATCCTGCAACTTCCCCAGAGGTGAAATATTTGACATGCTGAAAACCCAACCCCTGCAGGGGGTCTGGGGGGGATTCTCCCCCAGGAGATTTTTTTAACATAAAATACACATTCTGGTACTCTCTTGAGAAGAAAAATAAATAAATCTATTACTACACGACATATTTAAAAAAATGAATGCCATTTTAGTTTTGTTCTGAAAGCTGAACCTGCTGCTCCTCACAGAGAGAAGAGGAGAGGCTGTGAATTACTTTACATTGTGGATAAGGGTGGATTGCCCCCATTGTTCTGTGTGTCAAAATGAAAGACAGCCCCCACACCTATCAATCATCAAACCGTGGGGTCTTATTTCATTATGTGATGATTTCTATCAACACGTAATGTTGTATCGATGTATGTAGTGGCTATTTGTCAACAACAACAAAGTTTCAAAAGGCCACTGAGGCACCAGGCACAGTGGACCTTACGCAGATCAGGAGCCGGTAATTAATCCATTTTCCAGACAAGGCATCGACGTTTTTGTTGTATTTATTAGTTTCACCTTGCGGGAACAATACAGCAAAAGGTGTTTAAATGTTTGCTGAACTCAGCCCTGACACTGGTAAAAAACCATAGACCTTCCCGGTGCCCACTGACTGCTGCTGTGCTCTGATTGCCTTAAATAAACCCAGCTGTGTGCCCAAATTGACCCATCACCTTCAAAATAAAAGCATTTTAGCTAGAACACAACTTAACTTAAATAATATGGCTGTAAATCAATTAATTCTACAAAACAAAGAACAACAAATAAATACATTAAATAAATGTGAAAAATACTGAATAGCTTCCACAATGTATATAGAGATACCACAGCAAAAGTATTCTCCGTCGGGACTTTCTGCAACAACACCATGCCGTTATCGTGATTCTGATTGGCCAGAAGACATTATCTAAGATGTTCTATTGAGAAGACGATCACTACGTGACAAAAGTTTTCAAAACCGTTTCTAGTCTTCGGTATTTCCAGGCAAGTGGCTACTGAAATCAATCTTACTAACTGCTGTCTGTGCAATTTACTCCGCGCGAGTTGGCGGACTTTATTTTGCTTACTTTGACATCATTTTTCATGGTGGGGCTAAGGTATTTCTTGGTATGGCTATAGCCTACCCCAGCCATACCCTGGCGCTGCCACTGACCGCAACCACTGACCGCAAATACCTCATTCCTTCCGTCTACTTGGATCCGAAATGCTTCTCGTTTTGCGCTGTCCCCACGTTCAAATGAAATCGCCGCCAATCATATTTCCACGCTCGCGCCAGGGCCGGGGGAGGGGTTACAAGGCTCGCATCTTGTGCTGCATTCACTTGCACTCGGACATTAGAGATTTTCTTTCATAAATGTCCGATGAGCCACGACTTTTCTTTCAAAACAAAGCTGCCAACTGGGATGGCAACTAGGGTCGTGCCACCCCGTAGAACCGCCACTGCATGTCAGCATAATTTTACTCATTGGTCAGCATTTTGTACACTATGTATACAATCATTAGTAATACAATGGATTAATATGTGTGCAGTTTTTACCTTTGGCTCTGGGGTATTTGCCCTGGTTGATGGTGTACTGATACATCTGAGGAGCCTGAGGAGGAGAGGAGGACACATTTGAAATCACATCAGTTAAAAGTATCCTCTGAAATGAATCACTGCTGCAACCTGACTAATG
Source organism: Pseudochaenichthys georgianus (assembly GCF_902827115.2). Taxonomy (NCBI): domain Eukaryota; kingdom Metazoa; phylum Chordata; class Actinopteri; order Perciformes; family Channichthyidae; genus Pseudochaenichthys; species Pseudochaenichthys georgianus. Next base: position 6,862,668 of record NC_047510.2, read on the forward strand.
AGAAATCACAAGGCTCAGGGAGTACTTAGTTCTGATGGGTCTGTTATTTGTGTATAACAGACCGCTGCTAAGGATGCTTTGATCACACAATCATATCAATCCACAGAAAGAAGTACGGTCAAATTAACAATGTCAGTTGTGGCAAAAAAAACTTTTGTATTTGTTACACCATCAGAAAACAACATGGAATACTTTTGAAATATTCATTTTTATGAATCTAGAGATCACACACATTTGGATTAATATTGGTTAAGCTGTACCTAGAAAAGAAAGAAAAAGAAAACAAGAGAAGTAAAAAGGTTTAAAGACAGAACTGGACCTCAGATACATCAGCAGAACAAGGCAGACAGGAAGTAAACATCAAAGGGAACACGCTATGTGCTCTGGCAGTGTTTACAGACTGGTTAATGGAAAATGAAATGTTGGACAGTTGCCGGGCAGAATGTAAGGGAAGAGCTCAGACAGTTACACAGCATGAGTGCTGGGAGACGATGACATTGTTCAAAGTTTAATAAAGTAGAAATTGCTAAACTTGCTAAATCACAGAGCTACGCAGTACATTCTGACAGACCATTTCTCTTAGCGAAAGGAATACAATCTACAATCTTCATTAAATCCTTTTTAAATCAATATGTTGTATCCATGTAATAAGTGGGATTACCTGCACTATTACAAAATTAACACTGATATTTTTTATATGACACTAAAGGAGGGTTCTGACCTGGATCTGGTGTCCTTGGATGTGCAGGGGGGACATGTAGGACAGGTAGTGTCCCGGGGGGTTGTTGTAGATGGCGCCTCCCCCTGGCTGTCCTTGGGGGGCCAGAATCAGAGAGGGGCTAGGAGGGGTTGGCCGAGGAGGGGTGGGGGTCGGTGCAGGCTTCTGTCACAACACCAAGAAAGAAATATTGTTAGAAAAATATTAAACATTTGATTAAAATCTAAATGTGAGTGGTTCTGTGTGTGTTACAAACTAACCTGGACTATATTCACTTTTATGGGTTGAAATTCTTTTGCATTTGGATTCAATGTTGAGATTTTCATTTGCCTGCAAAAAGGAAACAGGTCATTACAAATATATGGAAAAAATACAGAACGTATAAAATATGATTCAGGAAGTCCAGCTTTATATCTTCATGTATGAACGTCTGTCAGAAGCAAAAACGCTGTGCAGATTTTTATAATACTTATGCTGCATTCACATGACATGGTTCTGCGCTGGCATTTCGTTCTATGGAGATAGCCTAGCCAGGGGTAACCAACCTTTTTTATGGGATTAGTTTTGTATCATAAAGATAAAACAATACTTTCTCAGAATAAAGCAAAACTATGAGTTTAAAAGAAGAAAAAAACTGAGTCAAGCAAAATGAAATAAATTTCAAAAATAAAACTATAAGTTGCAAACAAATCATTTGTGTAATCATGTAAACTATAAGTCTTTTTTCTTTGTTTTAACAGCCCAGTAATCCAGCGATTGTACAGTGCAGGCAGCTGCGGTGCGGTAGCTGAGCATGGATAGAGCACCTGCAGAAGAACCAGCATTTCAATTATTATAATACTACAAGTGAAAATATATGTAAGCAGAGACGTGCACACATAGACTCTAGGTAGTGCTTGAGCACCTGCCCGTTTTGCCCTCTGGACAGCAATGTGCCCTTTTGAAAGTTCGTTTTTTACAGTTTTTGTTTTTGTTTTTTTTACAGTGTACTGTATGTGGCTCATGGTAACATCGATCAATTCTGGATTAAAAGCTTCTAATATATACAACAATGCCCCAAATGCGCGTTGTAATTTTGTCAGACATCCCCACATGTGCCTCGCGGCACTCCCGTACGTGCCCTGGCTGCAGCCCCTCCCTTCCCTGCTCTCAACGTGAACGTGCAGCGCGCAGAGCTGACAGTCAGTCACTCAGTCAGACAGGCCACGGCGGGTGAGTGGTGCAGCAGCACGATTAAAAGTGCCCTAGTGACAACCAAGTAAGTAACCACCAGGTAACAAATACAACGAGTGTATTGTTGAATCCCCTAAATCAGATGCCAAACTAAACTATACAGGCTTCGTACGGTCATTGAAATCTGGAAAAGTCATGGAAATTCAAAATGAAAATTCCAGGCCCTGGAAAAATTATGGAAAACAATATTTTTCCCAAAGTTTTTGGAAAAGTCATGGAAATGTAACTAAAGTTGCGTCAAATATAATTTACATTTTATCTAATCGCTGAAATAATCTGCGGTCGCGAGCTGTTATGTGCCATGACGCGCATGGTGTTATTTTTTAATATATGAAGCGCGAGCTGTGTGCTTGAGTCTTCTTGCCTGTCGGGCCGGCTGAGCTCTGCTGCTCCGGGATGAGGGGGGACTTCTTGGAGGAATTAGATAATCTCCTCTCACACATCCCTGAAACTGGCCCTCCCGCTGTACTTCAACCTCCAAACAGGGAAGATAGACGAACTAACATCTCTGTTAACCGCCTTTGCTTTCTCACTGTCTCCGTCCCCACCAACTCATAAAGCTGGCAATGTCCTTGATCTCATATTCTCAAGGAACTGCACTACTTCTAACCTCTCTGTAAACCCGCTCCACACATCCGATCACTTCTTCATTTCATTCTCTCTACCCTTTTCCAAACATAACGAACTAATCTCTTCGCATCCTGCACCTGTCCGCCGCAACCTTTGTTCCCTCTACCCCTCTACCTCATCGGTGCTCTCAGCCCTCCCTTCCTCTGACTCGTTCCAACTCCTGCCTCCAAACTCTGCTGCAGAAACTCTCCTCTCTACTCTCTCATCCTCTCTGGACTCTCTCTGTCCTCTCACATCTCGGCAGGCTCGTTAGTCCCCTCCTGCTCCCTGGCTAAATGACGCACTGCGTGCTAATAGAACCGTCCTTAGGGCAGCAGAGCGGAAACAGTGGAAATCCAAACACCATGACGACCTCCTAACCTATCAGGCTCTCCTCTCCTCTTTCTCTGCTTCGATCTCTCAGGCAAAAAGCACTTTCTTTCAAGATAAGATCCAATCTTCCTATTCCAATCCTAAAAAACTATTTTCCATCTTCTCCACCCTCTTGGACCCTCCCAAAGCCCCTTCCCCCTCCTCACTTCTGTCAAGCGACTTTGTTAACCATTTTGAAAAAAAGGTTGATGATATTCACCCAATTCATTCTGTCCTTTCCCCGCTCAGAGACCCAGGTCGTCGCACGCATCTCTGCTTGTCTAACGAACATCTCTCAGTGGATGTCCGCTCATCACCTCAAGCTCAACCTTGACAAGACTGAACTGCTTTTCCTTCCGGGAAAAGATTGTCCCACTCTTGACCTGACAATCAACATCGGCACCTCTGTAGTTTCCCCGACCCAGACTGCAAGGAATCTGGGTGTGACCCTAGATAACAACCTGTCCTGCAAACATCGCTGCAGATACACGCTTTACAACATCAGGAGGATACGTCCCCAGCTGACCCAGAAAGCGACGCAGGTCCTGGTCCAGGCTCTCGTCATCTCACGCCGAGACTACTGCAACTCCCTCCTGGCTGGTCTACCTGCATGTGCCATCCGACCTCTGCAGCTCATCCAGAATGCAGCGGCTCGTCTGGTCTTCAACCTTCCAAAATTCTCCCACACCACTCAGCTCCTCCGCTCCCTCCACTGGCTTCCAGTAACTGCTAGAATCCACTTCAAGACAATGGTACTTGCATACCATGCTGCGAATGGATCTGGCCCTTCCTACATCCAGGACATGGTTAAACCGTACACCCCAGCACGTGCACTCCGCTCTGCATCAGCCAAACGACTCGCTGCACCCTCGCTGCGAAGGGGACCCAAGTTCCCATCAGCAAAAACACGTGGGTTTGCTATCCTGGCTCCAAAATGGTGGAATGAGCTCCCCATTGACATCAGGACAGCAGATAGCTTACACACCTTCCGGCGCAGACTGAAAACTCATCTCTTTCGACTCCACTTCGAGCGATAGAACTATTAACAAAGCACTTATATACTAATAAAGGGCTGGCTTATCTAAAGCCAGTTGAGTAGCACTTTAAATGTTTTTGCTCTACGAAACCTGATGTACTTATATGATTCTGTTTTCTTCAAGTTTGTATTTTGTTGGTCGAACGCACTTATTGTAAGTCGCTTTAGATAAAAGCGTCAGCTAAATGCAATGTAATGAGGGTCAGCTACATTATCTACGGTGTGTTCGTTAACTCTGCGGAGTCACTGTGGCACAGACTGAGCCGCTGGTGAACAGCTGTTAGAACAGGCCGTTCAGGTGTTCAGAGCAGAGCGGCAGAGCTGATGTGAACTGAAAAGTTTTTCTGTTGCAATATCATTGTCACTATCTGCTAACGTTAGCTTTAGCCTTTGTTTTCTAATAGTTTTTTCATAGGCTATAAACAGAGGTGGTATAAGTATAGAGATTGTACTAGAGTAAAAGTAGAAGTACTCAGATCTTGTACTTTAGTAGAAGTACTCAGATCTTGTACTTGAGTAAAAGTAGAAGTACCAGAGTGTAGGAATACTCTGTTATAGTAAAAGTCCTGCATTCAAAATGTTCCTCAAGTGAAAGTAGAAAAGTATTATAAAAATACTAAGAGGCATGAAAATACATTTTCAAAATGCTCAACAGTGCTGCCAAAATTATAAACTGACTGCTACACAATTAAAATAAATGCTTTTATATATTTCTATTAGATGTAACTCTTTGGCGTTTGTGTTATTATTCCCTGCTGCTTTAGTTGTTCTGACTGCTAAAATCCTCTGTTATTCCTAATTTTAAAGCCGATATTCCGTGGGGTCGGGGGGCTCGGATCCTTGTCACCTTTTTCATACCTGATGAGTTTGCATCCCTGACTACAGTTGCTTTAGCGTGTAGAAGCTAGTAAGCCAACTATCTGATTTGTTTTAGATATACGCATCTGCATATGGTTATAAAACCGAAAAGAAACTAACAAAATCCGCCATTATCCAGCAAATTTTTGCACAGAATTTCGGCGCGACCGCCACTACGACTCAGAAGGTGCCCTTTTTTTTTCTCTTGAGCACCTGCCCCTATAAATGTCTGTGCACGCCACTGTATGTAAGTATTGAGCATTTGTGCTGTTCTATACGGTCTGTTTGCTTATTGTGTAAAGTGAGAAGTAAAGCTGTGCTATGAAAGTTAGCTTGTGCTACCTTTAGATCTATAACAATGCAAGCCAAGTAGCCTAACAGTTAGCTACATAGCTAGCAGTGAGTGAGCGTTCAGACACCGGCGCACACACTCAAACGGACTCGTGTGCCTGACTCTACCAACATGCTTTCATGATTCTGTTTAGATATGCAAGTATAAGCCATGATAGCTAATTTTATTAACACGCTCATTTGATTTGGAAATCAATGGAGGCTGAGTTAACTTTGTAGGAAAACCTACCGTCCATGAGCTGTGTTTTATTTGTTAACTTCATATTTTTCATTTCCTAATTTTTTTAATTTTCCTCTCATATTAACAGTGTGGATCATTGAGACAGCGTGGTGTCCATAGGTCTTATCCCGTTTTCCCACTTCCTCTGAGGGGACAGCACAGAGGGGGGGGGGGGGGGGGGGGGCATGGAGAGAGACCTGCACCATCTTCATCCACGCTGGGCATGTAATTTCATTTGACCAAATGTCTTTACATATACATTTAATTATTATCCACCTTTTTGTTGCATGTCCTTTTATTTAAAACATTCTTTGGGACTTCATCTTCTGGTTCAAATTTCAATAAATGTAATTTGTATAATCACTCTTTTGTCTTTATTCTCCATGAACATGTTAGAGATTCCATTCAAATCTGTTGATTATTCAGGCTAGGAATAGTATGTTGAGTTTTTAATGCTAAATGTATATCATTTTCTCTTCACTTTCTTCTTACACATAACATTTCAGCATAAAGCATTCCCACTAGCAATTTCTTCAGGAATTGCATTCTCTAGTTTATTCTACGGACGAAAAGTTTATTATTATTATTCTGCCGACTTATTTTGGCCCTCTTCTCCTCCCGCATTGAACATCACAGAAACTCCGTTCAAATATCAAAACGTTCAGCTCGGTCGGGAATCGATGGCTATTACTTTTCTCATTCATAACTTTCATAATTCCAGCGATACATCTCATAATACATCACATTTTTAACCATTGAAGTCAATGGAGAAATTCTTGAACTTCAACAAATCTTCATGCGACTTCAACCGCTAACTGTTCATTCATACTTTCACTCAGAAACCTCATTCTAACTTTAAAATGTTAAATATCTTTCTGACATTATTCGTGTAACACAACTTTTAAATCTGATTCTTACTTTTAGAGATATTAAACATTGTTCAGACCTTGTTTTAGAGGTTTTCTTCAGATTTTAACATTAACTAGAGTGCGTGATGTCACAGCTAGAGGGTAGAACATCTTGAAATGTACCTTCATATATTTTTTTTAAACTGCCATAATTCCCAAACCCTACATTGCTGAGACATAATTTTTCATGACAAACGTAGGAAAACATCTCGTAGCTTGAAAAATGACAAATAATGAAGCAAAAAATAATTAAACAAAATGCCTCTTGAGGGCATGAAGTGACAAAAACGTTCAACATTCCTCCATTAAAGCCCATTGCAATTTCAGGCAGATATTTCCTCACGGCAGCAGCCGCACACCTTTAGTTAAACTGCCAAAAAGGCCACATTATTAACCCGAAACTACACAAAAATTACACTTCAGATACTCAACTTCCTTGACATGCTTCACGTTTTGAAATTTCACAGATATTTGTTACGGTTCTTCCACAAAACGTTCACATGTAAGAGGTGTATCTCTCATTCAGAACAATGGACACCTGTGAACTCTACACACCTCGTTAGCTCAAATATGTGACCTGCTCCATCGAAATCAGTCGCATTGACCCGAAGACACATTTTGAGTTGTATACACGGTTGGAAAGAGGATATTCCTAGCTTTCTAATGATATCAGGATTGTTTTTGTACTCCAAATATTAAGCGAAATATGTCACATTATATAATGACTGTCACAGAGTCCTCATTTTGAGAAAAGGCCTTTAAAGTTTCCTCTTCTCTGGAATCCATCGATCTGATTGATTATTAGTGGAGCAAATGATCAAAATACTACGGAGGGAAGATATTTTCGTTTGGAGGGGAAGCTCGCGAGTGTGTGTGTATACGTGTGTGCGCGTGTGTGTTTGTGTATTTTTGCGTTTGTGTGTATTGTGTTTGTTTCCCGGGGAAAACCCTCACGAGAAACACCGGCTGTTGTTGTGCCTGCTGTGACGTTAAGTTACTCCGTTCTCCGCTTGTAATTATGCCGTTACAAGCTTCAAAGTTATATTTATCATCTGAATTTGCCGAAACAAGTTTAATATTCTGAAAGCCAAGACTTGGTTTAATTTAAATCAGATGAAAACAAACTGTAACGGATCCTGCCGTGTTATCTATGATTACTTGACTCTTACGTTCATAATGTCAGCCGGAGGGAGGGGGGCGGCGCTGCTGGAAGAGCAGAGTGCGAGTGAGAGATGCCTGTCTTCGTCCCTTCACAAGCTTCAAAAATGTACTTATCGTGTGATTTTGGAAATAAAAGTTTCATATTCTGAAAGCCAAGACTTGGTTTGTTTAAAATCAAACAAAACACCCGAACCCTGAAAAAATAGTTTTTTACGTAAATCCACGTTTATTCTGAAATGAGCCGTTGCGACTTCCGACTGATTTCGATAGAGCGGGTCACATATAAACACCTGTGTAATGGAACAAGATGATCTCATCGGTCCAACTGGCATGCTCAGAGCAGCAGACTTCAGATAGCAGTGTGCGTTACAGTCCAGCCGTGAAGACATCTACGGGACAGTTTTGAGATTTCTTCAAACGCCGTTGCCATGGCAACACTATGCTCGCCATGAAACACGGCTCTCTCATGACTTCAGTGAAACTGCTCCAAACACCCCAAAATTAAGCTCCGTGTTTTGTTATGAAGCCAGCATTCGGGAAGCCGCGCTCTGATGGTGTGGATATGGAGGAGACTTTTTGCCGCCGTAGTTTGCCTTTACTCGCTCAGAAAGTAGATCCACACTTTGGATTTCCTGCCCGACCAAATTAAGTTAATGACCAGGCTCCGCTCTGAATGAAGTCTGAGGGTTTCCGGCTGGCGCGTCATAGTACATGTAGCGCACGGATGGAGCTTTTTTTCTTAATATAATTGTTTTCAACTAATCGACTAATGAAAAATTGCTCGATTAAGAATGTATTAGTCCACTAGTGATTATTCGACTATGTTTAGTGCAGGGGTGACCAATAGGATGATTGCAATCGACTGGTAGTTCGCAATGCAGTGTGGGTAGATCGTGGCAAATTCAAATCTCTCCAACCATATTGTCTGGTAGTTTTTTTGTTAAGCACAATTTAAAGTCTTTTCAAATGTAGTCAGCACCACCCCCTCTCATCGATGCCACAAGGGCACAATGAGGCACCTTCAGCGCATACAGTGCCTTCAGAGCGCACAGGGACAATGCTTCTGAGCCTTTTGGAAAGGAAAAATAATATTTCTAATTCAGGTGCCGTACTCATGCCGCCTTTTGGCGTGCTCAAATCCAGAGACGGAACAGACATCTCCTCAAAGACAAATGGAGCATTATTTAACACCAGGAAATTACTGTTATATCGATTCAATAATTAAAGTTTCCAACCATATTTTATGAATATTAACTCTTTGTCGTCTCTCGTACACGTTCACATTGTTTAACACAACAGCGATTGCACTAAAAAAAGTTGGAAAGCGGACCCGATGCGCCCTGGTGACCGAACATTAACTTACTTTGGTGCTGTGCCGATTCTGGCTGGAGAGAGTAAATTGCGAGCGGTTATATATCTTTGAAAAAGTGTGGGCATCCCTGGTTAAGTGCCTTATGATAATTTTTTTATGGCCATTTTTGGGGGGAAATTGTGAAACGGGAATAAATAACTACCTTTCTGTCCCACAATATCTTTATATACCTGACAACCTGAACCTAATGTCCACTCTCTTTTATCATGTATGGTGTTAGTAGCTGCTGCAGTGACTCACGTAGCAGCCTCTGGCCGCTCTCCGCTCTCTGAACAGCTCTCCTCGCTGCCGGGGGCCGGCTGGCTGGTCCCAGGCTGCGGCCCCTCCGGCCCTGAGGCCTGGGGGCCAGCAGGAGCCTCAGGGGTCTGCTGCAGGTCCTGGGCAGAGGAGGGAACAGGTTTGGGCGGGGAGGAGTCGTGCTGAGCAGGATCTGCAGAGGCTGGGCTCGCTGTTGGGGAGGAGGTGGGCTGCAGCTGAGACACACAGGAAGGAACACTTCACAAACTGACCACTCACACAGCCTGAATGTACCTATGCTCTGTGGAATCATTTAAATGCACACAATGTTACCTCATTTGTACATCACTTCTGACAAAAATAATAAATGGAAATAAAAAGCATCACATTGTTCTCACCCGGAACTCTTTGCCGAACTTGCGCAGCTCCTCCAGCTGGTTCCTTTGCTGCACAGAGGGAGCTGCAAAGAGGGGATGGGGTTAGAAAGCACTGATCACCACATACTAAACACTGGAGACAGTGTATATATTATTATATTATTATTCCCTGAAAGCCGGTAGAAGACGCTGCATGTGTACGGTAGGGCTGTACCTGAATATCCGAATATTTGTTCGTTGGATAACTATTCGGGTTTCAATTTCATTATTCGGATATTCGTTTTGTTTTTTTCCCAAATTGAATTTATTGAAATCTCCAATATCAGGCTTGTGCCTCTTTGGAGGGGGTAATAACACTTACAAACGTTATTGTTTACTTTCTCCGTCTTTATATGTAGATATTACTTTTCTCCGTTAATCTCCGTCACGTTGTTTCCAAAGCAACAACAACTTCCTGTCAACAGCGCTACCTCTCCTTCAAAATAAAAGCATGTCTATAAATACACTGAACAAAAATATAATATTTCTATTTTTGGTCAGTGTAGGAAGCCAAGCCAAATTACACTTAAGACGTATACAACTGCAACGAAAGTAACACACACACAATGCGATATCCTTTTCAATTTCAAAGAAAACAAATTGGGTTACATTAACAAATAACTATAAAACAACAATACTGTAGAATAACAAAATGAATGCCGTGAATACACCGAAATACACGTGTTGAAGCGGTTCGCTGCTGATTACTACGCCCCGGTTTCTCGTGCGCACCAGAAAGTTACCGGTTTGCTAAGTAGGAAGCAGCCTTCGCTGTGTTTACCTTCATTAGAACAGCTAAAGAGCAACTGCAGGCTGCTTTGTTTCTCTCACACACACACACACACACACACACACACACACACACACACACACACACACACACACACACACACACACACACACACACACACACACACACACACACACACACACACAAACACACACACACACACACACACACACACACACACACACACACACACACACACACACACACACACACACACACACACACACACACACACACACACACACACACACACACACACACACACACACACACACACACACACACACAACTCGTTTTATGAAGGAGATGTCCGGTCACCAGGGTGCATGTGTGTGTTTGTGCTCTGCTCAGCTCCCCTCTGTGTGTGTTTGTTCTGTGTGTGTCCGACAAATTACCATGAACAGTAATTTACACACATCTGGCCAACTCCATAGGTATATATGTGTGTGTGTTCCCAAATGAAATATATGTGTTTAATCTTAATCTCGATGTAGTGCTCAGTGCTGTCGGAGTGCAGTGGAACACTGCGGTCAACTCAGACGTCTCTCGCGTTTGCTTGGTCAAATCAGCAGTTTTCATTTTTGAGTGCACGATTAATCGCGCCTTTACGGTAACCGCCGAGAAGCGGCACTGACGCTAGTACAAGAGTAAAATAATGCATGTGTTTGTGCTATAAAAATATGTTTTACCATAAGTTCTTAATAAAACTGACACTGTTGGACTCAGTACTAGTTTGACTGCTACCAACAATAAAATGAAGTACTTTAATGTGTACTTTTTCAGTTATTCTCTGTCAAACTCCCCTCCTGAGAACAAATTCAAGCCACTTCTGCTATATTTGATGAGGGATAAAATGATTTTAGCCATAAGTTCTTAATAAAATTGGTACTGTTGGACTCAGTACTTGTAAAGGCCCTGACACACCAAGCTGACACCAAAGAACACGTCCCGACGGACCCGACTTGTGTCGCCTCACTTCTTGGCCAAAAAGTTGCACTGGAACACACCGCAAAGACTTCAGCCGACGGCCAAGTGAGTCGCAATAACTCTCCTTACCAGCAGGCGGCGGTAGTGTGTATTCGTCATTCAAAAGAGGCAACCGGAAGACAGACTGCATGATATAGAGTGGCCAAGTCCCCTCCCCTTCCGGGGGAGCTCCATGGGACCTTATTTCGAAAAAATGATGTATTGAAGTCAATGGAGAGAGAAAGATTATCTTTCGATCCCGTTTGAATTGTGCCACGAATTACACATTATATGATGTTTGTCAATTTAAAAGATAATTTTGCAAGTGTCGTAAAACTGTGAAGTAACGCATTTGTTTGTGTGAAACGCTCAATGAACTATCTCTGGTCTCGCACAACAGCACACGTCACTACTGTCTTGTCAACAAAACGATTGACTACCCTCACTATCACCACAATGAAACACGTCCTGAAAAATGTCATGCAAAGCTGCCTGCCTGCCTTTGATTCTCTCTGAACTGCCTGGTCTTTTTAATGTTTAATGTCAACCATTTGTGCAGATAGCATGAAGTAGAAAAGATCGGCGATTGCCGATTCTAGCGTTAGCATTTCTCCCCCGGGCTTAAATTGTGTATTATAGAATGATCACACCGGTGACAGTACTCTTCAAAGGGTTCACGAAATATGACTACTACTCTTACCGTTTAACATGTTGGGTTACTTAATGTTACTTCATATTAAGGCTAATAAAAATGACACGGCTGTAATGCTAACTAACGTGCTAGGTACTAGCTAGGTAGCTAACTTGATCCAGCCACTCCTGGTCCTTTCATCAGACGGGAAGCGAAAGAACGAGCAAGACCCAATGCTGGTATGATAACAACCTGGTACTAAGCACACATGCATCTTGTTAAAGTTATCTTATCCAGCACCATTTATATGGCGCTGATCTTAGCTATCTCTTAGTGGAGGTAAACAATTGTGACATCACTTACGCGATTCTGGGATTTGTAGTCTTTCTAGTTGCGTATTTTTCATGGTCTTATATTTCAACAGTTTTACGACAAACTGTGACTTTTTTGACATGGAAATTATTTTTTAAGATTGACAAACATCATATGTGTAATTCATGGCACAATTCAAACAGGATCGAAAGATGAGTTTTTTCTCTCCATTGACTTCAATACATATTTTTCCGAAATAAGGTCCCATGGACAGGAAGTAGATGGGCGTGACTTCGCCACTCTATATACAAACAACAAATAGCTACATGCTACAGCTCGAGCCAAGTAGCACAGGGATGAACTATGCCAATATTTTAACAGTATCGGTGCAGTGCCTTTTCAGTGGGGCAAGATATAGCAAATATGTGTGCCTATCCTGCTATTTGTGTTTATTCTTTTAATCACACAGCGTTAAAAATAATCTTCAGAAACACTTTTTATATTCCATGGAATGCTCTTAACATCCCGATAGCAATGAATACATTAAATGCTTTGACAATAAATACATACAAAAATGTCATCTGTGGAAGCCGTGCGCTGTAAAAAGCACGACCAATTTCAAATTCTAGCGCACTCGAGCTGGTTTCTCCATTCTTACCTACCCTACCTTTAAGTACTGTACTGCTCCACTCCCATTCAGGCAAATAGGGTTTCGCTAAGCTGAACAGCCAATCAGAGTGATTTATTTTGCCAGCAGCGGAAGGTGTCGGCTTGGTGAGTAGGACGACAGGACGCTCATCGACGGCCAGACATCTATCGACGGCCGAAATCGGCTTGGTGTGTCAAGGCCTTTAGACTACTACCACAAATACAATGAAGCACTTTTACTGTGTACTTTTTGAGTAATAGCCTACTCTGTCAAACTCTCCTCCTGAGTACAATCATTCATGTATTCTGTTATATTTGTTGAGGGATAAAATGATTTTTTGCAATAAGTTCTACATGTGATTGATACTGTTGGACTCAGTACTACTCTACCACAAGTACAATCAAGTACTTTTACTGTGTACTTTTTGAGTAATACTCGGTCAAACTCCTGTCCTGAGTACAATAATTCATAGTTCAGAGAGTAAAATACATGAATTATTGTACTCAGGACCGGAGTTTGGCCAAGTATTAATCAAAAAGTACACAGTAAAAGTACTTGATTGTACTTGTAGTAGTCCAAGTAGTACTGAGTCCAACAATATCAATTTCACTAAAAACTTATGGCAATAAATCCTTTTATCCCTCATCAAATATAGCAGAATACATGCATTATTGTAGTCAGGAGGGGAGTTTGACCGAGTATTACTCAAAAAGTACACAGTAAAAGTACTAGGGATGGGAATTTGAAAGAAAATGTATACTGGAATATTCGACCCCCCAAAAAACGGTTAACCGGTTAACCGAAATGTACATATCCTATAAATACATGTACAAATAAGTATAGAAACCAAGTCGAATTTGTCAAATGTATTGAACTGGTGATCACAGTTTGACATCTATAGGCTTTCATGTGCGAAGGCGATTCACAATCAGGCCAGCTGTAGAGAAGACCCTCTCAGCTGGAACGGAGGTTGCGGGTATAGCAAGGTATAGCATGTATATAAGTTTAATTTGGCATAGTTTGACCTCGACACCACACTCACTAACCTGGTCGAAATATTTCCACACATTACTCCTTTTTGACGCCATGTCTGTTGTGTAGGATTCTTCTTAGAGTGTAAATAATTACCTGACTATGACTGGTAAAATATGTTGAATACCGGCAAAACTAAATCTCTCCTGTCAAAATGTTTATGTACTTTGCCGCCACACACGGTTGCCAAGCAGCGCTTATTGTTGTTTAGGCTGGCCACTCATGTGTCGCGAGTGTTGACAGGGTGCGGGGGAGCACGCTCATGAACTGTTAGCGCCGGAACCTCGCAACGGCTGCGGAGCGCATTTGCGCCGCATTTCGGCATAAGATGAGGTTTGAGTCTGCGTGATCTGCGTGTAGGGAGGGGCAGCAGCCATATCATTGGCTAGAACTAGCTAGATCTGATGGATTTGGACATAAACGCAGGTGAAGTATAACCGGACGCGCGAGAGAGAGATCAGCACCTGCAGCTCTGCCCGCTGTGAGGGACAAAACACACCTTTAGACGTCACCTAACACATTTAGCTATGGCACTGTCGTAATACATTGGATTATTCAATTTGATAATATGTAATCAACTTAGGCATCCCTCCCAAAAAAAAAAAAAAAAAAAATTAATAACTCATATTCGAATATCTGAATAATTATTCGAATATTCGATTAATCGTTCCCATCCCTAAAAAGTACCTCATTTTATTTTTGGTAGCAAGTCAAGTCTAGGACTGAGTACAACAGTGTCAGTTTTATTAAGAACTTATGGTACAAATTATTTGTATCGCAAATAAAGCAAAAAAAACATGCATTATTTTACTCTTGTACCAGCGTCAGTGCCGCTTCTCAGCGATTACCGTAAAGGCGCGATTAATCACGCACTCAAAAATGAAGAGCTGCTGATTTGACCAAGCAAACGCGAGAGACGGCTGAGTTGACCGCAGTACCGGAATGGAATGGCCAGTGTTACACACACACGCCGGACATCTCCTTCATAAAACTAATAATAAGGCGTAATAATCGGGCCGTTCGATGTGTGTGTGTGTGGTTAAAACGAAGCAGCCTGCAGTTGCTCTTTAGCTGTTCTAATGAAGGTAAACACAGTGAAGGCACAGCTCCACTTCCTACTTGGCGAACCGGTAACTTTCTCGTGCTCACAAGAACGTATCTCTTGCGCACGAGAAAGTATATCGTGATTAGCAAAACCGTGTCACTTGGCCCAGGTGGTTTCCACAGAACGGACAAAACATGTTTAACGACCATAAACACACTTGTACCGTCCATAGGTACCGGCGGTCAATCCGCCAAAACAAACTTAAGTTTGTGTCAATCACTTGCACATCACTTCTGGTATGATGGACATTCCCTCTCCGGTTTGATTCTCTAGTTTGTTAAAGTGTTTCGGCAAATGTTAAAGTGTTTAGAGACTTGTACATTTGTCTCAGTTCTTGTAAAAGTGTTTCGCTAATGTAATTTTGTTTTTATAAAATGTAATTTTGGTTTTATAAAATGTAAATTAGTTTTGTAAAATGTATATTTGTCTCAAGCTTTGTTAAAGTGTTTCACACTTTGTAATTCTCGTTTGCACTTCTCAGCCACCATACTTTACAGTGACTATGCCTGCGTCAATTGTACAAAGGAAACCTCTCAAGTTTATAGTTCAATGTAGCCAAATTTGACTTTTCTAACTTAAAAATGACAGCTACTTTGACCTAAATGCTTCAATATATCTCAAATCTAACAGTAGGAAAACAAATTATTATAAATATTGTGCAGAGATAGCTTTTTCTAAACAACATGTATTAACAGGGAAATATGTGGAAATAAGATTACAGAGGGCTAAACCTCGCTCCCAGCCTAACCAAACACAGGGGGATTTTAAAGATTGACATAATCACAACATAAACCCAGTGTTTTGTAATGTCAAGTGTAAATGTGTTTTACCTTTGGTGCTCTTCCCTTCAGCCAGACTTTCAGATCTCTCTTTAGCTGCTGTGTTCAGGATCTCATTCACTGTGGAGGACAGAGAGAAACCTGATCACCGAGAGAACACTGTATTTAATGCATTTAGTGTTGTGGTTGATCAAGTTTGGACTTCACATTTACTACATTCTTCAAATAGTAATTTTAACTCCACTTTTTTATGCTCATGCACATTAACACAAAAATCTTATAATCCAACTCTTCCTCATTAGATACAAATATAAAAAGACAAACTTTGCACACGTAATGTATAATGTATCATTATCCTATGTTTATATTTGGGTTGGAGCAGTTTTGCATTATATTATTTTACTATAATATATCAAACTTGTATATTGTGTTTCCTAGAGGTGCAGGTGCTCTTTAGATATGTCTTTGTAGTGTTCATATGTATATACACTATTAACTGTTTTAATCCTGTGCAATGCCTGAAAAGTTACACATGACAATTTTTTTAAATTTATGATAAAAAAAAGACCATTGATCTATCTATGTATGCAAAATGCACTTTTTTTAAAGGAGACGTATTCTGCTCATTTTCAGGTTCATATTTGTATTTAGTGTCTCCACTAGGACATGTCTCCATGCTCTAATGTTCAAAAAGCTCTTCATTTTTCTCATACTGCCTGTGCTGCAGTATGCCTGTGTTTCACCCTCTGTCTGAAACCAGAGCCCAGTCTGATCTGATTGGTTAGTAATAATAATAATAATAATAATAATACGCAAACAAAAACCTATATAAACACATGACAGGAAAGGGGAAACCCCAACAAATATAATGTAGCGTCTTCTGCCCAATGTATTAAATAACTTAATAAAAGTCTCACCATCGACAGTGAACAGTGGGGTCGGGCCGGAGGCTTTGGCGCCGGTTGTTGCCATGGTGACAGCGGAGGTGGAGTTGGAGTCCAAGAAAACAGGGCCGCCCATTGGGAGATCGAGGGGCGTGGCTCGAGAGACTGCACGGAAGATTCACAAATCAGCAGTGTGCTTTGTGTCTGTGCCTGTGTGCATGTATTTTTTGTGCGTGTGTGTTGTATGTACCTGCAGCTGAGGACTGGGAGTTGGGGTTGCGCAGGGTCCTGCTCTGGAGTCTCTGGGATTTAGGGGAAGTTCTGGAAGTAACTGAGACACAGAGAGGAAAACAGCATGAGAAAACAGACAGACACTCACACATAAACCCCATAAACCACACACACACACACACACACACACACACACACACACACACACACACACACACACACACACACACACACACACACACACACACACACACACACACACACACACACACACACACACACACACACACACACACACACACACACACACACACACACACACACACACACACACACACACACACACACACACACACACACACACACACACACACACACACACACACACACATCTCCCTGGTTTCCTCCACATAATAATCCACAGACCTTATTTCAGGCATAAAACCAAAAACCCTTTGACTTCCAGGCTAGAGAACAGGAAGTGCTAAAATGCTGATTTATTTAAGGGTTTAAGGACTCATTCCTGCACCACTCTATAAAGGAACTTTAATGGATCAAATGTGCTTCCTTATCAAGGTTCAAGGTCAAGGTTCTTTATTTTGTCATACGAACATAGCTAGTGTAGTTATGTAGCTAAGGCATGATGCGTTTTCTCAAAACTGGTATCTTTAAACCTCCATACCTCCGTTGACAGAAGAGCGTGCGTTGTCACCGAGGGCCTGTGGGTGAGAGAGGGAGTTCGGGAGGACGTGATTGGTGCAGGGAGGGCTGCCGGCCGCGGGTGGGCTGCCCTGTGATTGGTGGGGAGAGTAGGAATTTCTGACGGACAGCGGGCTGCTGCGGTCAGACGGGGGTTTGGGGGAGGAGGCGCCGGCCGGGGGGTGTCTGGAGGAGGAAGGGGGGGCGGTGCGCCCAGAGGCCCCGGACCGGCCCATTCCGATCTCTCGAGCCCGCTGAGGGAGGGGAATGTATTTACCTTCCCTGGGAAACAAGGCGGAGGGGAGAAGTGGTCAGATGAATTCTGGGAAGTTTTCTATCAGACATTTCTGTGGAGCAGAAAGTAAACGTTTAATTATTCTGTAACTCATTCTCTTGAATTCATTTTTGATTATCATAATTTTTGTTTTAGTCGCAATAAGACAACCCTAAAAATGTATATTCTCATCTTATCATGGTATATTTTTGTGTTTTGACATTCGATTAAACTCGAGTCTCATGAATTTACAACTTAAACCGAGCTTCTTGCATAATATTTACCGTACTTTTTGGACTATAAAGCGCACCTGCATATAAGCCGCAGCAGCTAAATTGTCCGTCTGTCTTGCTCTCGTTCTGTCTCTCGATTCCACTTTTACTTTGGCGCGCTACCTGTCTCACTCTTTTCCAGCATCCAGCTTTTCCTGCTGGAGCCCGCTGCTTAAAGGTGGCGGGTGCAGACCGGTCATAGAGCCCATAGTGTTAAAGGTGGTTAATTTTACCTGTAAAATCCATAGATTTAGGAGGTTCCCTAGTGGCCGTTAGCTGTACCAAAAAAATGGGGAAAAAAGTCGCGGCTTATAGTCCGAAAAGTACGGTAGTTTATATTACAGGTTTTTTTTTTTATTCTACGCTAAAGTGATAATGACTCACTGCAAATAAACAGAACAAAATCAATTCCCCATCCAAGTCCAAGTCTATTCTAAGTGTGAAAAACTTTTTTTAAACACATTTGTGTTAGCCCTTAAAATCTGATAAAAAGCACAATTTACTTATTTTTCCGACGTTTTATAACTCTGTGCTCTTCTGGCTATTTTTAAGATATGGACCACACAAGTCAACTATTACATCAAATGTATAAATTCAAAACTTATAAATCACGGTGACCGAAACAAATATGGAGAAGAGGTCGAGACAATACAATTTCAAAACTAGCTCCATCCCTCTTTTCATCTAAAGCAAATTCATGTTATGATGCTTCAATTGTAATATTGTATGACGAATCTGTCCTTCAATAATAACATATTAAAGATAATAAATAAACCAGTGTTACCTGCCGGTGGGGATGAAGCCGGGGCTCGCCCTCTCCTCCCTCTCCCTCACCACCGAGCTGTATTTGTCCTCCTCGCTGCGGCCCTCGTCGTTCTCCAGAGAAACGCGCCGGCGGTACTGCAGGCTGCCCTCGATCTCATTGGCCAGCCGAGCGGCTCGCGCTTCCCTCTGACGGAATCCCTCAGAGGTGCCCTTCTCCAAAGGCATGCTGGGAAATAAAACAGATTTTCAGTTAAAAACTATTACTATTACTTTTATGAACAGGTTTAGACTGAAGGACAAGGTCGTTTGACATGCCATCAGGAGATTCATTCAATTAGAATTACAGTTAAAATGACTCCTAACCTGTTTTGCTACAATTTGCCTTGGACTTTGATAAACTACGATAGACCACTTTCAATCATTTCTGAGATTTTATAGACCAAACGATTAATTGACTCATTAAAAATGGTCACATTAACCAACATTTAAAAATATTGTTAGTTGCAGCCAGTGTTGGGGAAGTTACTTTTAAAAAGTAGTGTTTGCTCGTTACTCCTTTAAAAAAGTAATCCCTTACTTTACTTAGTTACCCTCCAAGGAAAGTAACTTTTTACGTTACTCGTTACTTTTACGTTACTTTTATGTTGCTCGACTTTGGGCAGAACCCCATCTCTGTTCCTAAATGTGTAGGCTTACATAAAGTTCTACATATATGGAGGACATAACAGATATTTCTTTTGTGCTCTTTATTATAAAAAATGCCACAGAGCACTTAACAAAAAATTGGGCTATAGGCGTCAACACTAAACAATAATATCAAAACAATATCAATATAAAATCATAATCATTAAACAGGCTAGCCCCAAAATAGGTGCAAAGCTAGTGCAAATCATATCAATAGGCTCCTTAGGAACAACATGATAACCTCAAAATGGCTCATGTGTCTCAAAATAAAACATGCCTCATGTAAATCCAACAGAAAAAGAATAACTTCAAAATGTCTTGATATCGATGGCTTGTGTAAATAAAATAAAATGGCATAATACAGCTTGGAAGCAAAGACATTTTAGCCAAAATAAAATCAAGAACAACTTAAAGCAGGACTGGCCTCAGAATTAAAAGGCTATGTTCACTGAATATGCTGGCCCTTCTTCACAGTATGATGGCAGATAAAAAAGAGGATATTAGGCATAGGCTTGAGCTATGTCTACAGCATGGGTGGCAGGCAACCTATTCCACATCAGTACAAAATGTGCGATTATACCTCATCAGGAGCAGTCTTTCAAAAGGTTTATCTGAGAGTCTGTTTCTTCTGGGGGAAAGCACAATACCTCCCAGGCTGAACAGCCTCTCCACCGGTGCACTGGATGGTGTGGCAGTGTTGTATTTCATGGACACAGCTTTCACTCGGGGGAAACGGTTGGGCTGCTTTGGGCTTGGACTCGAAATATCTTCATTTCTCCGGGGATCTTGAGCTACTAGCTTCATGCTAGCATGTTTTCCTCTGAAATGCTTGATGAGGTTGGCAGTTGAATTAACGGCAGTGGACAAAAGTTTCTGGCCAGGGCACAACGTACACCTTACACTCACATTTTCCCCCTTATTTTCAATAAGTTCGAAGTAATGGGAATACCTCCATCCCTCGAATGTTAGCGTTGGCTGCGCCTGCTTCTCGCTTGCCGTTGCCATCACTGCTCTTCAGTCTTCATTCCACCACCAGCACGTCACGTAGCACGTACAGTGTGGAATGAGAGCTTGTGCCTAATGCGTAAGCACGCAGCTGAGTAGGCAGTGTCACTGTCACTCGTAAAAGTAACGTTGCGGCGATTGAAGAAGAAACTACTTTACGTTACCAAATTTTTCGTAGTAACGTGTTTTACGTTTACCCGAAAAAAGTAGTTACGTTACTGTAACGCGTCAGGGTTTGCTTATAGTCCGCTGAATAGTCACTTTGCCTGGAGGAGTAAAACTGACTCACGTATACATGGAGAGGCTGGAGTCGTAGGTGGACTTGACGCCGTACGTCTCCTCGTTAAACTTGAACATCTCGTTGGCGTCCCAGCCGTTAGACTGAGGAAGAAAAACACATGAAAGTGAGACATTGGAAGCAGTTCCATTGATGCGACCATATCTCTACTGGACACAATGGAGGCTAGTTCAACACATATGTCACGCATTTTTCTGTTATCAGCCGGCCAAACATTCAAAGACTGAAAAAAGGCCGCTGCTTGCCATATCACATTTACACTCAACTTGGCGACCTTCTCTTTATGTTGGTCCTTAATTTCTAAACTAGCGGCACGTTGAGTGACTTATTTAAACAAATATTACGTATTCAAATAAATTATAATGTAATTAATTCCTAAGCATGCTGATCAGAGTAATCTCAGTGATTTTGTATAAATAAAGAGATATATAGATACATTGTTTCAGATAGGTAATAAAGTGATGCATCTCTAGCAGCCACTTAAATGTGTATTACACTTCCTTTCATTTGAGTATGTTAGTGATTGAGATCTCACCGCGTCTGCTTCCAGCTCAAAGTTTTCTCCGTTTCCGTTTCCATCCCACCTCTGCAGGACCTTCTCCCGGTGGTCCCCGTTCACCCGGGTTGCGCTGATAGACGTGTCAGTGAACGTGTCTAGACACACAAATGAGTCAACAATTACAACTCTCATAGACACTGTTATGCTGCCACCTCGAATGAACCTCACAAAAATATTTGTATAGCTTTAGACCACTTAGTTTGTCTTCACCACAATTTGGTTTACGTAACCTGATTTATTCTCAAAGTTTACAGCCATGCGGATGTTTTGAGTTAAGAGTATTATGGAGCAACCTGGATCTGAACTATAAATGTTGTTTTTTTTAACATGTTTGTTATTTTTTTTACTTTAAGTTGTTTTCACCTCTGTAAGAGAGATGCCACATCAGTTGTGATTAGATGTAGAGTAACCAGACAAACTGGTTATAACATAAAAAATGTGACATCTTTAAAGAATTTAAAGGCTTACATAAACGTTTAAATGTTAACCTACAAGAAGAAAAGTTTTACAGTATTACACACCACAAATTCCTCTTTTTTACCTCTGACAGCAAAGTTTAGGTCGACATCGCGGCAGGTCATGGTCACCAGGTCGGCGGGGCTAAAGATCATGGTGTCTGTGATATCTTCGATCTTGGGTTGAGAGGACTGGCTTCCTCCTCCTTCCTCGCCTCCTCCTCCTCCATCACCATCTCCATTGCTCTGTTTATGGACAGCATCCACAGCCAGTTCACACTGAAGATGGACAGAAGAGTACACACTGATAAATCACGTAACTTGGATACAGAGAAAGTGAGGTGTTAGGAGGCTTCTTCTTTCTTTTTTTTACCTGTGAGCTTAAAGTCTTAAAGACTCCCTCGTAGGCTGCGCCGTTTTTCACTCTCACATCACAGGTGGAGCCCTGAAAACCAGACCTGTTAGTGCCTTTGTATGTGGTGC
Source organism: Pseudochaenichthys georgianus (assembly GCF_902827115.2). Taxonomy (NCBI): domain Eukaryota; kingdom Metazoa; phylum Chordata; class Actinopteri; order Perciformes; family Channichthyidae; genus Pseudochaenichthys; species Pseudochaenichthys georgianus. The sequence continues at coordinate 6,885,032 of NC_047510.2, forward strand.
TTTTAATAAAAAAGTGTTCCGATTACAACTTCAGACAGACAAAACAGCTTACCACCACTGCTGTGAGGAAATGGAGCATTCTGGCATTGTTGTAGACGCCATCAAATACCTGCAGATATACAGCTGACATGAGTGTGTTGGTTAAACTGCCTCAACAGAAATCTGAGGCATTAATAGGTATGTTTATAGGCACAATACTAACTTTTATAAATATATTCATGCCAATATTTGCACTATAGTATATTATTTTTTCTAATGTCTCTCTCAACAAAAAGAAAATGTTTCATACATTTTTGTGTAGAGAAAAAACAAACAAAATGTTACCAATTGACGGGAAATATATTTAAAGTCTTTGTTAGTGATGAATTAAGTTATTTTAAATACCTTCTTGAAAATGTGAAACTATTTAATATGTTGCCAGGTTTTATTATCCCTCCCTGGCCATATTACATGTATTTTTTTACTTTATTTTATCCATTATCATTTGTATGATTCTTCTGTTATTTGTATTTCATTTTATTGTTGATTTATTCAATTTCTTCAACATTTATTTTAAGACTCTGGTAAAAAATACTTTTAAAATTCCCATAAAAGTAGGGAACATGCACCTCGGGCCCCCTAGTTTTGGGCTGGGCCATGAATGCTAGCTCCGCCCCTGGTTCTAACAAGTACATTTTCTGAATAGAAACGCTTGGCTGTCACTACTTACTAAACTGCTTACAGGAGGTGACTGTGATGGAGGTTTCATTGTGTTCCTGGTCCTGCAGAATGGAACAAAATAAAAACAAACATCAGCTAGCAGCTCAAATCTGCTCCTTCAGTGAGAACAATAACACAAGCCTCTAACAGGCAACACAGCAACATTTCTAGCTAGCAGGCGAGCAATTTAAACAATGACATGGCATAATTAGGTACAAATTAAATCGGCTAATATAATCTAAACTGTTTGTCTTAAAGGAAACATAGTTAAATATGATGGTTGTTGTTGTATAAAATAGCAAAATTCGGCTAGCTAAGTCAGCTAATGGAGCTAGCTTGGCGTAGACGTCGAATGTTAACAACAGAGACACAAACGAACCGCTAGAAACGACGTCGGCATCACATTAGAAACTGACAGCTGAGCAATTCTTTAGTATTTAAATTATACTTTTTAGTCATGTGCATCCCTGATAATCCAGTCTCGTCGTTTCAGCAAAAAGTCACACGGTTAGTTTGACAGGCCAAACACGATACACCGCTGGAAAACAACAAAACACGGCAGCGGGTGCATTAGGTTTGTCCGGACCCGGTGACTGCTGTCCATGTGATGAGGGTCGAATCAAGCTCCCGGGCAGGTTCCAGGAAATAGTCAAATCAACACAGGTAGTTTGATTCAATAAAAACACTCCATTGTGTTTAAAAGTGACCGTTTTTCAACCATGAAAGAACTCCCGGAGTCAATTTCACCATCTATGAATGTACGCCCAAGAACCGGGCTCAGCCGAGGTGCTGTAACGAACGCACCAATCGTAAACCCCACCTACTAGTTTAATCCAAAACCTGATTGGACAAAACCTTCGGTCAATACTTTCTGACCTTTTTTAATTATTGGTTGGTTTTCATGTCAATCATTTTTCACGACAGGCCGTAATGATTGAGGTCATGTAAGGAAACTGATGCTGCAGGATGTTTTTAATTGGTTTCAGTAAAGAAAAGTTAAATGAACACATATTTTTAATATAATAGGGATTAAAGTAAGTTGTATCCCCATAATAAGTAATACAATAATAGTACAAGAATATTTTCCAAATGAATAGTCCAAAGGAAACATTTAAGAAAATAACCATATCTATAATATACAAAAAAGCGTTTTTAGTACATCATATTTAACCATATATAACATCTTAATAAACTGACATTATTGACCTTGGAAACAGGTCACGTTCCTGTTCCCTTGAAACAAGAAATTGTGTGCGCTATGCTGTTATATAAAATGTGTCATTTCAATTGATGAAGACTGTATAAATTGGTTGAAAGCCTTTTTTTTGTTTGTCACCGTTTGTAATATTTAATACACTATTGGAGGCACTTTATGTTGATTTCCAACACAATGCAGCAGGAACCATATTTTTTTAATACTGCAGGATAAAGAAATTCATTAAAAACATAATTGCTGCATAACACTGCTTGTGCGTATGAAGAATAATATATGACATAAAATCCACATATCCCTATACAGCTTATATGTGTTCCAGTAACCTGATGCCTTTTATACAGTAACAAAAACATAAAATACTCACTTGGGGGTCCAGGGACAAAATCCTGCATCTTGGATCCAGTTTACACAAACTCAGAAAAACGTATAACACTGATATCCACCTAATATCAATTTATTCTGGGGCCAAAACTATTTGAAATGAAACACATTTAGTCCAAAATTACAAAGTTTGCATCTCCTTTTAAACATGTAGAGAAAGAAAAATGGCGGATAAATAACTATTTAAGTTTCAAATGTCTGTCGGTATATTTTATAACTCCATTGTCATAAAAACCCTTAACAAAATCCTTTTTTTAAATAAATTAGTTCTATTTGATTTATTCAACTGAAAAGCTTTAAAACGGGTGTTTTTTCCACATTTGTCATACTAGTATAAAGTTATGACGCCTTAATGGGGCGCTGAGAAAATGCAGATACATGTAAATAAGCAAACTATGATGGTGTTAGAGGTTAAATAGATTTGTAGTTTTTGTGGTTATACAAATGTTATAATATTTGTGCGGTTAGTTATTTGAGGTGCAAGCCTCCTTTGTTGTGCCGCAGTCGGAAGAGCCAACAAATATGCACTGAAGCAGAACATTCTGTCAGATCAAAATATGTTGTGCATTTTGGAAATTAAATATTTATTTTTCTACAAATGTTGACTTTTGGACTTTAAAACGCTTTGGGGTTATTGGAGAGGTCTGAAACTATTATTTGCAGCAACCACTGTAATTTAACTAATAGCATAATACTAATAATAAAAGTGTAGCTCGTCTTTGTCTGAGTTTTTACAGTTTACTAAAACTAAAAATGATAATAAATGATTGTAATGAATGTAAATGATTTACTAGAAATAGCATTTAAAAAGGTGACAGGAAGAAAAGAAAGACCACACCAACTTCTATGTTTCACTATATTTATATTATATCATTAAATTCAATGTAGTACCTGAAACTAACCACACAGGGAGGACAGACGACGCTGCCCGCCCTCAACACACGGTCCCAGCAAAGAGAGAAAAGAGACAGAGAAAGGCACAAAGAGTTTTGAAACTGAGAAAAGGACACTAAACATGATGATTAAGGTGGGGAAGGGGAGGGCACGGGGGGAGGGGGAAAGGTGCATAGACAAATACATGAGCAAAAAAAAAAAGACCGGTAGAAATGACTGGGTGCTTTATGTGGTGGATAAAGAAACGGGCAAAGCTCTAAACTGAACGATGAAGACAGAGCGACACGAACGCAGGCCGATGACGACAGACACAGAAAGGCACAAGTAGAAAAAGTAGGTATTCTCATTGAAATGTTTCTTCTAATTGTATTTTTTTTTCTTTACCCTTGATGAATAGAGAATGAGGTTGAGGAGGAGAGGACAGCATGAAAAGAGAGTAGCCTTGAGAATGAGGAATTCATAGCAAATCTTATATATACTTTTTTCCTTCTTTTTATCCCAAAAATAAAAAAAAGGCACAAACACAGTTTCAATTACAAGATGGAGTCGGAACAAGTGTTACACGGAGTAAGCATACAAAATAAAAATAAAAAGGTGTCTTAAAAACAAATACAATTAATACTATTATTCGGACCGTTATTATTATTATTATCATCATTATTATTATTTCCATCAATAATTATTGTTATTGGTATTATCAATAGTTTCTCTTTTGCGTCAGAGAGAAAAGCGAGAGAGAGAAAGAGAGAGAGAGACATTAACTGAGCAGCTGAGTGTGACTGAGGTAAAGGTTTCCTGCCTGCTCCCGTTTATGTGCCACTTAGACCCAAAACATTACATTACTCTGCTGTGTAACGCCAAACTCCATTGAAAAAATTTCCATTTCAGGACGCCTTGTGTGAGGTCGCGTATCAGGGCCACCGCTAAAATAATGAATACAGTGCAGGGCGAGGGGCGTAATATTCAGAGGAAAAAAACAACTGGGAAATATTCAATAAAATATCAATACAAATTAAAGTGGTTAAACTACAATACGTGAATATTCTTTGTAATACATTTGCGAGAAAAAAAATATTTTGGGGAGATTAAAATGGTACATTGTCTTTTCTCAGGAACAAATTTGTTTTGTTTTCTCTCATAAATTGACAACATTTATCTCTGGTAATATCAAAGTTATTTCTCTCGTACATTATGGAATTTAATCTATGAGTTTTTTCTCTGAATATTGAACCCCTCTCCCCATTTTTTTATTTATGGTACAATGGCCCTAATAAGCCACCATACAGATATGTTGTTTGATGAACTTCTATATTTATATATTTTTTTTCTACTCATTCTTTTTTTTCACTAATATAGACAAAAATGGGCAAAATGGATGCTACCAACAATTCCCCCTGGTTTTGATAAGTGACTAGCTTGTTTTTATTATACAATTGTTAAAGTGTGTAGTCTATAAACTACTAGTCATATACTAACTTATTCTCTTTTTTTATTGAACAAATATATGTAATTAAATGTACCATAATGAAAAAATAAAACAAGCAAGCTGTCAAATGTTAGCTTGAACCAAGGAAATGTTCTTTGCTTGATATATGGAAACATATTGAAACCACCATTAGTGTTATTATTAATATTACAATACATTCAATTATATATTATATTATTTATTACATTGGTTTGGTCTTGTAGCTATTCGAATCAGCCATGAGCGTACCAAGTGTTCATGCTAATATATTTCTTTCAAAGTTAAAGGTGGGGTAGGTAATTTTGGAGAAACCGGCTCAAGTGCGCTAGAATTTGAAAATACACAACCGGAGAAAATCTGCCACTTCCTCACAGAGCCCCTCCTCCAACACACACGAACGCGCACATGACCAATGAGGGCACGAGATAAGTTTGTGCACAGAATGAAGGCTGACAGGCAGGTAGGCCATCCAGTCATTTTAGCCGGGCCGGCTGAGATGATTGGTCGTGCTTTTTACAGCGCCACGGCTTCCACTGATGATATTTGTTATGGATTTTTTGTCAAAGCACTTCAGATATTCATTGCCATCAGGATGTTAAGAGCATTCCATGGAATATAACAAAAAGTGTATCTCGAGCCGGTTTCTCAAACTTACCTACCCCACCTTTAACTTCTTTATTTTTCCAATTTTACAGAATACAATTGTGATAACCATTTTTTAAATTAGTCCAGTATTCAGCACTTCAGTATTTGGGCTGCAGAGATTAATGCATTATTTGTTAACTATTCAAAATATTTCCATAATCGATTAATCGGTCTGAATAATTGTTTGCAATAAAAAAACTTTTAAATTCTCTGATTCCAGTTTTGTAAATAGAAATATATTCTAGTTTCTCTATGAAAGTAAATTGAACATTTTTGAGTTGTGGACAAAACGAGACATTTGATCGACATTTTCCTGACAGTCGAAACAATTGATTAAACATTATAATCTACAGTTTAATCCACAATGAAAATAATTTAGTTTTGAAAAAGTTGGCTCAGATTGTTCTGACGACATTATGGAAAGTATCCTACGGAGGAAAGTGTCTTTCTTTACCTTTACAGTCATCACGTTATTGTGTCCTGTGACTCGTAGAAATACAGTGTAATCCTAAGAAATACTTAGCTAGATGCAACATGAGATTTCAGAAAGTGACTCCTCCTTGAGTGAGACAAGACACAACAGAGTGCATCAAGGGGGAAATGTAAAGAAAGACATATTACATATCTACAGACTGCTTCTATATTGTTGTCGGATGTTTACAATAACAACCTGAGCCAGTGTCAACTCAAACTTTAAGCGGTAGACATTGAGGGTGCAGAATCGCCTGATAGGATAATGCAGTCGGCTGCGACTAACACTAATCATCTTTGTCGATAAAGTTGACGATTAGGTGAAAATAGTGAAAGATGATAAATGTCTTGTTTTGTCCACAACTCGAGGATATTCAGTTACAGTCTTTATTGGAGCAAAGAAACAGAAAGGTATTTAAATTTAGGAAGATGGAATCATAACATTTGGACTTTTTTCTCCTTCTCAAACTGACAAATCGATTATCACAACAGTTGACGATTCATTTAATATTTGACAACTGATAGATTAACCCTTGCAGCTCCACCCAAAACGCTCAAAAGTCAACTGATGTCATGACTGTTGCAAAAACATGTGACCACAGAGTCCGGGTTGAAAAATACCAAAGACGCAACATTCAGAAGCTTTAGATCTGTATAATCTTTAAAAGGAGCCTGCTGTGTACCAGCAAGTAGAGTTTTGGGTCTACCTGTCACAGTGCAGATGTGTGTGAGTGTGTGTTTGGCCTCTGGTTTGACTTGGCAGGACCGACGTGAGGTATCAGGTCTGCTGGCTCCACAGCGAGAGAGCCCGCTGCGATTCGTTCCAGCAAAAATCAAAGCTTATTAGACTACAAAAAAATAAAAACAAGTGTACCGCGAGTTAGTGTCGTAAAGCTGCTTCCGCCTGTCTCTCCCGTCTGCTTTGTCTCCTCTCTCTCTCGTTTAGTGTTAGTACTTTTACCTCCTTCTCCTTCTCCTCCGTTTCGCCTCCAACCTTGCTAACAAAATAAAAATACTGGTTATGAATGGCTATGATTTACGCCGCCTCATCCAATCTCACGCTCGCTCACACACAAACACAAACGCACATACACACTCCTCCTCCTCCCGCTCTTGCTCTTCCCTTCATCAGAAGAAGGAGTACTGGTTGTCGACGGCTCGGGGCGCCCTCGCTCCGTCGCGCTCCTCCCCCTCCACGGCTTCCAGCTGGCGGAGAGGAGTGTCCCGCTCCTCCCAGTCCTCCACTCCTCCCCCACTTCCGCCGCCACTTCCTCCTGCTGTCGTCGCCACGGCCGGCGCCCCCCCTCCTCCTCCTCCTCCTCCTGTTGCTGCATTTCCTGCCGCCGCCATTGGCTCCGCCTCGTCAGCTCTCTCCTGAGGGGGAGTCGGGGGTGGCGGGCGGCCTGGGGGCAGAGGAGGAGGCAGCGGGGGGCTACGGGGTCTGCTGGTCAAGTCTGCATGGAGAGGAATTAGACGAGAGAAAAAGAAAGAAAAAAACAAAGAGGGGTGAAATGAGAGAAAAGTGTAAATAAAGGAGGAGACAGGAGGCAGGAGGAAGAGGAGGAAATAAGGCCAAAAGTGACAGGAAGTGACAGCGTAGTCGGAGGAGAGGAGGGCGGGAGAGAAGAGAGAAAGTGACAGTGAGTGAATGTTAGGTGGAGAGGTCTGCGGTCATGGAGTCATGGAGCCAGTCAATTTCAAGGAGCACACACACACTCACAATCACACACACGGTTTATTAAGTGGTGGGCAATGTACGTTAGCCCCGAGAGAAAACTAAAACATCTTCCGATGCGTTTTTTAAGTCCGATCGAAATGATTAAATAAGTTAGTTGTATGTCTGTGAAGCATGATCCTTTAGCTGTGAAAAACAATAACACTTGGAGCTGAATATTTCTTCTCAGAGTCTCTTGTTGTTGTAATGCTCATCGAGGCCAGAGGAGGCCTACCTGCACCTACCTCATGTTCAAAGTATTATATTAAAAGCTATCATGTTTTTTCCACGTACGTATTATTTTTTTCATGTGCCTTAAACAAATGGAACATGTCCATCTCATGTTTGATATCATGGTTGTCATACTAGACTTACAAGCATTATAACAAACACTTGGTTATTGTCATATTCAATTTATCTGCTGATTATTTGATCGACTCATTGTTCGATAAATAAATATATAGTGAATAATATTCGTAATAATAATAATAATTTGCGATTAAATTACCTGTAAACTACAAAACTAAATTAACTACATTTAGCAAGGGGTTGCTGTAGTGTGTGTGAACAAGAGTCTAAAATACACTACAAAGTGACGTTTTACAGAATACTTGTAGACCAGGCAAAACATATTTTATCTTCCAGTCTCCGTCAAAAGTGTAAATCTGAATGCGAGTCGCCAGATTCAGATTTATTTGTGTTGAAATCAAAGGTTACAAACCTGTTGTGAGAGAAATAGGTCCGTTCTAACCACGCACATCAAATATGTCCCCACTCACTCCCAAACACCCCCCACTCTCGCACTCTCTAAGTTTCTCTCAGCTGAGTCTGGACTCACTTACACACAGTCAGAGATGGGGGTTGATGGAGAGTCAGGATGGCGCGTGGTGATGACATCACAGACTGTAGGCCGACTGCCTGCCCTGTCGCGGCCTGCAAAGGGACGAGCCAATGGATACACACAACATCAGAGAGGTGAGGCAACACATGGGCAGAGGGAGACGCTGCAGGGGAATAATCCTGCATTCTACGTGCACCGCCTTTATTGCACTCTTTGTTCTTTTAGCTTTTTACCTGCAATGAAGGATGAAAAAATAATATAATAATATATAATGTAATCCAGTTTCAATGTTGAAAGAAAATCATAGAAATGTAAGTATGAGTAGTGACATCACTATGTAACACTTGCGCTTCTATTGGCTCGCGCTCCAACACATTGTAAGTGTTAGGTTAAGGGGCGGGATCTCTTTAAGCAGTCGACCAATCACAACCGAGCCGGCCAGCTAACCAACCAGAGCAGACTGGGCTCTGGTTTCAGACAGAGGGTGAAAAGAGGTGCTGCAGCACAGGACGTACAGTATGAGAAATCTATTAAAGCATGGAGACATGTAGCAGGAGAGACACTAAATACTGATATGACCGTGAAAGAGAATCAGACACTAATGGTGCAGCTTCTGTCCCCGTCAGGTACTCTGGTTAAACAAATATTTTGAAGAGGGAACACAACTCAGTTTGTACACTGGTTTAGACCGGAGTAAAGCCCGACTTGACTACGCACACAACATATCAGAATTTAAAATGACTAGAAATATAGTTTAATGAGTTCAATTATTATTTCAGCTATATTTGTTCCATAAGCTTGTTTTTCTATAATCCTGTGTGCGAGCTCCCGGAGTTCACTTCCTTGTTTGTGTTTATTATTCTTGTAGAACACGTTTTATTCCATGAAACGATAAATAAGAGGCAGGGTCGGGGGGACGGTACCTGGCTGGCGAACAGCGGTGGCCCCTACGAAGCTGATGAGTGTGACGTCCGAGGCTCCGCCGGACTCCAGGGGGATGGGGTGCACACGGAAGTGCTCCAACATGTCGAAGATGGACTGGAACCAGAGGTGCTGCACACGGCACTGACCGTCCTCGTTCAGGGACAGACGCAGGTGCTGCAGAGGGGACAGCAAGTCAAACTCAAGGTTTACCAATACATTTTTGTTGACTATATTAAATTGGAAGAAATTAAATTGTGCAGATCATTCTGCCAACAGCTTCTGCAAAGTGAATTTCTGTTGCTTTTTTACATTACTGTAAATTGAATATGGTAGTGTTGGTCAAACAAAACAAGATTTCTTAAGACAGGGTCTGAACAAATTGGTGGACATTTTCAATTTTCTTTACATTTATTAATTAATATATTTAAACTTGATTTCATATTTGAGAACTATTTGCAATGATAGAAAAGACAAAAGAAAAACAAAGAGATATATTGATAGAGAAGACGCAGTAGCATCAGAGATTTAAATGTAGTAACATGATTCATTTTGTATGAATAATAGTCTTATTATGAAGTCAGTGCTCAAAACGAAACTCACCTTGGCCTTGCCCTGGAAGTTAAAGGTGAGGACGTACTCTCCGCGCCGCGTCTCGCTCTGCCGCACCAGGAACACACCGTGGCTCGCCGGTCCTCCCGCCAACACCAGCTGAGCCGCTTTGAGGCGGGACAGCGTGCCGTGGAACCACTGACACTCGCTGAGCGGGTGCTCCACCGCCTCCGCAGCGATCACATCCGAGAACAGGAAGGAGCCTGCAGGGTGGTGCATGTTGGGTATTCAAGTTTAAAAGATGGTCAAGTGGTGTTTGAAACAGATCAGACTAAACTGAACCATAACCAGGGCTGGGCAATAGGGAGATCATCAGAACCCGACATATTGTTACCTTGATATGTCGGGTCGACAGTGACATCAGAAGGAAAATACACTTATATCGAAATATACAACATCTAAGACGATATCTGGTCTCACATCACTATATCAATATAATACCGATATGTTTCCAAGCACACACCCTAACTAATATTCTAATTCTTTATTTGAAAGCTAACCTATTAGCATGTAGCATGATTACTGATCATGTCGTCTTGAACCTGACCATTTCCACACCTCTGGTTCAATATCTGCAATTATCACTCGTCTTAGGACCGTATTCACCTGTGGCGTCTGGCGTCTCAGCGAAGGGTGTGCCCAGGCTGTTCCCGCTAAGAATCCGGCTGTCTGGTTCGTCGAGAGGTGCTCGGGGGGGCAGCTCCGGGGGGAGAGGGTCCATCAGAGGTGAGGAGCCTCCTATTCCTCCATAACAAACTGAGGACACAAACAAGCAGCAGAGAGTATAAGCACACACGTAAAGATGTAGAGGGATAGATAGATTCATCGAGGAACCATAAAATAAGTATTATACTACTTCGCCTGAAGTCTAGCAAAACCAACAGGAGCAAATACACATTATATAACTCATATATCATTCAAAATATAATAATTTTATACTTTGTGCATTGTCTTTCATTTAAAAAGGACTATCATTTTCCTTGCAAAACTGCCGGCAATATATATATAAATATATTTTAAATATATTTTAAATATATTGTCTTTGCAGCCAGTGGAGAATCCTGGAGTCCATGCTTCCAGCCAATAAATAATGTAATACGTCAAAACCAAGAGTTATTGCTTTTGAACCTAGTATTTATAAGATTAGACCGGGGGTGCCCAACCAGTCCATCGCGAGATGTGTCTATCCATCCATCTTCTCCCGCTTATCCGTGGTCGGGTCGCGGGGGTAGCAGTTCCAGCAGAGAGCCCCAAACTTTCTTTTCCCTGGCGACATCAACCAGCTCTGACTGGGCGATCCCAAGGGGCTCCCAGGCCAGCGAAGAGATATAATCCCTCCACCTGGTCCTAGGTCTACCCCTTGGTCTCTTCCCAGCTGGACGTGCCTGGAACACCTCCCTAGGGAGGCGCCCAGGTGGCATCCTAACTAGGTGCCCGAACCACCTCAACTGGCTCCTTTCGACGCGAAGGAGGAGCGGCTCAACTCCGAGTCCCTCCCTGATGACCGAACTTCTCACCTTATCTCTAAGGGAGACGCCAGCCACCCGGCGGAGAAAACCCATCTCGACCGCTTGTATCCGCGATCTCGTTCTTTCGGTCATGACCCATCCTTCATGACCATAGGTGAGGGAACGAAAATTAATCTGAACCAACTAACTTGTTGCTTACTTTGGCGTAGTGTTGCACGGTGTACCGATACTTGAAAGGTACCGCGATACCCTGCCGTTAAAAACGGTACGATTCCTCCGTTTCATTAGTATCGGTACTTTAAGAATGACGGGGAAAAGTACTCCGTGTGTGTGTTCAGCGCTCTGCTTCCACTCCCTGCACTGCAGCCCCGCTCCTCTCAAGCACGTTCTAAGTCCCTCCCCTCTCTCGTGCACGCGGCCACGCGCTAGCTGCCAGAGCATGTGAGAAAACGAGAAGCATGGCTGCAAGTGGGAGTGCAACTGCCGCTGCGCCTCGGCTTGTTGACAAAAAAGACGCCAGAAGTCTGTGAACGGGCCGTTCAGGTGTTCAGAGCAGAGCCCCCTGTCGGAGCAGCAGAGCGTGATGTGCACTAAAAAGTGTTTCTGTCGCAATATTATCGTTGAGCAAACTTAACTAGCAAACTAGCATCACTATCTGCTAACGTTAGCTTTAGCCTTCGTTTTCTATTAGTTTTTTTCATAGGCTATAAACGGAGGTGGTATAAGTATATATCTTGTACTTGAGTAAAAGTAGAAGTACCCAGGTCTTGTACTTGAGTTAAAGTAGAAGTACCAGAATGTAGGAACAATCCTGCAATCAAAATGTTCCTCAAATAAAAGTACAAAATTATTATCATCAACATATAGTTAAAGTAGCGACAGTAAAAGTAGAAGTGCTCAGGTCTTGTACTAGAAGCACCAGAGTGTAGGAATACTCTGTTACAGTAAAAGTACTGCATTCAAAATGTTCCTCAAGTAAAAGTATTAAAGTAGCGACAGTAAAAGTAGTCATTGTGCAGATTGGTCCATTTCAGAATAATATATATGATGTGTTTTATAATGATTGATCATGAAAGTGTTCTCAAAGCTGGTGAAGGTGCAGCTAGTCTGAAGTACTTTGTAGACTGCAGGGCAGCTTGTGGATTTACTCCAGGTGGAACTAAAGTCTGATTTAACACTTGGTTATATTTCACATCATTCCTCCACATCTGTGAAGTAACTAAAGGTATTAAATATATGTAGTGGAGGAAAAGTACACCATGTACCTCTGAACCGTAGTGGACTAGAAGTACAAAGTAGCAAAAGAAACATTGAAATACTTAAATAAAGTACAAGTATCTCAAAATTGTACCCAAGTAGTACTTGAGTTTATGAACTTAGTTACTTTACACCACGGGCTATACAGATAGAAAGACTAAGCCTTGCACAGAGGCATGAAAATACATTTTCAAAATGCTCAACAGTGCTGCCAAAATTATAAACTCACTGCTACACAATTAAAATAAATGCTTTTATATATATTTATATTAGATGTGACTCTTTGGCGTTTCTGTTCTTAGTAACACTGCTGCTTTAGTTGTTCTGACTGCTAAAATCATCTGTTATTCCTAACTTTAAAGCCGATATTCCGTGTTTCCCTTTTTTTAAGAAAAGTATCGAAAAAGAATCGGAATCGCAATTCTTGACTTGGTATCGGTATCGAAACCAAAATGTTGGTATCGTGACAACACTACTTTGGCGCATTAACAGCTAATTATATATATATATATATGCAGGGGTTTTTCTAGCAAAATATAGTATGAGGGAAATACTGTGGTGCTGATCTTGTATATAAGATATAGCAATTCTGGCGAGAACATGACGCCCATATACAAGATGGCGCCGCAGACGTAAACAGCAACGCAGCGTCGGAGCTCTGTGAAAACAAAGCTGTCTCTGCCGCCTGATGGCAGATTTTCCAGGTAAACAATTCATTTTGGTAAGAGGGCGCAGCGTCCCTGTTATCCAGTGGAGACAGAACCCTGAATATGCATCTACAAACTAATAATATGAATACAAAAAGTTTAGAATGTATTGGCAGAAAATACACCCAAGAATGATCAATAAGTAACACATAAGCTAGAGCTCCAAAATCAACTCCTGGGTGAAATATCATCATTGTGATTTAAAAAGTGAGAGCAGCGCATGATCTTGCAAAGTTATTGGCCAAGCCTATCTGTGTATACTGAGCGCATCCTCTGAGACGATGCTACACACACACACACACACACACACACACACACACACACACACACACACACACACACACACACACACACACACACACACACACACACACACACACACACACACACACACACCCACACACACACACACACACACACCCACACACACACACACACACACACACACACACACACACACACACACACACACACACACACACACACACACACACACACACACACACACACACACACACACACACACACACACACCCCCCTTTAGACGTACCTTGTGAGAGACGGTCGGCAATATCAGGCATCCCACTGATGTCCAGCGGCCCAACACTCACACCTTCGGCATCCTCCTGTTCACTGTGGGAGGCAGACAGTTCAATCGTGTTGTCCGTACCTTACTTTGAAGTGACCTTGTTCTTTCATAATGTCCTTACCTGAGACAGATGCCGTTCCTGATGTCACTGAGCCAGGCTCTCATCTGCACAGCGTCGCGAGTCTCAATCACGTACTGCGCCGTGCCCTCCAGCTGAGAGGTGCAACATGAAGAGATGTATTCATATGTGGGCCAGCATCACTTACAAGGTGAATATTACAAAACTGTTGATTAGTATACCGTACAGTGTGCAGCTATTGTTCATATGACAATAAAGCCTCTGAATTGAATCCTGAGAAGATATCTTTTTGACTTCAGCTCCTTACCAATATTTACTCTTTTCTCAGTGGTGTATTTGTTTAATTGTGCTTTACACAGCAAACCTTTCAGACATTCAGGAACATATAATAATATCAGCAAAGAATAGTAAAGAAAAACTGCTTGCAAAAACCACAAACAAATTACAATACAAAGCATTTCCAAGCACAAAGTGAAGCTGGATAAAGACGGAGGTCACCTGCAGCAGGAAGGTGTTCTCCTTGTCGGGGACCTCCAGCGCCGTGGTGCTCCTCACATCCACCATGGAGCAGCAGGGGACGGTCAGCCGGGGCTTCGTCGACTGGGGGGACAAACCAGCAACATTGAAGTCAATACATTTGAGTTGAGTACAAAAGTGTAACAGATATTATCTTTGTGACGAGTGGAGACTCCTGAGGTCACTGCTCCCGGGCAAGAGATAATCAACCCTGCCTACACTTGTTGTTTTTGAACTTAGATTAGACAAACTTTAAAAGTGTTCTTTGATGGATTACCTTTGGATAGAGCCAGGCTTGTTTCTTCCTGTCTGTATGCTAAGCTACGCTAACCGGCTGCTGAGGAATCAATCTGCACATCTAACTCGGATGGAGGATTACCAACGTTTTCCCTACCCCATTTTAAAGAACTTGTAAACTAGTGTAGAACAATTAATTGAATTATTTATTTTTCTCTGGCTTGCAATATGGACTCGTGCAATAAATCACATGCAAGAGTATATAACATGCGAGAGTATACAGTGCCGTGCAAAAGTATTCATCCCCCTTACCATTTTTCCTATTTTCTTGCATTAAAACCAAAATTATAATATTTTTGGGGGGATTTTATGGCAAGACCCCCACACAAAGAAAGAGCATGTTTTAAAACATTAAAAAAAATGAAAAACTGAAAAGTGGCGTGTGCATATGTATTCACCCCCGTTGCTATTTAGCCCAACATTATTTAAATAGGTGTCACCTGTGTGCAATCAAGTGCCTCCTTATCTCTGTATATACATACACCTGTTGTAGAAGGCCTCCGTCTTCCATACCACAGCAAGTGGCATTTCTAAGCAGGAAAACTGCACCATGAAGACTAAGGAGCTCTCCAAACAGGTCAGGGACAACGTTGTGGAAAAGTATGAGACAGAGTTGAGTTATAAAAAAAATCTCACAAATGTTGAACATCCCACGAAGCACCATTAAATCCATTATTTTAAAATGGAAAAAATATGCCACGACAAAAAACCTGCCAAGAGAGGGCCGCCCACCAAAACCCTCACACCGTGCAAGGAGAGCATTGATCAGAGAATAAGAAAACACGTTTGGAGTTCTCCAAAAGGCATGAGCAAGATTCCCCAAACAGGTGGAAGAAGGTCCTGTGGTCGGATGAGACTACAATTTAACTTTTTGGCCATCAAGGTAAACGCTATGTAAACCCAACACCTCTGATCCCCCTCAGAACACCATCCCACAGGGAAGCAAGGTGGTGGCAGCATCATGTTGTGGGGATGCTTTTCATCGGCGGGGACTGGGAAGCTGGTCAAAGTAGGAGTGGTTTAAGGGGAAACATTTCAACGTTTTGGAGTGGCCTAGTCAAAGCCCAGACCTTAATACAATCGAAAATCTGTGGTATGACCTAAATATGGCTGTCCACGAGCGGAACCCATCTAACCCAAAGGAGCTGGAGCAGTTCTGTCCAGAAGAATGGAAACAAATCCCAGTGGAAAGACGTGCCAAGCTTATAGACACATGCCCCAAGAGACTTGCAGCTGTTATCGCTGCAAAAGGTGGCTCTACAAAGTATTGACTTTGGGGGGGGGTAATTGTTATGAACCCTCATGTTTTTTCATTATTATTTCTTGTTTGTTTCACAATAACAAATATTTGTTGCATCTTCAAAGTTGTCGACATCAAATAATACAAATTCTCGAAAAATCTAATTAAATTGCCAAGGGGGGTGAATACTTTTGCAAGGCATTATATATATATATATATATATATATATATGAAGGATTTCGCTATATATATATATATATAGCGAATATATATATAGCGAATATATATATAGCGAAATCCTTTGCTCCTCCTATTGTCTGTGACTATTTAATATATTGTTTGTGTATATAGCATTTACACATTTTTAGTATGTATATGTAGATGTTCACAATGCTTCTATATTTATAGGTAAGCAGGTAGGGTACTAGGGTAATTAATCCCCGCGGGACATGTCACTGTTACAGCAGAAACCAAATAAAAATAAAAATAAAAAAGTAACCTAAACAATATAAAACACTAATGATCAATAACTCAAATATAAAAGGAGATCATTTTTACTCTAAATACAAACCTAAACAACTGCTCTTGCACCTGTGCTGCAGCGATACTTCAGTTTGCTTGGCAGGAATCAATAAAGTTGATCTGACCGTGTAATGCTAAAAGTATTTCAATGAAACATGTTTCAATTTCCCACACTTACTTTAGGTGGAATGAAGAATTCCAGGTAGTACTCCTCTCCTCGCTCCCCCCCTTCCCGGTCCCTCTCTTTGAGGACCAGACGACACTTATGCCAGCGTCCTCCTCTCCAGGGGACGTTCCCCCCGCTGGCCAGCGGCTGCACCCCCCCCTGAGCGGCAGCGGAGGATCCCGAGGCAGCGTTGTTGTTGTCCGTACCGTGGTGCAGCAGCCCGAACGAGAAGCCGGAGAAGCCGTGGCTTCCGCTTAGCTCGTCATTGGATGAACTGACACTCACCCCACCCTCCCGCACCAGCCGGCCCACCTTCCTGGGGGGTCCCATGCCGGCTGCGGCGGCGCTGCTGGGTGGCAGCGTAGAGGAGCCGGAGTGAGGGCCGGCGTTGGTCGGAGTGAGGAGAGGGGGAGGGGATCGTGACAGTCTGAGCTTCTCAAGACGATGGCTCCACTTTTCCTTCTCGCATCCCTCGCCGTTGCTCCGCCGCCGATCCCTCGCCGCCTCAGAGAGAGACAGAGAGGTGGCGCTACTTGAAGATGAGGGCGGCAGCGAGGAGGAGGAGGAGTGGGGAAGGGAGAGGGGCATGGAGAGGGAAACGGGCATGGAGGAGGTGGGTGTAGGAGGCTGTGTACCAGAGTTCCTCTTTGAGCTTGACACCAGCGTGGCGTCCTGCACGCCCATGGTGTAGCTGTAGCTGGAGGGCAGCTGGCTCTGGGCGGAGTCGCTGGAGGAGCTTCGCCAGTGCAGGATGCCCCGCACGCTCCCCCGCACACTACGCCCCACACTCCGCAGAGAAAAGCGCTTCTTCAGTTTGTTTTTGGAGTTGGGCGTACTGCTACCGGGCGAGGGAGAGGACGAGGAAGGTGAAATAGTGTAGGAGGGGTCTGCACCATCCACCTCCGCCAACTCTGCCTCCTGCTCCTCTGGCTCCACGTCTTCCCCCACAGATGCCACCCCTAACCAGCTGTCCTCCTCTTCCTCCACTGGAGCTTCCCCGTTCCCTGGAGCCATCATGGCGCCCCGCTCCTCACGCCTCCCGTTGTTGCCTCCCACTGAGGAGCAGCATGACGATGATGAGGATGGAGGCAGGACTTGGGTGTGGGCGTAGGAATCTTGGAACCTGTCACCACCGCGGTTCTCTAACACCAGTCGTGCCGGTGCTGGCTTGGATAAAGCCCGCATTGTGTTGGTGGGGGGGCACGGGAGGACAGCGGCCCCAGTCGCCGACAGAGGGGAGACTGCTTCCTCTTCCAGGGAAGTAGCGTCTGACTGGGGAGCCCAGCTCGCCATGTCGTCCCCCCCAGAAGCACAGCTCGGCGGGAGCGCCCCCTCCAGCTCACTCTGGAAGTGACGGACGAAGCGGTCGGTAAAGCGCCGGCAGAAGGCGGACGCCGAGTCCGGAGAGTAGTGGGGGTTCTCCAGGAGGAAAGCCCGAAAGTGCCGTGCAAAGTCACCGGCTGCAACGCGGGCGTGGAGCTCACAGAATTCGGTCCAACTCAGGCAGGGAGAGGGGGAGGGGGTGGGGGTGTCTGACAGGGAGGATGGGTGAGCTTGTGGTGGAGGGCTCACCAGAGGGGGGAGAGGGGGCGGCCGGGGGGACATAGGCAGCATGGAGGGAGATGGAGGGGATGGAGACGGGGAGGGGGAAGGAGGTAGAGGAGAGGAGTTTGCCGCCCGCGGGCTGGGCGGGGTTAGAAGAGAGCCGTTCATCCTGATGGTCAATCAAATCACTTCAAACATACGACAGAAAGCTGAAGTGATTGCACAGCTGGGGTCACTGACTGGGGGCAAACACGGCACATTGGTCTAATCATTTACAAATGAGTGTGAACTTAAGTGTCGTGCTCAGGAGCCCCATCTAAAATGAAGACTTGAAATGCACCGGACCCACGCAAGATGGGGTTAAAAGAGGTCAAATATCTTCAAGGCAAAGCTTTCTGCTACATTATTTTTATAATTGTAATACTTTCAGCAAGAAAATATCAGATCCAGACAGCCAGTAGCAGGATGGGAAGCGACGGATGGGTTAGTTAGACCTGCCCTTTCTTCACTATCTGTCGCACATCCAGAGAAGCGTGGCCACATCCTGTAAAAACACAGAAACAAACTGTGAGGTCAGTTTCATAATACTACGAAAGCTGGTAATTAACAGGTGAAGAATATTACATCAGAGGTTGCAGCAGAATTAAGGTCGAGAAATTAAGAGAGCTATCACCACAACAATAACAGAATGAAGGCTATTAGTCTATCCGGACCAAAGGACATAATCTGTTTAAACCTGGATTTGAAAAAATAATCTGCAGAGCTTTCCACATTTGCCGTGAGAATTACCTGCAAAGGAGGGGAGCCCAAAAACGTTGAATTAAACCAGGTAACATTTAAATAACCAGCGTACAGGATGTGATTAGAGTTACCTTGTTAGTCAGATGGAGGATTTAGAAATCCACTCGGATTTGTGTTGGGAGTTCTTTAATCTTGAATTTACATTACTTACTCAAACTACATTTATCTGACAGCTTTAAATTCTCCTCAGATCAAGGTTTTCGTAAACACAATCAAAGTCGATTATTATAATGTAAATATTCATTAATTTTTTTATGTATACTATAAACATGATTTCAAAAACGAGAAAATGTTCTGCTTTTTCCACCTCATAATGTTAATATGTTAGTAATACAAGTAAATGGAGGTTTGGTCAAAGCACACATGGTTAATATGTCGATTTGGGTTTTGGGTCAATGGGACGCCATTTCTTATTATTTCCAGTATTATTACAAAGCAAACGACTGATTGATAATACGCAGATAAACCATAATACACATCATCTTCAGTATGTATTTGAAAACGCGCTATACCTTTACCAACTTCAACAGTTAAACCTTGCTTTTACATTATTGCAAGAGTAAAAAATATATAATGATATCGAGTATATTAGTAAAGTAGTCATATCTGGGACATGTTTATACATTAAATGCTTTAACAACATGTTCTTGATTATAGCCTATACTTTAACTGCAGTAACATTTTCAGGGCAGGACTTTTTACTGTAACATAGTATTTTTACAGGATTACATTTGTGCATTTACTATATTAACTGAACACATCCTCCACCACTGTCAAACATATAAATGATTGATAATTATTAATGAATGTCTTCAAATATCACATTCGCAATTGTTAGCTAGCTAACATGAACTAGCAATGTGAGTGTTGCTCATTCAGCTTTCTTTAAAGACGTGTAACGTTCGCTAGCTAACAATAGCTAACCAACGTCAGCTAACTAACGGACCTGCTGATAATTAGCATCTTTATTTAATAATAATTGGTATGATATGTCTTATTTTGTATAATATGTCGCCACATAATGAATCATCCCAACAACAAGCAGCTATCACGAAAGAGTATTTGCGAGCTAAGCTAACCATTAGCCTGTTAGCTTAGCTATTAATAAACCAGCTAGCTTAGCTATCAATATTGCTTCAGCACAATGTTGTGTGTGTTTGCTCACCTGTACATCAGAGTCCAGTGTTTTCATCCGTGTCTGTGTGGTGGCACACATTTCATCCATCTTTTACTCACATAACGAAATAATAATAATTCTTCGTTAAAGGTTGTTGTTGTTGTTGCTAAATATGAATATTGCTATGCCTTGCCTGGACCCGTTCTTCTCGCACACTGCCCCTGACTCTCGCGATGGTTCGGTAGTACGTTAGGTCGGTGTTCGGTCGTTGACAGCTGCAGTTTTAAAAAAGTATTTAAAAAAACACATGTGAAGGTAAACGGGAAAATGAGCCCCGTGGGAGAACAGCGACGTAGACTGACACCTTCCTCCCGGATTTCCACCCCTATCTTAGTAAACAAACAAACAAGCAAACAAACTGTAGTGGACAAATATCCTTCAGCCTATTTTAGAAAAAGTACAAACTCAGCTTTATTTATATATTTATTTATATAGAATATGTAATACAAAAATGCAGCCAAAATGTGCTTGGAGAAGAAAAAAAACATAAGCTCTTATGTTATTAATTATATAATTAATAAAACAAGCACCAGTTGTAAAAATAATAATGAAAAAAAGTGATTTAGTTTTAAAAACAAAGGGTACGACACTACTCCTATTATAAATACTTTAAAAGTCATATGTGTCTAAATAGGTAAAACTAGTATACTACAAAACAATAATATTGTACTATACCACACAAAATATGCTGTTAAAGTATGTAAAATATTCAATAAAATGTAGTTCAATTATAACAATGTAGTAGTGCATTCTCACAATATTATAGCCCAAATGATATCATTAGAATATTACTATTAGATATTTAGTAATTGTATAAGAGTCGGGGTACTGGTTTAACCTGCACCAGCTTGGAGAAAAGTAAAAATAAAGAGATTAAAATATATACATGTTAACAACATAAAGATGAATAAATAAAAACAATACACAGGGGGAAAAAATATGTAAGAGAATAAACTAATATTTTGTAATTTGTAAATAAATATATAATATCTATTCATTATTGTAGCTATTTATGTATATATTTCCATATATTATTTACTTATTTATTCTTTATTTATTTTGTTTTACATTTCAATATTTTCTGTTTGTATTTCAACACTTCCTATTTATTTATTTATTTATGTTGTTTTGTTTCTGTTTATTTCAACATTTTGTACTAACTTACTAGCATGTTTTCTTTCATTTATGTTCACATGTTAACATTTTAATTTACCTTTTAATTTTGTATGTACTTCTGTTTTTATTTCCAATTACATATGACTCGATATTGCTGTTTCCGATACATATATACAATCATTGACTGTACATATAATGTACAATTAAACAGAAATTACCATGGCCTTTAAAATAATAATAAATACATATTTTGAGTATTTTACTGTTAATAGTTATTTTGATGTTCATTACATTTTATTGGTTTATTCTGTATATATAAAATAGAGAACATCTTAAACTCAGAAGTGTTCAAGAAAATAATGAGGAAGCAGGTTATGTGGAAAAAGATGGTGTTGCATAACAGAAATGACCCTTGTTGAGGATTTGAGATTTCCTTTGAAGTGAACGGAACATGTGCAGAGACCGTTATGTTGTCTCATGTTCTCTTCCTCCAGCCGTTACTGGAGCTCAGACAGCAGTCATTGTCAGCTTTACACGTTGATTTGGAGCATCCACCGGCGGCGGACAGGCGGAGAGCCCCTCTGCAGATCAGAGTGAACCAGTAGAGCTGCAGGGGCCACAGCAGGGCGGCCCCCAGGTTGCACTGCCACGGGGCCACCAGGGGCACCACGTACACGGGGATGGACGCATACCTGAGACACAAAGAGTGAATCATGCTCATTACTATTCAGTGGTAAAAACATGACCCACGGTGGCAGTTAAGCTTCACAAGGGGTCATGGGGCCCCGAGGGAAGTTTTTTGAAAGGAAGTCTGTTTTCACATTCATGGAATTTGCATTGATTCAAACTCAATGATTCAAATGCTTAGTTTTTGGCTAAAAAACATCTTCCTTCCAACAGTGGAACATACAACACTGAAGACGTAAAAACTAAATAAAACAGTGCAATAAATCAGTGCAAGATACATTATTGTGCAACTAAAATGGTGTATATTGGTGCACATAAACACGATAAGAGAAATTAAAAGAAAATGGAAAAATAACAGCAAGTAGAAAATTAAAAAACATAAAAATATAAATTATAAAACTAAAAGAAGCATTAATGTACCAACAAAAAATGTGAGGAAACTATGGCAAAAATATTAGATAGGATTGTAAAACACTGATTTAGCTAAAAAAAACAACCACCCGCAAACTGCCACTGGATGGCGCTGTGTCTTTAAACAGTTTGTCTCCTGACAGGAAGTTAGCAAAGAAGTATTTGTTTTTATAAGGAAAGCATATTTATGGACATCTTTCCATGTAACTAGATTGAAAACTAATAATGTTCTAAAAACACCCTCAACACATAGGTGATTTGTCTTTCTATACTAAAGGTAATTAAGTGTAAATTAAGCTAAAATAATATTTTAAATCATCCCCTACATCCCCTGCTACAAAAAATAAAATGTATCAATTTTTGTTATATTATATATAAATGTTTTTCCCGTTATTAAATAGGAGAAAATACAGGGGTTTTTTTAGTATTAAAAACATATTAAAGCAATCTGTTGAATTGCCATTAAGTGATTGATGCTAAAATAAAATAAAATTAGAACACAACTTTCACTGCAAAGAACATACATCCAGTGTGATCAATTATATATTTAATTAAAACATTATATCTGTATGATTTTTCACAATTTCTGAAAAATACAGAAAATATATTTAATGTATATGGCCTTTTAAAAAAAAAAATGTTATTATATAATTTGTAATTCTATGCTTAATATATTTAATATATATGTGCTCTTTTATATATATTTCTTATTCTATACAATATATTTTGTTAAAATAATTTAAAAATACATTTTTTTTACAGAATATAAATTAAACAAAGAACATGGCACATGGTTTCCCTCAAAACGCAGTTCTTTTTTTATAATTTGAAAATGTAGGCTATTTTGCAAATAATAACCAATAATAAAAAGTAACTCAAGCTGAAGTTAAATAAATTAAGTGTAGTGAAATAAAACAATAGTTACCTCTGAAATGTATTACAGTAGTGAACAATGAAGTACTAGAAGTAATGAGTTACTTTACCTGCTATAGGCGTAGTACAGGTAAGGGAAGAGTAGGACCCGGCAGCAGAAGAAGGCGAGCAGCATCAGGACTCCGTTCACTTTGTGCAGCACAGTGTGCTGCTGCTGGTACTGACCACAGGGGAGGAAGTACGGAGGCTCAGACAGGACAATATTGCAAAAGTATTTTTTAAGGTCTTGATTTTCTAATATTAAATGTGATATATAATAAGCCAATGTATCTTGAAATCATTCATGTATTACCAAGTAATCTTGACATTTAAAACATATAATTATATTTTAACAGATATATATCTTTATTTATGTATAGGGTTGGTATACCTGGATGAGTACTTTCCCAAGACAGACGAATGGGGTGCTGAGCTCAGCCAGAAACAAAACACCCTGGAAGAAATCTCCTTTCCCCTGACGCCACATCTGACCCACACACACACACACACACACACACACACACACACACACACACACACACACACACACACACACACACACACACACACACACACACACACACACACACACACACACACACACACACACACACACACACACACACACACACACACACACACACACACACACACACTTTGAGTGATATTACTCTACTAAGTCTGTATTATGTTCTTATGTTTGTGTAAGTCTTTAACCTCTTTTCCTGTACACTGTTTTCTTGGTTTTGTTCTCCTTTTTTGCTTTTCTTTATGTTATATCTCTCACAGGCTCCGCCCTCTACTGGACTCTATAGAGTTGCGAAGTCCCTCCCCTTCCGGTGGACCATGGGACCTTATTTCGGAAAAATTATGTATTGAAGTCAATGGGGACAGAAAGATTATCTTTCGATCTCGTTTGAATTGTGCCACGAATTACACATATGATGTTTGTCAATTTAAAAGATAATTTTGCAAGTCAAACAAAAATAATGTGTCGTAAAACTGTGAAGTAACACATTTGTTTGTGTGAAACACTCAATGAACTACATCTCTGGTCTCGCAGAACAACACACGTCACACACGTCACCAAGATGGCCGTCACTACTTTTTGGTAACCTGATTTTGAAGAGCAGAAACTCTCTGAGTCAGATCGTAAAGTGGTCCAGCAGACTGATTGGTGAGCCACAGCTAAACCTGGAGACCCTGTACCTCAGGCAGTTACAGCGGTTATCCAGCTCCATATTAGACGATGACTCCCACGCTCTGCACTCAGAATTCAAGCTTCTTCCTTCGGGCCGGAGGTTACTTGTCCCAAGGAGTAGAACGAAGCGGTATAAAAACAGTTTTATCCCAGCAGCTATTGCACACATAATAGGAGCGTCACACAGATGCCTATTTTTATTTATTTATTTAATTTTGAATTGTGAATTTTGAATGTCCATGTTTGTACTAGTGTTTTCCTTCTTAAAATGTTTTTTAAATATTTTTGAGATTTGGTTGAGCAGGGTATACTTATACTTTTACTAGTCCTTTATTAGAGATGTGTCTGTTGTTTGTGTTTGTTTTTAGTGTCAGGATGGAACCCTTGTATTTTTCTCTGCAAACAGAATCTACCTACGGGTACAAATAAATAACCTGAACCTGAACCTGAACTACTGTCTTGTCAACAAAACGATTGACTACCCTCACTATCACCACAATGAAACAAGTCCAGAAGAATGTCATGCAAAGCTGCCTGCCTGCCTTCCGTTGATTCTCTCTGAACTTCCTGGTCTTTTTAATGTTTAATGTCAACCATTTGTGCAGATAGCATGAAGCGAAAGAACGAGCAAGACCCATTGCTGGCATGATAACAACCTGGTACTAAGCACACAGGCATCTTGTTAAAGTTATCTTATCTTAGCTATCTCTTAGTGGAGGAAAACAATTGTGACATCACGTACGCGACTCTGGGATTTGTAGTCTTTCTAGTTGTATATTTGTCATAGTCTTATATTTCAACAGTTTTACGACAAACTGTGACTTTTTTGACATGGAAATCATTTTTTAAGATTGACAAACATTATGTGTAATTCATGGCACAATTCAAACGGGATCGAAAGATACGTTTTCTCTCTCCATTGACTTCAATACACTATTTTTACGAAATAAGGTCCCATGGACCGGAAGTGGATGGGAGTGACTTCACCACTCTATAGGTGTGGCGGAGGACCCGGACCTCGAGGTGGTGGAGATGGAGGAGCACGATGACGGAGTGCCCTTCGCGTTCGCCATGCCAGCGGACCGGGCGGCCCCGTTCGTCGGGGAGAGGGACGACACCTCGTTGTCCGATGCTTCCGGCGGCCTCCAGGACGATCCGCAGCACAGGTCTGCGCGGCAGGACTTCCCGGCGGTGATGACTATGGCGGCGGAGCGCGTAGTAGGCTTACCGCTCCCCCCACCGCTGCCACCGAGGCCGGTGGTGTGCCCCCCCCAGGATGAGAGCCTGGCGGCCCATCTGCTTCTGCAGGCAGCCGGGTGGGCAGAGGGGAGAAAGCCTCTGCTCCCCCTGCCGCGTGACCGTGAAATCCTGGAATATCTGGATAAGATGTTCAGGCTCTGAGCGCAGATGGCAGCAGTGGCCAGTAATCTCGGCATGTAGGGGGTCTCGCTGATCACCCCTCAGCAGGACATCCCCGCCTCCGGACGGCAGCGATTACTTGGACCGCTGCGTGGGCCAGATGAATAATCTGGCCTACGGTATGGCTACCGCAGCCGGATGTGTGATGTCCCTGGCCACCGTGGCGTCGCGTCACATGTGGCTAGGTTTGCCCGCACTGTCAAAATAGGACCGGGATGATCTCACCGCTGCGTCTCATTCTCCCCCTCCTGGGGAGAGTGAGGCCAGAACACCTGTCAGTCATTCTAGTAGCGCCGGATCGCGTCGGGGCGCCGTGGTACTCAGAGATGACACAGATGAAGGTGGGCCAGCCCTGGGCGATTCTCCAGTTCTGGAGGGCGATGTCTCAAGAGGCAGGTGCAATCAGGGAGTTACCCACTCCAGGCTTGGCTCCTGAGAGGGACAGGCTGAGACAGGGGGGAGAGTTATTCAGTCTATCCAGGCAGCTAGAGCGGGATCCACCACAGCCTGTTACAGGCCGAAGTGGCTGGGCTTCCAGCGATGGTGTGAGGAGCGGAGAATAGAGCCCCTATCTTGTGAGTTGGGCTCTATTTTATCCTACTTACAGTTACTGGTGGACAGAGGGCTGGCTCATTCCACAGTGAAGGTGTATGCAGCAGCCATCTCGTCCTGCCATGAGGGATTAGGTGGCAGGTCAGCCTTTAGTCAACCACTGATGGAGCGGTTTTTACAGGGGGTCAGGAGGCTGCGCCCAGTAGTGCACGCCTCCGCCCCACAGTGGGACCTGCCGCTGGTGCTCGAGGCTTTGGTCACAGAACCATTTGAGCCTCTGGAGCTCTCCTCCCTGAAAGCACTGTCGTGGAAGACAGCTAGTGGGGTGCTAGTGGAGCACGCTCAGGTACTGCGGACCGCATAAAGCTTAGCAGACTCTTCACGCTAACGAAGGATCACTTCTAGGCAGGGTTACTTTGTAAATGTAATCAGTTACTGATTACTGAATACATGCTCTGAAAGTACTGAAACGAATTCAGATTACTTTTAGAATACTTTTGGAACACTTTCTTTTTCCATAACAGATGAGTATGTTTTGGTGAACAGGAGACACTTGTTTTACTGTTTTAATGGCTTATCAAGAACTCAAACACAACATCTTGGTGTCATTCTGGACAGCTCCCTCTCATCTGCACCACACATAAAAAACATCACCCGGACTGCATTCTTTGTACTGTCTTAAAACCTTTCCTTGGAATATGTTATGAATTGTAAGGTGTGCTTTGAAAGGCGCCCCTAAATAGAATGAATTATATTATTATTTATTTGAAACGATGTAATAACTTTTAAAACTTTTTCCAGTCACTTGCCCCATGCCTTCAGCAGCAGCAGGCCATTCACTTTGATTTGATCCCGTTATAAATGTCATCATTTCGACAATAAAGAAATGCTACATAAACGTTATCTTGCACATTTTATCTAACCATCTCCGTTTCTAACTTTCAATATATTTTAAAAGAGATCTATCTCTCTCATCTGCGTGCGGGGGCGGGGCCTCACAGACACGCTGCAACTCTCTCTTGCTCACAGACATGCTGCAATGCACACAGTTCTGCCGGTAATGAATATTACATTTTGTGAGGAAACTTTTCCACCAATAATTCCGATAAGTATTCCAAAATGTATTCACTTCAGGTTTACGAAAGTAACTGTAATCAGATTACTCGTTTTTCAAATGTAACGCCAGCTGAATACAGTTAGCCTACTTGATTTTTGTATTCTGATTACGTAACGCCGTTACATGTATTCTGTTACAACCAACCCTGCTTCTAGGCTGCTGTCCGCAGCTCCTGCCTCTCTGTTGGACTCTGTCGCAGCAGGGCTACTGCTGTGGTGCAGAGCGCACAAAGCAGACTCTTCACAACGAAGGATCACTTCTTCTTCAAGGCAGGGAAGGTTTCGCAGTACGCAGTCTACTGTCCCGCAGCTGCTGCCTCTGTGGTAAAGTAACGTGTTATAGCAGAAAGTTTAATACAGCGTATTTCTGTTATATTCATTTTAATTATGTCACCTGATATATAGGATGTGTGTTAAACTTGAATATTCCTAAAATGATGTCCCATTGTAAGTAGCGCAAATGGTCTTTTCTTCCACTTTGGTGTTATAATTAAAAGATGTTTTTGTGGCTATTTGTGAGTAGGTAAGGTACAGTGCAGCCTGTGATTTCTGCCTTGAGTAAAATGATTACCCGTTGATAAGTATTTTTCCGAAAGTCATTTTGGGCTTTCAAGGGCGGAACTCAGTAGGTTATCTGTAACGGCCCGTCTACACTACAGCGTCGACAGCGTCGAAAGCTCCAATCTGCTCCAATCTGCCCATTCACTTTCAATGGGGTGACGTCACGTAGCCGCGCTTTTTCGCCGAACTGAATTGTGGGTAGCAGAGCGAGGCGTCTCAGGCGACAGAAGTTGAACAATGTTCAACTTCTGTCGCCTGAGATGCCGGAGTAGCCAGCACCAGCCAATCAAATCCCGTTTCCCAAAATCTGACAGCTGAAGCCGTAGCCAACCAAACCGCGTCTAAGCTGGGAGAGATATCCCGCCGTTCATTTCTATATTTCAAAAAAAGTTGGAGGAGAAACTAACTATCGCCGTAGCAAATCACCCGGTTTTGTATGACCAGACCCTCTTCACCTACCGGATACAAACCGGAGGAACCAGGCATGGAGGGAGGTGGCAGAGACAGTGGGGGAAACTGGTAGGTTTTCGCCTGTTTGGGGAGTTTATATATATATATTGCTCGCATAAAATCCCCGGGGGTTTTTGCTTTGTATGTCGGGGGCGGGAGATTCATGTGATTGGTTGTTGGTCGTGTTGCTTGAATAAAATCCCCAAGCTCCAGACACGCCCAGCTCCAAGCTATTGTTTGGAGCTGTAGTGTGGACGCTCCGTAAGAGTTTTTTGTATGATCTGGAAACTTAAATTAATAAAAGGAGGAAATATTATGTCAATTATTGGACCTTCTCAATATAAACTATACTTTGATTGCAGTTTCCAGATGTTAGAAGAGGCCATGAGATGATGTGTGTTATTAAGTCACACAGTTAGAGAGACAATGGTCCTTCTGAGTTATCAATAGATGTATTCATTCTAAGTGGGCTGACTTCGGGGTGGAAGGAAGTTCAGAGAAGGCCTTAGGATATAAGAACAGTTAACCTTTATTAGTTGACTAATCCTATGGATGTCATGAGACGAGGACGTTTAAACATACAAGTGTAGCTTTCAGAGAGAAAAACATGTGACATTTGTGTGATAGGCTGCATGATAAGATGTGTGTGCGTGTGTGTGTGTGTGTGTGTGTGTGTGTGTGTGTGTGTGTGTGTGTGTGTGTGTGTGATCCCAGCTATACATTGGTCATCTGTTAATCACATCTCCTTGTAAGAAAATGGGGCGGAGTCAACAACTGCTGACTCATTGCCTCGGGTCCCGCCCAGAAGTGAAACTGGCCAATGGAGAACTACCAGCTCACGGTCTAGGGCTTGCCCAGAAGTGAAATCACCAATAACAAATAGCTAGGGAGGAGCAGCCACCACAACTCCTCCCACATAATTTGTATTTAAGCTGTTCCAATGTTCATACTCGGCGCTGTCTTCTGACTGACTGTCGTGGTACGTATATCACACGGTAGTAGAATTCAGCCCGGAGTACTCTGTATTTTTTACTATTGCAGAGTGCTCTGTATTGTGTATTGTTGCTTTTACCATTAAAACAGATTATTGTTTAACCTTTATCCTGGTGCTTTGAGTTCCTTCTTTTATAATTTGACCAGCTCATCAGTCATCAAGGGACACGCGGAGCAGAGGTGAACCTTCCACCACAGCCACTACAGTACTGCACCTTACGTTGTAAAAAAAAAAATGGGTGGGGGGCGAACGCAGTAACCACTCCGTCAACGCCACAGTCACCCCAGTCGTGCGGGCCGGATGAGAATGTCTGGCGGGCCGGATGTGGCCCGCGGGCCGCCAGTTGGTGGTTACTGCTTTAGACGCACTGAACATCTGTTTGTGTGCTTTGGGGGCGGTGGCCGGCAAAGCTCTGTCTAAGAAGCGCCTGGCAGGATGGCTCTGCGAGTGCATTGCACATATCTACGGACAGGCGGGGAGAGCCTTCCCCACGGCGTGAGTGTGGAGGACATATACACAGCGCCGTCTTGGTCAACGCCAGGCCCCTTCATAAACTTTTATCTCTTGGACATGTCTGGCTCCTTTTCATCGTCTGTGCTTGCTGGGGCAACACAGGACTGGTGAGGAGGGAGGGGGTCAGTGGGCATCTGACCCCCTCCCCGGATGTAATGCGCTTACGTTTTTTCCCGGGGGACGTGGCGCACACTGGGCCCATACGGGGCTGGAGGACTGTTTCCCCCTGCTTTAGGGCAGGAGGGGAGAGCCCTCCACACTATAGTCCATACGCACTCCTCACGCGTGTCTGATGCCCCTTTCACAACAGCGCCTTTTCAGCTCCGGCTCGGAGCTAGAGCCTGAAAAGCGCCGGGTTTTCCAGTTCACACCGGAGCTGCCCCGGCTCTTAGCTCCGGAATCCGCTTCATTTCCAGCTCCAAAAAATTGTCGGTCCAGAGGCAAGAGCTTTGGAGCTAAGAGGTGACGTCGCTTACGTCTCTCTTACGTCGAGGCGCGCAGGAAACTAAACCCACCTCCCATGGGTCGACTGTCATGCCTGCCTACAAGCAGTAGTGCCTATAAACACACTTTATAAAGTCAGGCAACACTAACCAGGCTTCGTGTGATTCTGTTTATTTGTGCCTTACTTTGACCATCCGTTCGCTGTTATCGATCATTGTGGAGAGAGGCAGACGTGTTGTTTTGTATTATTGCAGCTATCGGATGCAAGTAGTCAGTTTAGCTTCGGTTGCTATGCTAACATCACCCGTTTTATACCAGAGAAACTTTCATAACAGCGTTGTGATACCAAACAGTGTCAATTCAGACTGACACACATTCACTTAGGCTAAGGGAACTGGGGATATGCATCAGCTGCTTGTGTGAGTCGGACAGTGAATACCTCAGCACTGTTTTCCGAGCACACTTTTCGCGAGGTAAGCGCGTCAGAGTGTGCTCTGTCAGCCGCTGCCCAGACTTCTCCACGGTTACAACCGAGGTAGAGGAGAATGAGGTGCAGCGGCTGCTAACCAGAAAGCCGGTCAGGGGCAGTGGAGTGGAACGATGTTATTGGACGACAGCGCGTGTATAGATCGGAGCCTGTGAGAGATATAACGAGGGGTTACATATGGTAACCCTTGTATATAAGCACAGACGGAGCCCTCTGCTCGGGGCCCTGTCGGTCCTATGCTGCTCGATAAAGAGAGGTGTACGATGACAGTCAGGAGGCGAAGCCTCCTTTTATTCGATGGGATGCGCGCGCGCATTCAGGTAGGCCCACCCCGGGGCCGGCTACGTCTATAGAAGTCTCAGTGGATGAATGCTTGCATGATATGATCAAGGGGTAGTACCCATAGAGTCCAGTAGAGGGCTACACCTGTGCTTATATAACAAGGGTTACCATACGTAACCCCTCATTACTATTTAGCCATGATGAATCCAATTTGTTGTGCTATCCACAAATATAAAATACATATTTAAGAAAATTGCTATAGTGTTTTCTGATGGAGCTACAGGAAATAAACGTGTTTTTTGGACATAGCAGACGTTATTGAATGAACTGGACTTTGGGACTGTTATACAGAATAACAGAACATACAATGTCCAAATTAACCAATCAGCATCAAGTGTTCAACCTGGCCGTGCAATAATAACAAATAATAGTAACCTGTGAAGCGGGGAAGCAGCAGGTGACCATGAAGATGTGATGCAGCACCATCAACTTCTCTCTGCGCAGGTACCCCCCCACAGACGCCCACCGAATCCCCTTCTCCCCCTCCTCCTCCTCGTGACCTTTGACCTGCAGCCTGTGACGGTAGCACAGGAACATGGCGTAGATGTCGTAGACAAAGTACGGCGTAGCAAACAGGATGTAGTTGTCCGTCAGCCAATGGCTGAGAAGCAAACAGGAAATGATGAGGAAAGGTCAGAAACAGAAGGTAGATTATCAATCAACATTTGATGCACTTTGATTGTAGGAATATTCCCCTTTACTATGATCTTCTGCGGATATAAATTCATATTGTTTGATTTACAACTTTTGGGGGGGGGGGGGGGGTTAAGCACAGTTAGTATATGTTTATAAAACGGACAAGTCAAATCAAGCAAGCTGATGTTTCTTAGCCGTGATATAATGAGCGTATATCCAGGGAATAGTTGTTGTTACTTTTCACAAATCAGTATCCCTCCGCGTCTGAGAACCGTTACAACTGTTACATTACGTCCGTCACGAAACTAACTAACTAACTAACTAACTAACTAACAAAGCTTAAAATGGAAACATTTAAGGTTAATTCGACCTCCGGGGATGGCCTTACTATGGAGGAGTGGATTGAGAAGTGCTTATCTCCAGAAAAAAAAAGCACCTAAACGACGACTTTCGCTATCTGTTATTGTTGTTGCATAGCAACCACCTCGCAAGGCAACGGAGGGACGATTTTATTTTATTCCCGGGCTGATTTTTAGTCCCAGTCCGCCACTGAACGTAGCTATTATGTAAGGTAGTTGTAAATCAAACAAGTGCAGTACATGCTATGTTATAAAGCCATGGAGGGCGGGAGTTTATAAACCAAAGAGTAACCGCCCTTACGGGACGCTGTAATAAGTAAAGCGAACGCACCCGCAAGGACACCTGGCCTCCTATTGGTTGAGGGATTTTGACAGGATTGTTGCACAAAAGTTTCGAGCGCGCACAGAATAAATCTGAGAGCAGAACAAATCTGTAAGCAGCAATATATCTGAGTGCAAGCGTACAGTTTGAGCAGAAGCAGAGCAAATCTAAGTGCAAGCAGGCACTATTTGAGTGCGAGGACAGGGTCTGAAGGAAAGAAATCAATAAAGTATGCTCTCAAATTTAAATACCACGCTCTTGAATAAAGATAGGGAATAACCTCCATAATTTCCTTGTTTAGCGATACACAGCGAAACACAGCCAAACTCATCCTGAGCACACACAAAGTCACAGCCGAAGTAAAAACAATAAGTGTGGCTTGATATTGAGTAAGAAAAAGGTTGATAAACGCTGTGAGAATCAGTCTGCAGAGAATTTCGCCGTGATCCCAACTGTCTGTTATCAGCCTGCAGCCAGGGAGGAGAAATCAGCAGAGCTGCCTGCACTGAGTGTGTGAGGAAGTCCGTGGATTGGTCAATTTGGACCAATCAGCGGGGGCTTAACGTAACGGCTCCGCGGACGTAACGTAACGGCTCCACGGATTGGTCCATTTTGTTCCGGGTACGGATGACATGATGCGTACCAGTGGCGGTTCTAGACCAATTTGACTGGGGGGGCCACTGGGGGGGCAGTTATTTTCTGAGGGGGGCACAATAAATGCAGGACGAAAAAGAGAACTAGACAGTAGGAAGTAATTGAGCATAAGAAAACAATGCAATACAGTTATTGGTATTTGTTTCAGTACACTTATTTATTTCAGATAGATGTTATAGTTATTACTGTTAGCTTCAGCTTAAGTTATAGTGCAATGTTTGCACTAACACCATATTTAGATAAAAAATAAAGGCAATGAACAGTTACATCTCTACTTTACATAAGGGTGTCTGCACAATCTCACATTACAGCAACAAAATCTTGCGGTTTTTGGCAAACCGAGTACCAGAAAATATACATTTAAAATATATATACATTGTTAGGGGGGCCACAGGGGGGTCAGAGGTCAGTGTTAGGGGGCACTGGCCCCCCCTAGAACTGCCCCTGATGCGTACCCGGAAGAATCAAATGGACAATGACGTATCTCCAACGAGGCGTTTTGGGGAGGTATTTTCTGTGTTATAGTTTTACTCGCGACATGGTGTACTTTGAGGGTTTTGACTGCACACCGTTTACATGCATACAAATCTTCATAACACACAAGGGGACGGGTAATAACCGGAAAAGCACGACATGGGACCTTTAAACAATATTTAGCTTCCATAGAATGTGTTTGTTTTCAAATGAACACATTAACCCTCTTGTATCACTCTGGACATCTTTGTTGTAAATGTAAATTTGAATGATATCGGTGGGTTAACTGAAGGTTTACTTTTTTACTTTGTTTAATTATTGTGCTCATTCTCAGGTTCATGTTTGTATTTAGTCCACAGAAAAAATCCACAGTTTTAAAAATGTCTGATCGGATTGGCAACAACTTCAGAATTTGTATTGACCGCCATTCAAATGACAGCTTTGTTTTCCCCCAAAAGTGGGCGGAGCCGTACTTTTTGCCCGGAAGTGACGCATGTGTTACTCTCATCTATAGGTTCATATCAGTATGTAGTGTCTCTCCTGTGACATGTCTCCATGCTCTAATGTTCAAAAAGCTCTTTATTGTTCTCATACTGCCTGGTCTGCAGCACCTCTTTTCACCCTCTGTCTGAAACCAGAGCCCAGTCTGCTCTGATTGGTTAGCTGGCCGGCTCTATTGTGATTGGTCAACTGCTTAGAGATGTCCCGCCCCTTAGCCTATCATATGTGTTTGAGCGCTAGCCAATAGAAGCGCAAGTGTTACATGGTGATGTCATTATGTAAACAAAGGAGTCCAATGAAGGCGTTTCAGGAAGGGGGGGGGAGTGTGGGACAGAAACTTCCATGGGGTTTTAGCCTCTGCAGACCATTTACATGCACACAAACCTATATCACACACTACAGGAGAGGGAAACCCTAAAAAGCATATCGGGCCCTTTGAAAACAAGATAACTAACAAATAGCTGCAGGTCAGTTTCTTTGAAGGAAATGTTCTCGAAGATAAAAGTGTAAACAAAGCCGAGAGCATTGTTTGTTAAGGTTGTGTTTGTATGTCACAATGTTATTTGTTCTCTGTGCGTCTGCGCTGTGATTTGTTAACCAAATGTTCACTTTGACAGAGAAATGAAGGAGCAGCAGAGGAAACCTCGGATGAACTCTCCGTCCTCACAGCGTTTCCCATCATGCTCAGCGTGCAGGATTACTGAGCTCTGACAGCTTCTTACTGACTGAAATAGCTCACGTTGTTAATTAGATTACACACACACTGAGGTTTGGTTTGTACACACCAGTAGTGTGAAATGTGTTTATTTTAATACTGGCAACCATGTTCCTATTTTTACATTACCGACAATTGCTAATATAATGCTGGCAATATTCAATTTAATTTCTGATGTTCATCAATCCTCAAAACCCCTTGTGTTATCTTGAAAATTATCCAATGTTATATATCAAGTTGAAAGAGTTAATTAATTAGTTAGTTAGTTAGATAAATGTGTCATTTAAATAAAGTTAATAATGCATTTAATATGTGTTTATGGCCATCGTAAATTAAATATTTAAAAATGTATAGAGCATTGGGAGGGGGGTAATTCCTGGATAAGAAATCATCGGAATAAACAAAGTTTAAAGATAGGATTTTACAAATCAAAATCAAAACAATAATATAAAAATTCTCAGATTCTTTTCGATTAAACTCACACATTTATGAATGGAAAACTTGGTTAATAAAAAAAGTGATATTTTTTATAAAGGAACCGCATATATGTTTCTCATTAATTAATGGCATTAGATCCCCTTTTAACATGTGTAATCGATGTCAGCCAGGAGCTCTAATATATAGACTTTTAACCCAGTTTAAGACACATTTTTACAATACTATACTATTTACTCTTTAGATCTTGGTGGCTTTTTACTCTATATTTTTAACAATATGAAGGATTTTAATCATCAAAGACACAAGTTGAGCTAACTTAGTTAGTGTTAGCAGAACAGAGAGAAACTCTGATCTGTAAACTATATCCGCTGTTTTTAACTCTTTAAATGAGAGGGGAGGGGAGACCCGGTAAAAAGGTCCGTAACCATGAACAGTGAAGGAATCCTTGTCCTTAACAATGATGGTGAATCATGTCCCACAAGATGGAGTCCGTACCTGTCCTCCATGACGTCCCTGCAGGAGGAGGTGATGATAAATCCAGCTGCTGAAGCCATGATGGCCTGGATCGACGACACCAGACTGAAAACACGGAAAAGTTATATATTATATTTTCTCCATGACAAGAAAATAAATAATTCGCATTGAAATATATAAAAACATTTTTAAAGGGGTCCTATTCTGCTTTTTGGGGGGGTTTCCCTCTCCTGGAGTGTTAGGTTTGTGTGCATGTAAATGGTCTACAAAGGCTAAAATCCCTGTGTTCCCTCCAGAGGAAGTTTCTCCAATACTGCCTGAAATGCCTCCATTTGACTCCTTTGTTTACTTCCGTAACATAGTGACATCACTATGGACACATGTGTTTATATTGGCTATAGCTCTATCACATATACGTGAAGGGGCGGGACATCTCTAAGCAGTTGACCAATCACAACAGAGCCGGCCAGCTAACCAATCAGAGCAGACTGGGCTCTGGTTTCAGACAGAGGGTGAAAAGAGGTGTTGCAGCACATGGAGACATGTCCCAGTGGAGACACTACATACAAATATGAAACTGAAAATAAGCATACTTTATATTGGTTAATTTATACATATATATATATATATAGAGAGAGAGAGAGGAGAGTTTGGGAAGAACAAGATGTATCATGCATGTGAAGTTTAAAAATGGATGATTCAAGAATAACATAATGAAGGAAAAGTCTGCAAATGAAATGGACTCTAGGATTTGATGTAAGCCAGTATGTGTGTGTGTGTGTGTGTGTGTGTGTGTGTGTGTGTGTGTGTGTGTGTGTGTGTGTGTGTGTGTGTGTGTTCTTACCGTGCAGACACGATGTCAGCCTCCCCCCGGCTCCATCCCATAATTGTGTGTGTGTGTGTGTGTGTGTGTGTGTGTGTGTGTGTGTGTGTGTGTGTGTGTGTGTGTGTGTGTGTGTGGGTGTGTGTGGGTGTGTGGGTGTGGGTGTGGGTGTGTGTGTGTGTGTATGTGCTGCCAGTGTGAAATGAGGACAGGTTTCCAGGAGCTCTGAGAGGAGGATCAGCTGGGAGGAGCTGTCTGTCAGAGGAGGAGGAGGGGTGGGGGTGATACGAACAGATATCACCATAAAACTTCCCCAGGTGATGACTAACATTAAAGGCCCCCTATTATACTCTTTTTCATCAATATATTATAGTTCTAAGTTATATAGAACATGTCTCTGAAGTGTCCAAATACCAAACAGATCATTGCAGCATCCCATAATCCCCTCTGTTTCAGCCCTGTTTCAAAAGTGCTGATTCTCTGGCTGCTTCTCACTTCTCTTAAATGCAATCCTTCGGCCCTCACTTGCGTCTTTTCCTTGCGTCTTACGGCCCGTCCACACGGCGGCGAAGCTTCAACACTTCTGCCCATTCACTTTGAATGGGGTGACGTCACACTTTGCCGAACTGCATTGTGGTCGCGTCGCTTCTCTTTGCTCATTTCAAAAGTTGAGCAATGTTCAACTTTTGAAGCTTCAACGGAAGCGTCAGCCAATCAAATCATATGGCAGTACAAGCTCTAGCCAATCAAACCGCGTGCTTGTGTGTCCGGGGCGGGAGATTCATGCGATTGGTTGTTGGTCGAGTTTCAGACACGCCCACCGGCAAGCTTCAACGCACGCCAAGGGCCCTTCTCACTTCTCTTATTTTTCATTTCCTCGCTCCTCGGTCTCACCGGAAGTTGATTTGTCTGCGCCATCTTGAGTAGCGTCCCAACGGCCTTATTTTTGCCGGAGGATCGAGGAGCGATAATGGAGGAGCTATAATCGAGGAACCACCAGACCATCCTTCGATGAAATCCTCAGACACTCGCCCCGCCCCCTTACTGTGTATCGCTCACTGATTGGACGAGGCAGTGCATGCACTGATCTCATGCTTCTTGACATGAGAGCAGTTTCCCAGCGGAGTGAAGAAAACACATGAACCTCACGGGAGTCACTCCTCAGTTTATACCGTGTTTTGTTTCAATTAATGTATCATTTAGTTACAAATATGTGATATATCTGAACAACAAAGTGGTCAAAAATCATTTTATTCATTTTTTGGAAACATTTTCATGATCGCTTTTTTCGTTTTACATTTTCATTTATTGTCATTTCCATTCAGTCAGTCATTAAGTGCTATTAAAATGTTAATGTGCTACATATCCACACAAACAAAGTGTGCAATCCAATGAATGTTAATCTAACTGGGTTTTGATAGATAACATATCTCTTTTTCTTCTCTCAATTATTTTATTTCTATTGTGCACTCTAATCAATATTAATCAAACTATTGTTCGTTTATACATTTTAAGAATGGCGTTTATCTTTTTTGAGAATGAGTTCTTATTTTATTTTATTTATTGGGGTCTACAACAGATGATACAAATGTTTGTGTCAGTAAATGTGTACTAACAGAGGCGGGGGGGGGGGGTGTGGAAACAACGGGGACAGAGCTGCTGTCAGACGATCAGCTGTACGGCGTCATCACAAACGGACGTCGCTTCACGTGACGCTCCGGAGGAAAGGACGTCCCATTGCTCTTAAAACTAATTTCCCTGCTTCTCGTGGTTTCCTTGCTTCTCTCCATGCTTCCCTGGTGGGAGGGACTAGTCACAGGGAAACGACGCAAATGAGGGACGCAAGGAATCCATTTAACCGAAGTGAGAAGGGCTCCGACACACGATTATCGCTCCTCGATCCTCCGGCACAAATAAGGGCATAGACATGGGACGGTACTCAAGATGGCGCAGAAAAATCAACTTCCGGTGATACCGAGGACCGAGGAAATGAAATTAAGAGAAGTGAGAAGCAGCCCCAGTCTGTTACTTAGATGAAAAATCATAAAGTGGCCAAAATCTGATCAGCTCATTTTTAGACAGGTTATATAAATGGATCAGGACAAAAAGAGAGAGAATCTCTTTACACAGAGGGGACATATATGTATGTATTAAAAACAGGAAAAAGTTGATTTTGCATAATAGGTAAAGCCAGGTTTAAAATGATTGTTTAATTTTTTTTAACAGATTAGTAAAGTCAAGGGGATATTGGATATCTCTTTCTATCTCTACATTAATCAGAAACTCTGTAACTCTACAATTTCCTCAATTTTTTTGTAATAAGAGTTGCATTGTAAAATAGTGTTATGATTTTTAACATTCATATTTTAAATATTCTTTATTCGTCACTTTTTTCTATTTATTAGTTTATAACTAACATATTTATTATCCCTATCCATTTATTTATGATAATTTAATTCTTAGGGACATTTACCTGTCTTAACTGCAGATATGTACATATTCCAAATATCAATGAATAAAACTGTGAATAAAAAAAGAGGTCTAGTCATGAAAGGGAATATTATCCAGTGTCCATTTATTTGTTTATCATTCACTACTTTAACTCTAAACATTTTTTTTTAAGAAATTCAAGTATTTGTTGGGAACACAAGTCAAAAATCAAACAAAGAATCTTTTTGTTGTTGTTGCTAAAACAAAGACAAAAAACATCAGTTTCAAACATCAGTCTCATATTTATAATAATAAAAACATCAAGTTTCTTTTCATAGAAGAAAAACAAGTCTAATGTCTAAAGGTGACGAGTCGTCTGTCCGTCTGATCTGTGAACAGTGTGCAGGAGGGCGTCCATTTCAAACACTTCCTCGACACAACAGAAACAAAGAAAAGTCAAATAAGAAAAGTCCAAAAGGGAAAAACGTTGATCTATTGTTCCCTAAAGTAGAACATTTGAGCTTCAGATTAACAAAGTGTTCCCTCAATGTATTAATAATGTGCATTTTCAATATAGTATTTATGAATGTCGATGTTGAAATAATTATCGGATCAACAAAATAGTAGGTAATCAAGAAAAATGTCAAACGTTCTCAATTTCCAGCTTCGGCAAATTGTCTGAATCACTAGAAACTGAATGATCTTTGGGTTTATCTGATCAAATACAGTGATTACAATTATTTTCTGTTTTAGAGAAAATGTCTCGAAAAAATTATAAAAAATATAACATCATTTTTAAAAACAATAAAACACCAAATTAAAACGACACTTTTGGGAACCTCAAAGGGAAAATACTTTCTGATGTTCACTCGAGAAACATGACTAAATGTTTTAGAATTTCTTCACAAAAAAATTCAGTTTGTTTTGAGTCTTTATGAATTGAGTTTTCTTTGGGTTTATCTGACAAAATAAAGCACTTAAACTTATATTGAGGGAGGAATGTTACATTGAAGTGGGAAAGTTTAGAGAAGATAAATGCTTAGTTTAAGGGATTAAGGGGTTAAGGGGTTCGGTGCGCATTTGAAGACTCAAAGGATACGGTTGTCTCTTGACTAATGTGTTTATTTTGAGTTTGTGTTCATCACACTGAAACGTTGCTTCTTACATTTAAAAAGAATCGGTTTAGTGTTGAGGTTAACTCGCTCTTCAAATGTATTTAGGGAACAATTATCAAAACATTTTCTCAACGTTTGGCTTTTGTAAAAAACCTAATCAGATCACAACAAACAAAAACTTCTAATAAAAATCACTTCCTAAAGATGAATTAAATACAAAAAGAAAATACCACCAAATGTACGTTTTCGTCATCAAATCAATTGCACAGCATTCAAACCCAAAAGCTCTCCATGGGATAATAAATATACACATGCAGATATACAAGTCAGGGGGGGCGCTGTGATCCTGGAGAAGAAGAGACTCTGGGGGGCCGGCGGGAACCCAGAAGCGAAGGAACAACAGGAACTACACCCGGAGAGTCCTTCAGTCTTTTCAGGAGCTTTACATTGAAAAAAAGTGACGGGACAAAGTATGAGGTGGCAGGCTGTTCCTGAGTGCCTGACACAAAGAAGGAGAGTTCCTGGACAAGTTCCTAAAGTCAGAAAGGGGCCAGACACCGGTGGGAACCAGAACCCAGAAGATCAGACTGATGGTTTTACATGTTTTTCTGCTTTATCTACGCATCAGGGCACTTGAATTACTGATGTTCAGAGGAGAAATCAAACCATTGAGAATAACAATCCTGCCGTCTTGTGCAAGATCATTATTGCTTATATTGTGGGAACAATTATATCATAAAGTTTATGGATGTAATCTTTTTTGCGGGTTCTTTTTTCACAAGTAAGGATAAATAGACTTCAGTAATTATGAGGAAAAAGTCCTTTAATGTGAGATATAGATTTTAATGGAAGTAAACATGATTTAGTTTTGAGAGAAACTTGTGACCTTATATAATATGGCAAATGTTTGTAACATTTGTTTTAACCATGTAGTTGAGGTGACTTGTGATTTCTGAGAAAATAATCTTGTTCATCTTTTTTTCTGTTATAACTTTTTTTTTTCAAATGATGATTTATTTGAGTTGTTCCATGGCATATTAAATGTAATATAAACTAAAAATGTAATGATATTTCACCTTTCTTGCTATCACATATGCGCGCTCATTTCACTTTCAGTGCGATTTGTTGAGTTTGTAATTAAAGGGTTAAACATGTAAAAACCACCAGTTAGAAAATGAACTCAATTAGATATGAAGATATAATTAACATCTTCTGCTGAACTTCTTACAGTGTAGAATCAGACAAATGGTTATTTACTGATAATAATACCAGGATCAATACTGGTGCATCCTTATGTGGCTTTGTACAGTTCATAGTCTATAAACGGGACACCTGAGCCTGACACTAAAATAAACTAAAACAAAAAAACAGCAGCATTTCACAGAAAACATCCTTCTCTCAAAAGAAATCAGAGTGGTGGGGCGAAGTGGAGAAGAAGAGAAGAAGAATCTGGAGGAATGACGTTTGAGTTCTGACGGGAGGCTTTCACTTTACAGGGATGCACACATCAGGTTCTGTTCACTGTTCTCCGGAGGCTTGAGGTAAACCGCTTCAAACTACAAAGGAAGGAGACCACAGTCTATGGTGGAGACACACACTCTTCAACACACACTCAATAAATTAAGTCTCTCTCTCTGCCGGTGGGCAAGAAGTGGGGACAGAGGAGGTCAGCAGGACAATTCAAACAAGACGGGAAGAACACAAAAAAGTCAGCCAAATATCTGTCGATTTGGCATTTTTCTTTATAAAGAACATCTTCTTAGACAAACTTGAATCATTTCTTTACGACGATGTATCAGGGCCGTTTGTAGGCAAACAAAATGACGATGATGAAGCCAGAGGAAGGGTATTAACAGAAGAGGATTAGGGCCGTGTGAAAAGTCCTTTTTCTGGATTTACACTTTATAATCTCAAAATTCAGAGAATTCTGCATTTGTTCGTCAGGAATCAGATTTCTTTCCTTCGAATTCCGACTTTAATTGATTTTCTTTCCTTGAAAATGTATGAGTTTAACCCTCAAAGGTCATAAATGTTCCTGTCGTAATTTCCAACAAAAATACTTCAAACTGAGGAAAAAAGTCCTGCTCCTTTGATAAGGTGGAACAAACGGAGCACTTAGCGAAGTAAGAGCAAAGCACTACCGAAGCTGTGATGTGGAGGAACACGAGGCGACTGACTGTGGTGGGAACCTGCTACATCTGTTAGTTTGCATTATTGACGCGGCTTGGACTCGCAGCAGTTCCAAAAGAAAACCAAAAAAGAGAGGACGTTTGGCGGGAACACCGATCGGTACGTGCTCGTATCGGGAGTGTCTGAAACTCCGCTGGGCAAGCGATCCGCTCCATGTCCTCAGTCCGTCGCTTGTTCAAATGAATCCGTATTGCACAGGGCTGGAATGAAATCTACTAGCTCTACCAAACACTAAAACCATTATTCCTTAAGGTCTCTACTAACACAGATGGAAAGTCCACTCTAGTACCGGCTCCTCTTTCTTTTTCCTCCTCAAGCAGCTTTTCTTTTTTTTACATATCAGCACCGAGAAAAAGAAAAGTCCCGAAGCCTCGCCTGTTTGGGACGTTTAAAAAAAGTGAAGTAGTTTTCATATTTTGAAACTTTGTAGATGTTGAAGGAGGTAAAATAAGGAATGAGGATCTTCAGGAGGTTTTTTATGGGAGTGTTTCCCCGTCTGCATCTCGCCAGGGGGACAGCTGAAAGGACCCAAACTCTTCAGGACTCTCACGGGCGATTCAATCCTTTTTCATACTCTGCTGCCGCTCCCCGGGAGGAAGAGGAGGACGTTCATCTCTCCTCCTTCCTGGACACCTTGGAGGAGTGCCATGCAGTGGACCTGGGGACACAAAACCTTCTCTCAGGCGTGGAATACAAAACATTCGTCCATCTAAATATCAGTGTGTTCGGTAAGTGATAATGACAGGAGAAAAGAGCCCCTCCTCACCTGATGAAGGTCTTGAAGGCAGCACTCTGAGGGTTGATGCACAGCGGCACACGCTTGCCCTGCTGGTGCTCCGTGATGAAGCGATGGATTAACTCTGGAGACAAGAAGAGCCAGCAGGACTTATAGGAGGCTAAACTTCATTTATAAAGCAAAATAATCTTTATCAAATAATTAAAACTATAAGTTCACCATTACATTTCTTTAAAATAATAATAATACACGCTAGTTGAACTCAAGAAGAAAATCAGATAACGAAGATCAACAGTTAAATACAATTATTCTTTCTAATAATATCAGAATAATAATACTTGCAAGTAAAATATAATTAAG
The DNA here is from genome assembly GCF_902827115.2 of Pseudochaenichthys georgianus. Taxonomy (NCBI): domain Eukaryota; kingdom Metazoa; phylum Chordata; class Actinopteri; order Perciformes; family Channichthyidae; genus Pseudochaenichthys; species Pseudochaenichthys georgianus. The sequence goes on from NC_047510.2 coordinate 6,928,688, forward strand.
AGGTAAGAATAAAATAAGACAAACAAGTGAACAATCATGATAACATACAATAATAGAGATATGCGTAAAAAAAGAAGGAATAATTAAGACCAACAGGCATATCATAATAATGAATACATATTTATAAATATTATTAATCATTGGTCAAGTGGTTCGAAATAAATTGAATATTAATTAAGATGAACAAACCAGACTACTCAAAGACTCAACAGAAAACACAAATAGAATAGAATTGGGAGGGATGAAACCCTCTTTAATGGTCTCACATGCAGAGCAGAGCGTTTAACCCATCCTAGTACCAGGAGCCCAGTACCAGGAGCCTAGTACCAGGAGCCCAGTACCAGGAGCCCAGTACCAGGAGTCCAGTACCAGGAGTCTAGTACCAGGAGCCCAGTACCAGGAGTCCAGTACCAGGAGTCTAGTACCAGGAGACTAGTACCAGGAGCCTAGTACCAGGAGCCCAGTACCAGGAGTCTAGTACCAGGAGTCTAGTACCAGGAGCCCAGTACCAGGAGTCCAGTACCAGGAGCCCAGTACCAGGAGCCTAGTACCAGGAGTCTAGTACCAGGAGCCCAGTACCAGGAGACTAGTACCAGGAGACTAGTACCAGAAGTCTAGTACCAGGAGTCTAGTACCAGGAGTCTAGTACCAGGAGTCCAGTACCAGGAGTCCAGTACCAGGAGCCCAGTACCAGGAGCCCAGTACCAGGAGCCCAGTACCAGGAGCCTAGTACCAGGAGCAGTGGGCAGCTATTGTCCAGCGCCCGGGGAGCAATGGGGCTGATGTTCCTGCAGAGATACACAGAGATGCGTATCTCTGCAGAAACATGCATATATTTTCTTGATGTTATTGTTTATTGGTAATGTGAATTTATTTATTGTTATTATTCAATTCAGTTCTTTATGCTTTTATTTTGAAGGCAGCTTTGGGCACTGGGTAATTATGTATATATTGGAGACAGGCGGTGGTGGCATTAGGCCACCAGTATAGGCATACGGTTTTTTACCAGGGTGAAACAAGCGAGTGCAATTATATACAGGCAACCTCAACATTGTATTTTGTTGATATTGGATCAGGGAAAGTAATGGATGAAAGGAAATTCTTGTCTGGAATTGGAGGAAAGTTTCCGGCGTTGAACACAGTAACAAACTAAATCTGAGGCGAACACCTGGGCGTGCGTAAGTGTGTTCAGTTAGAGCAGGAAGTGTGTGTGTGGCGTACCTTTGCCCTGCCACACGGACAGCATGCTGTTCTCGTAGCTGTGGCTGAACGGCCGCTCGGCAACCGGTTCAAAGTCCCGGGTGTAAACTCGCCCGCTCGGCACCGAGTAGCAGCACTGGCACATGCAGGTGTGGTAACGCAAGCGCCCCTCGTCCAGGTACGGGTGGGAGAGGGCGTCGCTGCCGGAGATACGTTTAGTCTGGAGGTGAAAACACAGAGACTGGGTAAAGAACACGAAACACACATAAATCCGTAATGACAGAGTGTGGGGACTAACCGGGTCGAACACCAGCATCCGACAGAGCAGGTGCACCGCCTCGTGTGTGGCTCCGTCAGACAGCATGTACAGCACCGACAGCGACGGCTGCAAATATAACAACAATTAATAATCAGTTTCTTTTATTGTCGTCTTTTAGAAAATGTGCTGCTGAACTTTACACCTCATATTGGGAGACATGCTTTCTATTAGGAATAATTCTAAAGTAAGAATATACATTTGGGTATGTTTGTTTTTATTTGCCAGATTAATTTTCTTGATTTAAAAAAAAAGAAAAGACATGGAATCAATAAAGGTTCATATTATTTTATATTATTTGACAGATCGACTTCAAATAGAGTTCAGGCATCGGTCACATTAAGTATCACAGTAAACTCTCATTGGGCATGAAGATTTCAGATTTGGTAACATTTCAGCGAGATTATCAGCAAATAACCTGAGATGAGGTATAAGGCATTTCGTCCCCGATAAAAACAAATACATTAATTAATCATGGAATGCCATCGGCTTAGCTCATAACAGGATATTATTACAAATTGTATAAATGTACAGATTTTATATCTTTTGTTGTTGTTAATTAATGTGTAAATAAACTATTCTTGTAACACCAATAGAAAATGCATTTTCTCACAGTTCTCTGCCACCAGGTGAACAAAAGTCAATAAGTGATTATTCATCAGTTGAAATAATCACAAGGCCAAATATTTATTTATTTATTATAGTATTTCACTGACCTTACATCAGGGAAGTCCAGTACACTGACATTATTTGTTATGTATGCTGGAGTTTACAAATTGTCTCAGAAAATAAAAAGCAGAAAAGAGCTTTGAGTGTTTTTGTCCCGTACCGGTTTGTGTGGCCCCCTCAGGATGTGGGCTTTGGCCCCCTCGCAGGCTGCCGACAGGGCCGACAGAGGAGGGGTCCCCAGCAGGTCTGTGATCAGATCCAGCTGCAGGACAGAGAGCCAGTTAAAGACAATAACACACATCTGCATAATATCAAAACATTACACTGGTTCATATAAGCTGTACGTTCCTGTCTGTATTATCAAACTCTGTAGATGGCCTCTTCAATTAAGTGCAAGAAATGCTGAATAAGTGAAAAAATACCCCAAAAAATACCAAACCAGTTTATAGATTCAACACAATCCTACTTGATCAGAAAGTGTTGGCATGATTTCGTCTTAGCAGAGGCACTGTTTAGCTGTAGAAGAGTGACTTTACAGTAAAAACACTGCAGGAAACGCATAGTGTGAGGAATTAAATAGCAAACTTCACCTAAAAAGACGTGGTCTAATAAAGCAAGAGATCCACCAGGACATAATGGATGCAGGTAGAGGACCTCACCTGCTGGATGGGGCTCTGAGCCTGGAAGAGGATGCGTCGGCCCAGCAGCTCGGCGAAGATGCAGCCCACGGACCAGACGTCGATGGCCGAGCCGTAGTGTCTGCAGCCCATCAGCACCTCGGGGGCCCTGTAGTACTGCGTCACCACCTCCTGGGTCATGTGACGCGACGGGTCGGGCTCCTCCACACGCGCCAAGCCGAAGTCACAAATCTAAACACAGGTTTAAAGAACATATATTTAAAAAGGTTGGCACTGCAATGCTCAGGATCTACCCGGCAGTGCACAGCTCAATAGAACATTTGAAACTGAATATTCATTTATACAGAGGAAATTTGCAGCGCAGCATTTAGAGTGAAAAGAAGCAAACCTACAATACATCTACAATAACTTAACATGTTATAACAATCTAACAATCATTTAAAAATAAGGACATTTTCATTCTAAAATAATCTGAAATCATTTAGAAAATATATAACAATATAAAATAATCCAAAAATAATTTAAACTAACCTGAAATAAAATAATCTAGAATACCTCAAATAAAACCATTGATATGAAAACATCCGAAATACATTTAAAACAATCGGAAATATAACTAAAATATTTTAACTAACCTAAAATAAGGTAACAATTCTAAATGAAATAAAAAAAGATAAATATCACGCATCCATGTAGAAACATGATCAGATGGTGTCTTTGGCCCGTGAAATACTCCATTAACACTCCTCTTTCTAACTTTCCAACTTGCAAACGTTTTTAAAAAGCAGAGATTCTGTTTCACCTTGAGCAGACAGTTGCTGTTCACCAGCAGGTTTCCAGGTTTGATGTCTCGGTGCAGGATCCCAGCAGAGTGCAGGTACTTCAAACCTGAACCGCACAACATATATTGGCAAGAAAAAAGAGATTGTACAGTGCAATCAGAGAGATACAGTATGTCCATGTTTTTGAGCAAGTCCACAAATCCAGTCTTTGTCAAGTCTGTCACCACCTTCGCGCAACTGCTGGCGCCACTTCGTCCGGGCCAACCTTTTTGATATGAAGTGCCATTAAAAAAAAAAAAGTGATCAGTGTGCCAACGCTCGTGAAATGTCAACAGGAGGGCGAGGGGAGCATCGCTGCGGGGAAGCTGTGGACCTCTTTCGCCTGACCGCGCAACTTACATGATGCCATTTAAACTAATTTAAATAAAGGGCGGTGCCGGCCTTCAGCGAACCGAGCCGGCCGTCAACGGCCCGCTGACGACCGGCCGTGCTGTGATTCTCCAGAACACACAGATGGCCAGTCCGCCCCTATATAGCATATTCTTTTCAATGACAGATGAGCAGATCTTACTTTTGAATTGCACTGTTAAAATGCGGAAATATATACAATCTCAGCCTGTGCTCCTGACATCGCGTTCACTCACAGTCACGAACGCAAACGGCACGCTTCACCTCGTTTCACACACCTGAACACAAAATGCCGAAGACTTCAGCTGTGTGGGACCATTTTAAATTGGACGACGGTAAGAAGAAGGCAGTGTGCCAAATATGCGACAAGAAACTGGCCGGTGGCACAACAACTCTGAAAAGTCACCGGATGCTGTAAGTACTAGCCTAGCTTAGCTGTTGTCAAGTTGCCAAGCTGCTTTATCCGCCGTTTAAACAGTAACGTTACACATGATAAAAACGTGCACTTACTTTGCTTGGAAAAGAGTTCCAAGCAAGCAACCAAATTGTTTTTTTATATTAGTTTTTCAATTTTATCCGAATAGTGAAAATAATAGGAGCAATGTGGGAACATCTGGGGCTAAGGCAATTATTGGCATACAGTTCGTTCATTTATTTTTCGTTCTTCATTTATTTAAATACTGTTTACTGTATCGGTAACAAGTGTTACACTGTTAGGCCTACTGTTACGGCTATGTTATTAAAAGTATTGTTAAATGCAGAGGACACATTTAGTTTTAATGTATGCGAGTACTGAGACAATAAATAAATATAAATCGTAATAGTATGCTCTTTCTGCTTAACAGCGTGTTGTCAGGTGTCTCGGAGCGTGCTATGACATTTTTTTTCCATTAAAAATAAATAAAATTCTCTCAGCACCGAATATTCGCTGCTGATTACTACCGAATATCCGGAGCCCGAAAAATGGTATTCGGGACAGCCCTATCAGCTACAGAGTCTGTCCTCTCCCTGCATGTCGTTCAGATCAGATACGTAGACACATTTATATAAGTATTCTATTTTAAATTAAAATGATAGAGAACAATAAATCAAGTTTTGACACTATCATTTTAAATGTGTGGCTTGTAACCAATTTATTCAATTTGATTTGTGTACGCTTCGTTCAGAGTTAAAATTGATAAATTCATTACATTCTTTAGTATTGTGTCAATCTAAGTTGACTTTAACACAATGTGTCTTGTTTTTCTTTTTCAGAAACACGAATAATTTTGATCCCAAGGGAACATTTTATTTTGTCCAAGTTGGTCTATTTAGAATTAAAAAAATATATAATAATAAAATATATATTATTTTTTTGATAAAAAAAGAGAACAATGTATAAAAAATTAAATAAAAATATACAATAATGAATACGAAAAATTATGTACATTACAATATATATATATATATATAATAATAATGTTATACATTTAAAATGGTCTAGGTCTTTTCATAAAAGTATAAATAAGATATAGGAGAATATTGCTTATATTGCTATTAAATAATGAATGCAGAGTATTGCTCAGTTGAATAATTGAACAGGTTGTTGTTAGTTTAGTCTGAACTGCAGCGATTAGGTTGATGGGGCTATGGGTACAATAAGTCTAGAAAGTCTTAAGTCAAAGTAAATTACATATCTCCAAGTTTTGGACTTATGACCAATTGAGATTTGAAGACATACATTCAGGGAAATGTGATGGATGTTGTCTTATATTTGTAGAGGATTGCAAGCACAAAAACTCCATTTCAATAACTAAAATACTGTTGAGTGCGTCAGTAAGAGTGCTCACCCCGGAGGATCTGATAGAGGAAGACCTTGATGTGGTCGGTGGTGAGTGGCTGCGGAGACACGATCACTTTGTGCAGGTCGCTCTGCATCAGCTCCGTGATCACGTAGCTGCGGGGGGGTTCTCTGTCAAGGAAAATAGAACCCACACACAGAATGACCTCCGCCCACATGCACCTCTTAGGAGCACAGGCATGAGAAAAGAACAGAGTTTCACATCTTATTTTACATTCACAAGTGAGAGAGAGGAGCTGGATTTAGACTAGCAAGTGTTAAGAGTTAGAGGCTAAATTAAGAGAATTAAAAGGAGGACATGGGGGACTGTTAAAGGAAGAGAAACTGGGACAGAAGACGTGGGGGGGTGAATGTAAGATTAATGAGAAGGTGTGCTGGAAATTAAAGCCACAACCGTGGTAATATTATAAAAAGGAGGTGTGATTCTACAATGGCGTTTAGGGTCCATGCTGTTAAAAATAAATGACAGATGGAGAACGGGGGAAGTATTCAGAGAAAACGCTCTAAACTTGCAATAATAAAGTGGTACAAATATATTGTAAATAGTTACTGATATTCTCATGTCACAAATGTAGAGGATTAAATGTTTTGTTTTTTCTTATACAATTTATAAAAATAATTGTACTAGTATTCCTTTATGTTAATAAATAAATTGAAGAAAATACATTTATGAATCTTTTAGAACCTTTCACCCAGAGGCCATGCTTACTAAATTCAGGCAGCAGCTTAAGCGATTTAATTTTACAAAATATTCAAGTGTTTTATTAGTAAAGTATAGAATTTCTAGTTCATGTCCCACTTTAATCTTAAGAGAATATAGAAGATTCTATCAAGTCAATTTGTGAGTATTTTCTCAAATATTAACCAATTTCTGTTTTGTTTTTTTAAATGTCTGAATCTTTTTACAGTAATTTTACCTTTACTTGTCAATTTATCATGTTAATCTCAGAGAATATCCAAGCTTTTTTCTAGTAAATTTGCTTTTTCTTTGCATTCCTTTACTATTTAAATAGGAAATTAAGAGCTTTTTACCTGGATATTACCCCCTCCATTATCAATTTGTATACTATATACAGGGCCATAATACACCATGGTATCATTCCCACTTCTGATCAATTGTTTCGTATATATCTTTTTAAAGGATACATTTCCTCAAAGCAGTCGATTTGTGGAGGCTGCAAAATGTCCAGAGCGGACAAAACCTGCAGAGAGAGAAAACCAAACAATCAGTTATATATTTGAATCCATCTACTACAGACCAGAGTCCTGCATCGGGTCGGGTACCCGCAAAAAAAGCGTTTTCGGTTCGGGGTAAAACAAAGATGATGCGAGTCGGGTACCCGCAAAAAAAGCGTTTTCGGTTCGGGGTAAAACAAAGATGATGCGAGTCGGGTTGCGGGTGTTGCAGAATAAATATATTAAAATAATAATAATTTAGTTTAATGTTTAAATCCTCAGACCTCTCCCCCGCGGGACCGCGCATAATCATAACCTCTGCAGCGCATCAATCTGCTGCTGAGCGCGCCACATTCGAAATGGCTGAGGTGAAGCTCTCTAGCGGAGAATACAGCATTTTCAATAACACTTCCTCAAGAGCGATATCCAACGTCTAGAAGGCTTTTGGTGTCATCCTAGATGGAGAAAATAACCAACATCCCACGCTTTTTGAGACAAATATGCAAATGCTTGTGTTAATAATTGCACGTTTTCACTGCTCATAGGATATGCGGGTTCGGGTCGGGTTGCGGATCTTGTGCTGACGGGTCGGGTCGCGGAACTAATTAGCAATATGTACGGGTAGCGGGGCGGGTTCGGTATTGCACGTCGCGGGTCTTGAAAATCAGACCCGTGCAGGACTCTGCTACAGACATCCCGTCTCTTCTTTTGTCTGCTGGTCATTACGTTGTCGTGTTTGAAGAAGCAGAGCATCCGGAGCTCTCTGAAGACCCTCTTACAGGACACCAGGTTCTGGAAGACATTGGGCATCTTCTTCAACGCCACCTTCCGACCGTCACGTGGATCCGTAACAGCCCTGAAAAACATCCACAACAACAGAACATTTTTATACACATGCAATGCTTTGGACTACATATGTTATTATACGCTTGATGATAAACGGTTTGTGGTATTTTTATGTACTAATACAAAACTTGTGCTGGTTCTTAGTAAATAAATCGATGATTTGCTGCTTGTCTTCTTCCTTCTTTTTTTAATTATTAAATAAATGGTACATAACAGTTAATAAAAGTAAAGTAAATGTTTTGGACAAAAACATAATGAAGACATTTTCTTATTTATAGCTGGTTTCATATTAGTTTTTTTTGTACTTATTGATTAATTGATTTTCTGTTTGGTTAAATTCATTAGTTTGTTTTTACACAGTAGTACGTTGTTTACAAGCTAGACAAGCTACACATTCACCAGGTAAGACAATATTGGTTATGGTGACAGTTATTTAATGTTCATCTTAACAATGTGAGGATAGAGCTATCTACTTCGGGTCCATGGGACCTTATTTCGGAAAAATAATGTATTGAAGTCAATGGAGAGAGAAAACGTATCTTTCGATCCCGTTTGAATTGTGCCATGAATTACACATATCATGTTTGTCAATCGTAAAAAATTATTTCCATGTTAAAAAAGTCACAGTTTGTCGTAAAACTGTTGAAATATAAGACTATGAAAAATACGCAACTAGAAAGACTACAAATCCCAGAGTCGCGTAAGTGATGTCACAATTGTTTTCCTCCACTAAGAGATAGCTAAGATCAGCGCCATATAGATAGAATCTATATATATGGCGCTGGCTAAGATAAGATAACTTTAACAAGATGCCTGTGTGCTTAGTACCAGGTTGTTATCATACCAGCAATGGGTCTTGCTCGTTCTTTCGCTTCCCGTCTGATGAAAGGACCAAGAGTGGCTGGATCAAGTTAGCTACCTAGCTAGTAGCTAGCACGTTAGTTAGCATTACAGCCGTGTCATTTTTATTAGCCTTAATATGAAGTAACATTAAGTAACCCAAAATGTTAAACAGTAAGAGTAGTACTTGTTTTGCTCGATCTCAGTGCTGCATTTGATACTATCGACCATGATATCCTATTGCAAAGATTAGAGCACTTAGTTGGCATAAAGGGAACTGTTTTAGGCTGGTTTAGGTCCCATCTATCTGAACGCTCTCAGTTTGTACGTGTCAACGATGAATCTTCCACGCAAACCAAAGTTAGCCATGGAGTGCCACAGGGCTCAGTGCTCGGTCCTATTTTGTTCATATTATATATGCTTCCGTTAGGCGATATTATAAGGAATCATTCTGTAAACTTTCATTGTTATGCGGATGATATTCAACTATATTTATCAATCAAGCCTGAGGAAATTAATCATCTAAATAAAATTCAAGACTGCCTCAAGGACTTAAAAACATGGATGACCTTACATTTTTTTATGTTAAACACGACCAAAACTGAAGTTATTGTACTTGGCCCGAAGAATTTACGAAACAAATTATCTAAAGATATACTAACTATGGATGGCATTTATTTGGCCTCCAGTGAGACTGTAAGGAATCTTGGTGTTATATTTGATCAGGATTTATCCTTAACGCCCACATAAAATCAATTTCAAGGACCGCCTACTTCCATCTACGTAACATTGCAAAAATCAGGCATATCTTGCCTCAAAACGATGCAGAGAAACTAGTCCATGCATTTGTTACTTCAAGGCTGGATTATTGTAACTCCTTATCAGGGTGTACCAAGAAGTCAGTCAAGTCGCTTCAGCTGATTCAAAATACTGCAGCTCGTGTACTAACCAGAGTTAGGAAAAGGGACCACATTACTCCTGTTCTGGCTGCCTTTCACTGGCTCCCTATAGAACACAGGATAGAATTTAAAATTATTCTTCTCGCCTACAAAGCCCTTAATGGGCAGGCGCCATCTTACTTATAAAGAACTCATTATACCCTACTGTCCTACTAGGGCATTGCGTTCCAAGAATGCAGGGTTGTTGGTTGTTCCTAGAGTCTCTAAAAGTACAATGGGAGCCAGAGCCTTTTCTTATCAAGCTCCACATTTGTGGAATCAGCTTCCAGTTTGTGTTCGGGCGGCAGACACCCTATCCATTTTTAAGAGTGCGCTTAAGACCTTCCATTTTGATAAAGCTTATAGTTAGGGCTGATTAGATTCAGCCCATAGTTTTGCTGATATAGGCTTAGTTTGTCGGCGGACATCTTACTTCTTCCTTCTCTCTGTCTATACCTGTGTACTCTCGTGTTCCGATTAACCCAGCTTCCCCAAATGTCTTTCTTTTTGGTGTCTATATACGCCGGGATCCGGAGTCATGGATGATCCTGTGTCCTGGATCGCGAGCCCTGGATCTTGAGTCGTGGCTGTGGTCCTGGATGGATATCCTCGTGGATTCATCTTCCTATTATACACACTTGCATTTCCAAACATTTGGACTACCCATGTTGCAAATGTATTATCTTTTAATTACAATTTACACACAATTACATCTATTGCATGTCTGTCCGTCCTGGGAGAGGGATCCCTCCCCTGTTGCTATCCCTGAGGTTTCTCCCATTTTCCCCTTTAAACTGAATTTTCTCCGGAAGATTTTCCTTGTACGATGTGAGGGTCTAAGGACAGAGGGTGTCGTATTGTCATACTGATATTCTGTACAAACTGTGAAGTCCACAGACAAATGTAACATTTGTGATATTAGGCTATATAAATAAACATTGATTGATTGATTGATTGTCATATTTTGTGATCCCTTCGTGAAGAGTACTGTCACCGGTGTGATCATTCTATAATACACAATTTAAGCCCGGGGGAGAAATGCTAACGCTAGCGTCGGCGATCGCCGATCTTTTCTACTTCAAGCTATCTGCACAAATGGTTGAAATTAAACATTAAAAAGACCAGGCAGTTCAGAGAGAATCAAATGAAGGCAGGCAGGCAGCTTTGTATGACATTCTTCAGGACGTGTTTCATTGTGGTGATAGTGAGGGTAGTCAATCGTTTTGTTGACAAGACAGTAGTGACGGCCATCTTGGTGACGTGTGTTGTTCTGCGAGACCAGAGATGTAGGCCGTTTCTCAATCTCGAGGATTCTGGCTTCCAAGCCAATATTTCAAGGATGCTACGTCATCGAGTGCCGCTGAAGGACTGTTCCAATCTCCTGGGCCCAGGAGTTCAAAACTTGTAATCCCTATCTGATCAGATCTGGATTTTGGGGAGTTCAAAACCAAAAAACAGGATTAGGATCACTTTGATATCCGATCAGATCAGGAAATCCAATCCAAGCTTTAATCTGGATCAAATCTTCAAACCGGGTAGTTCAAACCGACAACACAGGATTGGGATCAGTTTGATCCTATTTTGTTTTCAACCAAATGTTGATGACATAAATGTTTATGCTCATGAAAGTATCACAACAAAGATTGTCAATCACAAATGTAATTTAGATTACAGAAAAAATATCTTCAACAAAAAAAAAAGTCCATCATCTGTCATCACCTTTCAAAAGTAATTACGAACAATAGATGTCTGCAATGTGGTCTCTTGTCTTCCTTGTATTATTTTTCATGTCCACTAGATGGCGATCGGTAGGATTAAAGCACTGATATTCAGGATCTAGTCATCGTGAAAAATCGTAATCTGGATCAGGCTGATTCCTATCCTGAATTGCTTTGAACTCCAGGGACAAAATCTGGCCGACTTGTCTGATCCTGGATCACAAAAAATGGGATTTCAAAATCTGATCGGATCCGATTGAGATTAAAAATGTTGAACTCCTGGGCTCAGCATACTAGGAATTCCAACGAGGCCACATCCTTGGTTTGGGGGAAATTTCGAGGCTGCACATGGGTAGACTTCGCGTCCTTAAAATCCCCACAATGCTTTGCGCACGGACCAATTTCAAAAACCCTTGCGGAGAATGGCTGAACCGACGCAGCACACATTTAAATGTAAGTATGTAGTGGCGTAGAACACGTGTTGGTAAATATGTTACTTTGTTACATTTGTTTGTTATCACCAAAAATGTGTTCCGTGAAAGTAAAGCAAGTTCATAATTAGATAGACATCGTGAGGTATTTATTTTCGGTACAGTTTATGTTGAAACCGTTAGAGAGAGTGGCACACTTGTTAGCATGTTCCATTCTTCTTCGTTTTCCGAAGCCGTGGCTTGGAAGCATACTTGCAATTGAGAAACACCCGTAGTTCATTGAGCGTTTCACACAAACAAATGTGTTACTTCACAGTTTTACGACACTTTTTTTTTTTGACTTGCAAAATTATCTTTTAAAAATTGACAAACATCATATGTGTAATTGGTGGCACAATTGAAACGGGATCGAAAGATAATCTTTCTCTCTCCATTGACTTCAATACATATCTTTTTCGAAATAAGGTCCCATGGAGGTCCACCGGAAGGGGAGGGACTTCGCCACTCTATAGCCGCGAGTACTTTTCCCACAATAATTCACCAGAACTACGATATATTTGCATTCACACCAAAAGGACTCTCAGCAGCTTCTACTGAAGCCAGTCCCCAACTCCAATGAATTTTGCGTTCACACCAAAAAAATCCGGAACTAGAACTTAGTTCATGAGAACCTTTTCACCCCCTTTTTAGTTTAATTCTGCAAACACTTCTGTACGTTTTCACCAGGAGTGAATAAATGTGCATTTTTATATTTATTATCATGCACAACACATATATAGTGCTAAATAATGTATTGTTACCAGACAACGCCGAAGGCTCCATAACCGATGGGGCGGTCCGGCTCCATCTCAGCGGGGCTGGGCACCTCGCTGGCTGGGTTGCTGTAGGGCTGAGGCACCGCCGCCCCTCCCCCTGCGCTCCCCCCAAGAGCTGTGGGGTGGCGGGGCGTCCCGGCTGGGGCGGTGGGTCCGGTCAGGCACGGCGTGGCGCTGAGGCCGGTGGACGGGGCCCCGCACGATGAATTGACACAGAAATACTTGTGGCCTAGCTCAGAGCCCGGGAACAAGTCTCCAACGGTCTGCCGGCCGGCACCGTGAAATGCCATCCCTTCTGTCACCAAACCCCCAGAAACACTTTGTCTGCACGTAACCGGCTAGGCGTGGAGGAAACACAACTCCTAACTCAGCATGATCCACGCGTTTCCTGTGTGTGCAGACAGGGAATATAGTTAGTTTAGAAACAAATCTCACTTAAACAGTTTTCCCCTAAGGTCATAGTTTAACAGAGGGGGTCAAATATGCTAAGAATGTATCCTGTAGTGAGAGTACAACTGTTGGCATTTAAAAAAAAAACGAATTCTCAGAGGACATATTATGCAAATTTTCAGGTTTGTTTTCTGTGCCTCTACTGCAGTGCTTCTCAAAGTGTGGTCCGTGAGTATATTGGTAACATTTCACATTTTAAATACATTTATTTAAGTTTTCCGCACTCTCGCGGGAATATTTCCGTAATGGAGCTTAAGTTTCACTTTCGATTGCATGATATATATATAGATATATATATATATATATATATAGATAGATAGATAGATATAGCCCAGCGCAACACCTCCGTCACACATGTTTGTACAATTTTCAGGCGATTTGTAATCTGTTCTAGAAAAACGATGTGTTTTGGGATATTTGTGGAGTTAGGTGGTCCACGAGTGTTTTTTTATTGGTTAAGTGGTCCTTGGTATGAAAAAGTTTGAGAAACACTGCTCTACTGTGACATGTTTCCATGCTTTAAATGTTTTTCACCCTCCGTCTGAAACCAGAGCACAGTCTGCTCTGATTGGTTACCTGGCCTGCTCAGAGATGCCCCTTAGCCTATCATGTACAATGTGTTAGAACGCTATCCAATAGAGGCGTGAGTAGGGATGGGTATCGAGAACCGGTACTAAGTCAGTACCGGTACCTGATTGAACGGTATTGGTATACCGTTAAGCCGCTGGACAAACGGTGCTGCTATCGGTATATGAATTAGACTACTTCCTTAGTTTAAACAATTCTGGTTTGTTGGGAACCCTCATCCCGTGTGACGTATCCGGGTTGAGTACCACTCTGATTGGCCAGACGATATTAACCATTTTACCTACACGGAACAGAAGTCCAACACCAAGAGTCTAAATCAACACTTAGCAAAACGGGCTAACGGCTACTTTAGCACATAACTGGCAAAAGCGTTCTCTTCTACATCATTTTATCATAAAAACGGTTAATCCAATGTCTCTGTGTAACTTTAAAATGATTACTGTTGATAATCCATCATTACAATTATAAATAATAAACGCAATAAATGGATTATAATGGTTAGCCAACCGGAGCTTCCAGTTTAGGAGGTGCGCACGCAGCGTCTCATTTGAATAATGGTCATGTTTACATGGATTCATGAACTCCCCCTAATTACCGCCCCCCCTTCCAGAGACGCACTGTCAAACACACTCATACCTGCTTGGTATGACATTGAAAAAGTTACATTAAATAATAAATTAAAAATAAATTACAATAAAATGACTGTTGTTTAATCATGTCTATAATTTTGAGCACCAAATTATTGAAAAGTATCGATAAGAGTATAGAAAAATACCGGTATCGATGAGCAGTATCGGTATCGATAAAATCCTAACGATACCCATCCCTAGGCGTGAGTGATACATAGTGATGCCATTTTGTTATGGAAGGAAGCTCCCTTTGGAGGGAACTTTGGGATTTTAACCTTTGCAGCTCATTTACATGCACAAAAAGCCATATAACACACAACAGGGAAAAAAGCATAACAGGGCCACTTAAAGAAAATCATTTATAGTTAGTATATCATCTCGTTTGGTGACAGTGTTCAATTCTACCCGAGGTAAATCGTTGAGCAGACTTAACCCTCATGTAGTTGACACTTTCTTTTAACAAATACCAAACACTTGCTGGTAACAAATGGGAAGACTTGCTGATTTTCTTATATGATACAAACTAAATATTTTCGGGAAGTTTATTATAGGAAACAAGCATTTCAAAATGAAGTCATTTTCTACTCGAGGAACCTGTGCTAGACATGTATATTGATTGATAAGTCGATAATGGAAATACCTAGTACTTGCAACACCAAGATGTAGAACATCTTAATACTTGTAACTGATCCTGGATGTTTTTTTAAAACTATAAATCACAGATTTTAAAACAAAAAGCGATTAGGAATGTGATAACATTGCAGAGACAGATACGTTTAAAATAAAAACATGTTTTGCACAACAACCACTTTTGCACAACCCTAATCAATATTTTTGCACATAAAAAAAGTTACATATTTTACTTTTATATTTTTGTTATGGTATATTTTTTAACCATTTATTTAATTGCAATTTTCCTTTTCTTTATTTAAATGTTTAACTTTTACGTTGCTTTAACTTTATTTATTTTATATTTAAATACCAAGGCAATAACCCTTATTCTGATTCTGAACAAATGACTATTGTGCATACACTTGCAGAGAGAAAGAGGACTAACACGTAGAAATGTTGTAAGAATAGAAGAACTAGTGTGGAACACACAAAACCCAAATACAAAATAAATATATAAATAAACGTGTAAAAGCAAGCGTTAAAAGCCTGAAACATATCGGTGACAGCTTATATAAATACATGCAAATGTTGTAAACAGAACCATAAATTGAGACACTTTATTGTAATTAAAGTTTCTTTTTGTTTACGCTTACCTTGTTAATTAGTGAAGCTGCTCGGATGCTAACAGGATCCGGCTAGCTCAGTTGGCTAACGATGGTGAAGCGACGACTCCAAACTATTAAAATAAATGTTTCACTCGATGATAACCTCATAAACACAGACTGCAGAGTTATATCTACTCATACAAACATGTGCATCCAAGTTATTGTATTTTTCGTTAAAAATGACTGATAAATAAAAACAGCTAGCCACTGGGCTAACCAGCTGTTCCTGCTAATACCCGAGGATGACCCAAATAACTATCATTGGTCGGGTTCATTGACCTACATATTCAAAAAGAAAACATTTCATTGGTCATTTAAACTAACAAACATACATATAAAACGTCGTTTAAAATAAACTTGGAATGGCACGGAAACTAATTTTAAAAAAGGCCGAAAAAAGCCGAGATTAGATGAGGGTCTCAGAAGCTCCTACCCCGGCTAGCCGACAAGCTAGCTTTGGGACCGCCTGCTAGCTGGCCATCGCGTCGTAAAACACGCCGAACAAGCGTCCCATTAAGGCAGTTTCCTGTGTTTCCTGGATGAAATATATCATCCAGGATGCCCTGTAATGTTCAGTGGTATTTTTTTAAAGAGCTATGGTCGCCTTCACAGCGGCTAGCTGGCTAGCTTGTTAAGTAGGAGGAGTTGTTAAAGCCGCCGGGTGGGGGAGGGTGATGCTGTTCTGCCTGCTGTAAACAATGCTAATGTTAGCCTAGCTTCACAGCAGTGGAGGGGGAGCACGTACTCAAATACTTTACTAAAAACTAATAACAAAATACTCTCTGACGTAGACGTCCAGCATTCAAAATCGTCACAGAGGAAAAGTATTGGCATCAAAATATACTTAAAGCATCAAAAGTGCTCTTTATGCAATAATAATAATATTATGTTATTGTTTTGTAATTATTGATGAATTAACGTGTTTACCCCAGTCTATGGTTTACCCCTTTGACCCTGCACCTGGTACATTTAATACATCATACCTTATTACATTTATTATCTGAATATGCAAAATAATTGAATTTGTTAGTGAATATATGTTCTGGTCATTATGTGCATTTGATTGAATTGATTTTCTCAATAATGTTTAGTATGTATTAATGTATTTTGTATTTTATATTTTTTATACTTCATCCAAGTTTTTTCAAACTTGCAGCATTTTATTCTATTAATGTATACTTATTTTGTTGTATTTGCTCTTTTTAATTGTTTTTACTTGCATGATGTTTTCCTTTTTTTAATCACAAAATGTTTGTATACATTAAATTAGAATATTTGTAAGAATCTTCATTGCATTCATTGTTGAGCACATAGTAAGCAATTGACAACAACAATTTACATTTGAATATTAAAATAATTAAAAGGACAGCAGCCAACCTTCACATTTGTGACGTTGGAAATATGAAATGTTTTACGTAAAAAAGTTACTTCAATAATGAATTATTTTACATACCATTTAAAAAACGAATTGCTTAATGGCCCGTTCGTTCTTAGCTTTTATTTCATTTGTCTAGTGGTAAAATCTTAATTTTCAAAATTACTTAAGATTTCAAATAGATGTAGTGCTGTTGAACATTTAAGTCGCATTAATAAAGCAAATACTCAAATAAAGTACCTTGAATTTGTACTTGAGTAAATATATTAAGTTACTTTCCACTGCTGACATTCACCCGGACAGATGATTTCCACTTAAACCCACACATGCATTTTACTGCTTTTTTAATACAGTAATAACGAGGCGCTATGCACTATGCATCAATTACAATCAATATGCACAGCCACAAAAAATGTGTCACCAAGGTAGCTACAAATCACATGGCAAATGTACCTTTTTCAATAATTACAAATCAGCATCCAGAGACAGAGCAATGACCATATGAAGCACATTCATGTTCATGGAGGGGAATATACACAAATAACGTATTATTAGTTTGCCTTTATCCGCATTATAAAAGTGTATTTACATGATGGCCCGTGTGAAATAGCTGACCCCACCTGTGAGGTGTCCGTGCTCTGCAGAATCGGACAAAGGAAAACTGGAGACTGTTCAAATAAATTATATTATACTGATAGTATCAATAAATAAGTGGGAAACTGATCAAAATTCATGTTAGGTCAATCTCATTATAAATAAACACTGATATCATGGAATATAAATAATCCAGAAACAACACCGACTTTACAAAATCTTGACAGGCTGTTGAAAATTAAAACAGTGACATGATGAAAAATAGAAACAGCTAATCGCTAAGCCACATGAATAAAAATACACGTAAATGTTTCTCCCTAATGATTGAGCAGAGCTTTTCCTTATCGTCTTTTCCACAGTTTCTCGCTTTGACTCGGCTGATTTGCACAGGCGCTGAACAGTTTGCAGAAAGTGTCTCTCAGCTGTTTAACACTGATGGAGCTGGAAGTAAAAGGTCACCAAAGGCCGCCGTCCTCATGAAATGACTACCAGCGCCGAGCAGGAAACACCACCGGTCTGTGTTCACTTCCGGATATGAAAACATCTGGAAAGTGAAAACAAAAGCATGTTAATATTACAAAATATGATCATGAATCATCAGGTTTAAACAGCTTTACTGTTTCTGTAAAGGGCTGTTTTTTGAAATTATTAATATGCCATTACTTCTTTTAAGTTTCAGTTCTCTATTACAGAAAAACCACTGGCTCGATTTTCATGAAACTTGTGGAAGTGTGCCACCTGGACCAAGGTAGAAATCATTTCATTCTGAAGCAGGATGACAGATGTTTTCATAAGTTGAAAATAATATGTGTATCTTCCCCTAACAAATCGTTTTTTTGTCTGTCATAGTGTGTGTATTCCTATATGTATATTGTATATTTATTTTATACAAATGTTATCATCCTTCTCATGAAATGGTTATTTTATTATTTTCTCATTGATTCAGCAAGCAAGCACTCACGCACTCTTTCATTTTTCTGCTTCTTTTAGATTTTATGAATTGTATCTTGTTATTTTTGTTTGTAATGTCATTATTAGTTGTTACAATTATATATTGTACATGTTACATTCACACCAATAAAGAATATTGCTTTATCTTGAGAGAGAACACTGTTTTCACGCCCCTCCCTCTGCTGATTTTGGATACATTGTTCACCATTTTTAAATGTAAAAAATGTACTTTAGCACCAAATCTGTGTGAGAAATGGTTTCAACACAAACACTTATGAAACATAAAAGAGCATGGGGGTGTTCATCATTTACCTTAATCATAATGCTTTAAGTTCTTATTATACACCTACTTTGCAATAAACCGGATTTTAAATTAAATCTAATTTCTGTATAAAGCACTTACAATGGTTTAGTTAAATGCTTAACCATTGTTCCTCCTTTGTTTATTTCCGTAACATTATGACATCACTACGTTACAATTGCGCTTCTATTGGCTAGAACTCCAACACATTGAACGTGGTAGGCTAAGTGGCGGGGCATCTCTAAGTGGTTGACCAATCACAACAGAGCCGGCCAGCTAACCAATCAGAGCAGACTGGGCTCTGGTTTCAGACAGAGGGTGAAAGAGGTGCTGCAGCACAGGCAGTATGAGAACAATAAAGAGCTTTCTGAACATTAAAGCATGGAGACGTGTCCCAGTAGAGACACTAAAAACAAACGAATCGGAAAATCAGCATACCATGTCCTCTTTAAGGATAAACCAAAGGGTCAGCTAAATGCAAAGTAATGTTCAGGTTACAGGTTTCCCACTAAACAGCCTCATTCTCCCCAATAAAAAAAAGATGGCAGAAGATGATTCACACACCTGGATAGGATCCTGTCTCTCTGCTTGTCTGCTCCTCGTTTGTCTTTGCCTCCATCCCCAGCTCCACCCCCCCACCCATCTCACCCCCTGCCCTCCCAGCCTGCTAGCTGTGGGGCGAGGGTGCGATCCCGGAGCAGTCGGTCACCAGCAGTCCCACGCTGCTGGCGCTGGACACGGTGACGGCCACGCTGGTGGAGCCCACGGGCCCGGCGCTGGTGGGGTCGTGGCTGGGGTCGTGGCCGGGGTCTCCCTGGGCGGCGTGGGTGCCCATGTGACCCTGGAGCTGCGTGGCCGTCTTGCACTGCACCCCGCACAGCTGGCACAGCAGCACACCGCCGGCCCCAGTCCCCCCAAAGCCCCCCCGCGCCCCGCCGCTCTCCTTCCACTCCTGACCGTGGTGCTTCTGAGCGTGCACCCGCAGGTAGGTGAGCGTGGTGAAGCCTGGAAAACACACACACAAACACACACACTTGCTCAATATATGTATGATTTTGAAATAGCTAAACGCTCTAATTTAATACCAAAATATTGTCATCCATTATTTATTTATTTTTTCTCATAATGTAGAACCATATCTTTCATCATAATTCTGTAATGGTGGTTTTTAGAGAACTATTGCTCTTAGACTTCTATTTTTATTTATTGAAAATGTGGTGTTTTCCTTTAGTTTTTAGACAAGTTTTTAGAATGGTGATACGTTTATTCTTTTAAAGTTAAACTTTTAAATTAGGGCTGTGCAATTAATCGTATTTTAATCTCGATTACGATTTTGGCTTGCAGTGATTACGAAAACAACGTAATCGTAATAAAACGATTATTTTGCTGCATTCCCTTTTGCAATGATGCTCTCAATTTGTCTTGTGTTATACATCCGGCCCGTGCATGCGCTTTCGCCCTCCCTAAAAGCCCTCTCTGCCAGGTTGTGAGTAGGGTTGGGTACCGAAATACGGTTCCGTTTCCAACATTTCGATTCCATTGGTATCGTTTAGAAATGTTAGTTTCGGTCCTGCTTATCGATTCCTAAGGAAATGCATCTTGCTGCTTGCAGCAAGCACGGTGGCAGGGCTGGGAAGCAAAACTCGGTTCCAAGTAAGAGCAAACAACAAGAGCTGTGAGGACAGGAGGCGGAGGCCGAGCCCCCCGGAACGCAGCTCTCTCTCTCTCTGCTCCGGATCAGCTGATCACTCTCTCTCTCTCTCTCTCTCTCTCTCTCTCTCTCTCTCTCTCTCTCTCTCTCTCTCTCTCTCTCTCTCTCTCTCTCTCTCTCTCTCTCTCTCTCTCTCTCTCTCTCTCTCTCTCTCTCTCTCTCTCTCTCTCCATATAGTGCAACATCGTCTTTTTTAAAGTTCAATAAATGGATGTTTTCAAAGTCAATGAATAATCGTATTTAATAATCGTGATATCAATATTGACCAATAATCGTGATTATGATTTTTGCCATAATCGAGCAGCCCTTATTATACTTTTTGGGGTTTTCCCTTTCCTGTAGTGTTTTATATAGGTTTTTGTGGATGTGATGGCGCATTTCCACTACAGCGCGGAGCGTGGTTTAATGGCACATTTCCACTGCAGCGGGGTAGCCCCGTTTAAGCGTCCTTAAACGGGGAAATGTGCCATTAAACCACGCTCCGCGCTGTAGTGGAAATGCGCCATCACATCCACAAAAACCTATATAAAACACTACAGGAAAGGGAAAACCCCAAAAAGTATAATAAGGGCTGCTCGATTATGGCAAAAATCATAATCACGATTATTGGTCGCTCAGGCCTCGGGCTGCCTCGCTGGACGTCCGAGGCCTGGGGTAGCAACGCAGTGTAGGCGACAGTTCGAGTTGTTCCGTCGAGCTCCCGCTGGATTTTATCATCCCCAATGAGATGTAGGAACGTCGTCACCTCCTCGGTCGACCACGGTGTGCTTTTATTTGACGTTGCCATTTTTGTAGCTCCTCCGTTTACAAAAATGCTGTGTACAAAAATGCTGCAAGCTTGCTTCTAGATCAGGGATGGGCAACTTTGATGATGGTGGGGGCCAAATAATGTATGTACTGGCCACCAGGGGGCCGCAGATTCAATTGGAACACACAAAAACACAAATTCCACGTATTGTATGTAATTATTAACACATATACTAAGTTTGACATTTTCATTGATATGTTTCTATCTTTAAGGGAACATCCTCTAATAAGCTCACAAAACAAACATCAGTTCACAGAAATGTTATTTAATTTTTACAAGTGGCATGTTTGTATTGAACAGGTTATTTAACAGTGGAATACAACTTTTAAACTATTGGAAAGTGTGCATTAAGATTAAACAGTAACATGACATAAACATGAAGTCAGACCCCCCCCCTCCTCTCAGATCTCCCCCCCCCTCTCATCCACAGCAGAAAGCTGCGCTCACAGCTGCTCAGCCCAGCCGCACACCTGGGGCCTCTGGAAGCGGCGGGCGAGAATAAACCCTGCTCTAACATGACATAAACATGAACACTAACCCAGACATTAGTTGTCTAACTGGAATTTAAGAGACTTGTAGCCTGTCTCTGCTGACGCACAATAAGGGGAATGTCAACATCGATGCCAGTGCATCCAAGCTGCATCAGATGAAACAGCGTTTCGTCTGACAGTCTGTTTCTCTCTTTTGATTTGATGTGCTTCATCATGGAGAAGTTGCTCTCACATATGTATGTGCTCCCGAACATGCTGGCCTGTTTAAGCGCAAAATCTCTCAAGAGAGGGAAGGGGTCTCGGGCAACAGTCTCCAAAACGACACTCCCCTCTCATTCCGTTTCATTTGGAAAAATAAGTCACCTTGTAGTTCGCACAGTTCCATTTGTAGTTCAGGTGGCTGGTCATTCACAACCGCTGAGATGGGGTCAGTGAAAAGCTGGATTGTGCCTCGCATGTCGTGGAAATCCTGAAAGCGATTGTTGAATTGATCCTGCAACATTTTAAGGGCTTCTCTGTAGCGGTGGATCGTCATCTCACATTCGGCCAATTCGGGGATGTCATTGCGCAGCTCTCCACATGCGGGGAAGTGTGTCAAATTCGGGGGATCTGACGCAAGGTTATCTCTGAACAGGCCGAGTTTCATCTGAAAACTATTCACATGACCAAAAAGGTCGGACACGGTCTGATCTTTGCCTTGCAACCGGACATTCAAGCAATTGAGATGTCCACTTATATCAGTGAGAAAGGCCATGTCACAGAGAAAGTGTGGATCCCTCAATGTGTCACAGTACGCACTTGTATCCGCAGTAAGGCTGTTCTCCAAAAACACGGGAATTTCGAGCCGCAGTGCGTAAAACCTCTCCAGGCATTTACCACGGCTCATCCACCTGATGTCTGTGTGCAGCTGTAAATCACCGTAGGCAGCATCCACCTCCTCTAGAAAGGCTGTGAATTTCCGATGATTTAGAGACCTGTTCCCCCCCCGAATCAGATTGGTAACTTTTGTTACCACATCCATGACATGTGTGAAGTTCAGATTCTTTGCACCGAGGGCCTCCTGGTGTATGATGCAATCCACACCACTTTGACGGAGAAGTCCAGCGAAGCCAGTGCGCCTTCCTTGCATTGATGGAGCCCCATCAGTAACAACGGCAGATAGCTTGTCAAATCCACCATATTCGCTGACAACACCCTTCACTGCCTCGAAAATGTCCGATCCCTTTGTTGTGCCGTGCAGTGGTACAAGTTTTAATAGTTCCTCGTGTACATCAAATGACGCATTTATTGATCTTGCGTACACCAGTAGCTGGCTAACATCGGTAACGTCTGTACTCTCATCTAACGCTAACGAAAAGTATGAACAGTCAGACATGATTTGTTTCAGCTTTCCCTCCACATGACTTTGAATGTCAAAAATCCTGCGAGTCACTGTGCGTCGGGAGAGGGACACAGTTTCAAAATGTTTAGCCATTTTCTCATTTCCAAAGGCGTTAGCCATCTCAATCGCGCATGTTTTCACCAACTCTCCTTCTGATAGTGGCTTCTTTGCTTTGGCAAGCTGGAGTGAGACAGCATATGATGCTTTCAGACTTGATTCTTGGACACTTGTGACCTGGGTGAAAAAGCACTGTTGTTTTTGTACTTTCCCTTTCAGGTCCGCTAGGATCGCTGCTCTGGCAGCCCCGGTGTACCTGTCATATTTGTCCTTGTGCACAGTGTTGTAGTGGCGGCTCAAGTTGCTTACTTTCATGACAGCAACGGTCTGCAAACATATTAAACATTGTGGTTTACCCCTGAATTCAGTGAAAAGATACTCGTTCTCCCACTTTTCTTGGAAAACACGATTTTCCTCAAATATCTTTCTCTTGCTCATGCTGACATCCACATAGGGCCGTGTTCATATGTTACCCGCTCTATCGAAATCAGTCGGAAGTCGCAACCAACGGCTGATTTCAAAATAAAAGTGGATTTGTGTAAAAAAACTAGTTTTTCGGGGTTCGTTACAGTTTGTTTTCATCTGATTTCAAATAAATACAGTCTTGACTTTTAGAATATTAAACTCGTTTTGCCAAATTCAAATTCATGATAAATACAACTTTGAAGCTTGTAACGGCATAATTACAAGCGGAGAACGGAGTAATTTAACGTCACAGCAGGCATAACAACAGCCGGTGTTTCTTGTGAGTTTCCCCCGGGAAACAAACACAATACACACAAACACGTCACAGATTATTTCGCGGTATTTGGCTGCCGAACGAAATCACATATCAGTAATATAAGTTAAAAAAAATATATTATTATTTTTTTTAATTAAAAAAATATATAATTTTTTTTTTTTTAAATTACCTTGTTTTCTAAATTGATCCGAGGGCCGAAAATGGCGACCCGCGGGCCATTTGCCCATCCCTGTTCTAGATATATATGCGACGCTAGGGAGGATCTCGCGCGCGATCTTGTGACGATTCTCTCTGACCAATCAGCAGTCGAGAGTGTTGACGTCACTAGTTCAGCCCTGGCCCTGGCCTGATAGAACCACGATTTTATGGGGCCGGAAAAAGAGGGAAAAAGTACCCGCTAGCCGGTGCTATGCCATATGGAAAGGCCACCAAAAACTGGCCTGGCCGCTTGAGGAGATGGGTCTGTCTGCAGACCGCAGCGAGGAGGCGTTTCCTATAGGGGCGTTTCCTATAGGGGCGTTTCCTATAGGGGCGTTTCCTAACTTTTTTTATCCAGCTGCTTTTATAAATCCTTGCAGAAGAAGTCATTGTTCTAGTGATGGGAATTCCGGCTCTTCTTGGTGAGCCGGATCATTTGGCTCACCAAGAAGAGCCGGCTCTTTCGGCTCCCAAAGGGCTCTTCAGTTTACCACATATTATACCTTTTACATTAAATCAAATGTAGCGCTGTTTTGACTAATGATTTATATGTGTACACATATATCACTTAAATTATTCAAGACATCCTTTGTACTAAAGTATTCAAAAGTAAAAATGACATGTTTAATATAAATTATTTGCTGTGGCCAATTGTTTTCATTGCATTACAGACCCGTGTAACTCTCTGATACCACCCAATTAATGCATTGACTTGCTTGTAGAACCACGCTACACAAAACAGATGGCAACACCTATAAAAACTATTTTAAAAAAGGGGCTACTGTATCAACCTATATAAAGTATATACATATAGTTTTTCTCCCTGCAGGAGAGGGAGCGTGCTTTGAGATCAACTGCTAGGCTGCAGCGGGGAGAAGAGGGGGACAAAAAGTAGGAAGAGAAGTAATGGGTCAGAAACCCTCCTTTTACGCAGCGGTCCAGACATAGACATCATAGCTACGGCGACATAGTTGCCAGTTACTTTTGGCATTAGGGCAGGGATATCTTTCAAGGTTTGACATAATGAATTGTGCTACTTTTAAAGCAAGCAACGATGTTTTCAAATCTGTAATCAAAAAGCTCCTCAAAAACACTATAGAAGCAGTTCCTGCCGTTGTTACGTTAGTTCAAACAGTAACAACGGACTACTTTTCTTAGCGGATGCATGTCAATTTAAATCAATACAAAAAACAATTTTTTAAATCAATAAAATCTTTTTCTAAATCCATAAAAGCATTTCAATTATTATTGGGAGTCATGTCGTTACTTTGTTGAGAATGTGGCCATGTGTAATAAGCGGGATAATGTCCACATTGCATAATGTGCCTTCATGCCGATCTAGATCCCTCCGCAAAAACAAAACAAAAAACGTCTCGTTCGCGAGCCGGCTCCCGTCGTTCACTATAGGAAACGCCCCTATAGGAAACGCCCCTATAGGAAACGCCCCTATAGGAAACGCCTCCTTGCTGCGGTCTGCAGACAGACTCTATTGCACTTGAGGGCGATTAAGGACGCTTAAACGGGGCTACCCGCTGCAGTGGAAATGCGCCATAAGTGTGCCGTGCCTGGTCCGTTTCTTGTTGCGTTTCCACTAGGCATAGTTCCGGCTAACGGGTACTTTTTCACTGTTTTTCTGGCTCTCCAAAATCCAGGTTCTTTCCGGGCCAACAACCGGGCTGAGTATGCTAAACTAGTGAGAGAATCGCTGGCAACTACAACAAAATGAACATATTTTACCGTGATTTAATTATAATACACGTTTCAAAATGATGCCGAAGTAACAACATACTGATACCGGTTAGTAAAAACCATGAATTAATGCTTTGACAAGTCTGCAGACAGACGGCAGGCGGAAAAACTTTTAAAATGTGTGTTTTCTGAACGGAGATCGGCTAGGCTAACGCAGTGTATGCTCCGACCGTCCACACTCACAACAACGGCCTACAGACATAAATAAAGCAGCGACTGTATTCGCCATGACACAGGCAGTCTGTGGTTTGTACTTGTTTAACTTTTGTCTAGTTTCTGAACAGATATGAGGAGCTGTGAGCTCTGAGTGCTAACAGCTAACGGCTGTGTTGTTTTTGTGTTTCGCATTGAAGATGACGTCACGGCTCCACCTACACTGCGTTACTATAGTTACTACCCCAGTTCCTAAACTGTAATGGAAACGCAGCATAAAGTGAGCCTGGCCTACCAAGGCCTAACTATACCGTACTAAGCCGTGCGAGGCCCTGCAGTGAAATGCGAAAAATAAAAGAGCTTTTTGAACATTAAAGCATGGAGACATGTCACAGTAGAGACACAAAATACTATTATGAACCTGAATGAGCAGAATAGGGCCCCTTTAAATCCTTTTGAAGAACACACTTTTATAAATAGGTTTTTATGTGAATCACTCAATTAGCAGTAAAAGTGAGGCCGTTATCTAAAAGCATAAACACTATAAGCAGGAGTCAAACTAAACGCAGAATCGTAGAGGCTGCTTTGATTGATTGGTTTAAAGGAGATGTGTGATGTTCCCGGGACTCACTGCGGTTGCAGAGGTGGCAGGAGTGGTGCTGCGCCTGGTTGTGGACCCTCATGTGGTCCGTGATGTAGGCAGCAGACAGCAGCTTCCCGCAGATGTGGCACGGCACCTTCTCCTCGTGACGCACCAGGTGAGCTCGGAGACGATCCCGCGTGGCGAACGCCGACGTGCACGTCTGTGAGGGAACAAGACGACATGCACCAAAACATGAGATCGGATAAAGCTTTAGTACACACAGTGAGACAAACAAAGAAACCAAGGATATGTGAGAACATCAAAACAATGTCAGGCAGTTTGGATAAAATCACCATTTTATATGTAACTTTTTCCGGTTAATTATCATAATGTAATAGATGTAGTGCAAATTCAATTGGACACTGCAAAAAATGATATGCCGTTAAGCTGGTCTGATTTTTGCTTCTCAGATCAATTCATACCTGAAAAATATATCAGATCTTGAAAAAGTATTTTTGAGATAATATCCCGACACAATCTCAATTTCTCCAATGAACACAATAAATAAATATTTCTTATTTTAACCGCCTCACAGTTCACATCGCCATATGGCCAATTATAACCTAAAGACAATTATTGTAAACACTAAAAAGTTTTAACAAAAAGTTGCTTTTGCAAATATCAAAAAATGGCACTGAAAAATAACATTAAATGTATCACTAATAAGTAAAATAAATAAATTCTAAGATGTCTTATTGGGGCCATTGTAGGAACAAATACATAAATGAAAGAGCTGGGGGAGAGGATAATAATACCTGATATTAAAGTTGGAAATGTATGAGAAAAACAAATCAATATTCTTCTCAATTAAAGTAATACATTTAATAAATGGAATATGAAATTGTCTTCGATATATGTCATACATTTAGCAGGGAAAACTTGGAACATAGTGTTGCCATTGGATCACCTCATTATAACAAAGGTAGGGAATGCTTGACTTTTATCTTAGGTCATTTACCATTCTTTTCTTGCAAATGTCAAGTTGTTTACACCTATAGAATTGTAAAGGTTTTTTCTTTTATATTTACCAATTTAAACTTGTTTTGACATTCTTTTCCTCCTAATATTACCCACTTCCCCCGGCTCTGTATTTTTATATCATTGATCTTTCTTAAAATGTAAATGTATATTAATATGAATTTCCTTACCAAATTGAGTTTACAGCTGTGTCTTTATGTAATGTGTATTTTTCTTTTTCTTTGGCTTCTTTGGCATTTTCTCAAAGTTAGATTTGCATTTAAAACCCCCTCGCTATATTAATCATCATCATCATTATCCAGTGTTTCATGGTCTTTATGATTCACAAACCCATATTGGTAGAGCTCCAGAAAACAGACAGATCAAGACGTTACCGTGCACTTGAACGGTCTCTCTGTAGAGTGCACCTGTCGGACGTGGCTGTTGAGGTGGTCCGGTCTGAAAACAAAAGAAAACACTTATCACGAATGTTCTAGGTTGTAGAAAGCCTTCTTTACAAATAAATGTCATTTTGTTTTGTGCAAGCAGTGGTTTGTGCCACATGTTTGTTAAGTGTTCTTTTTTGTTTTTGTATTGTTCTAACCCCTTGTGCGGCATGCTTTGGCAAGGCCATGTTTTATGTTGACAGCTCATTTGTATTGTATTTAACAGTCTGTATGGTTCCACCAGACAATCTATGTCAAAGTCAGAAAGAGACAAACTTTTTTTTTTATAAACGTACCATATAAACATCTGGAAATATCCTTGTTTCTTTTCTTCTGAATGTGTGAGATCTAGCTCGTACCACTTTCATTTCCTCAATTCTATTTTGTTCATTACCTTACTGTGAATGTATATGGAACTGGAAAACAGGGTAATATTCTTAAAAAAACATCAGATGTTCTGACATAGTTAAAGTTGAATTTTTCTTCATTTAGAATACATTTTGAAATTTAAAAAGAGAAAATGGGAAAAAACATGTTTTTGTCCAGGAACCACGTGGCTTCACATTGCACCTCCTCTGACCAAATTCAGAATGATTCAGAACTTGAACCTGATTTGGATTAGGTGACAGATAAAGATCTCTATGTTGAATACTATTTTATACAACTTTTTCAAATGTAAATACATTTGGTGTCTGTTTTTATCTCTGATCAGATAGTTATTATACAAATAAAGAAGAACACCATTGAAATAAGAGCTGATTATGCACCTAGAGAAGGCCTTGGCGCAGTGCGGACAGACGTAGGGTTTCTCCACGCCGCCCTGGTGCGAGCGCACGTGGTAGCTCATCCGGTCTTTCCTCTTGAAGCGCTGCTGGCAGACGGGGCAGAAGTAGGGCTTCTCGTCCGAGTGCGACAGGCGGTGGCGGTTCAGGTGGTAGACGTCTCTGAAGGCTTTCCCACAGGCCTCGCAGGCGTGGTTCTTCCTCACCGTGTTGGTGTGGCTGGGGTTGGGGTTTGGATTCTGTGGAGCAGCAGCAGAGAACGTCATATCAATATGCTGGTGATTTTACAATGATCTGACAGTTAACATAACTATTTCTTAACTTTTAAACCACATTGTTACTACCAGGTAATGTTTTGTAATTCCTGCCAACATAGTTTATCTGTTTCCTATTTTCTAGAAAATGAAGAAGAAATAAAACGGCTTTGTCCTGAGGTATATTTTGTAATATGAACTGCTGTCCCAAAGTAAAGAATTAGCCCTTCTGCCCTACTCTGGAAATCCAGAGTAAAATGTGTGGAGAGGCAATGAAAAAAACAAGCAAAGAAGAAGACTTGACGGATGTGTGCGTGTGTGTTCATGAGGAGTCCTCAATGTTTCAGATGTTACATTTTCATATTAGCATTTATTTGAGATGGATTTAAAATAATTTTCTATTTCACAAAGTCCTACGTCATTTTGAAGTCTGTATATGAAGTTGGCATCTCCCTGGTTCCCTTAACAAAGGTCCAATGGGATTTCTTCATTTTGAAACCTCTTAAGCCTTTCTAATCCACAATTCTTATCTTAGGCTTGTAACCAAAAACACAATAAAAAACAAACTGACTTCCAGGTGAGGTAACAGGAAGGGACAAAATGCTGACTCATTCTAAGGGGTTTAGGACTCATTCCTGCAGCTCTCTATAAACCCACCTGTTCCAGGGAGCCCACGACAACAACAGCTGCCTGGATGGGAGGAGGCGGAGCAGCCATGGTTACAGTTGCCGGCGCAATGGACACGGCAACCTGCAGGCCGCCTTGCTGCTGACCGAGGAGGGGGAGGGTCTCTGCGCCGGTGGCTGCGTTGTGGGGAAGTGAAGGAGTCTGAGGCAGGGTGAGGTGGAGGAGGGAGAGCGGACCCGTCTGCCTCTCCACCCGTCCTCCCCCCCCCACCTTCCCTCCGTCCTCCTTCTCCCGGGCGGCGCGGTCCTTAATCTTGATGCCCGTGTGCACCGACTGGTGTCTCCGCAGGTTGTAGCTGTTCTTGAACTCCTTGTTGCAGGTGGAGCAGATGTGGGCAGGCCGCCCCAGCTTGATGAGGGGTTTCACTGAGAGACACAGAGAATCACATGTTGAGTTTTAATCCTCTTGTAATCACAAATTCAATAGTTTGAACTTGTATCCTCATGGTTTTTTGAACTTATTGTAAGTAGCTGCCACGGCTTCCTGTCTTTGTTTCCATCATGCCACTGAGACATTATGTTTCCTTTATTTGTTTGTACTAACAGTTGCATATATTGTGCAACTTGCGTTTAAATGAAATAATAAACTTTTCACACACATTCAACAAAGTAAAAAAAGGCCTTTGCAAATCAAAACAAAACAGGCAAAACTTAAATCAAATAACACCTTGCTTAGATCGTCCTACTTTCTGCGGGGCACGCTGTTGCGATACAGTTTTTAATCTCTGTGTCTCTTAACAGGGCTGGTGCCGTGGGAATTGTAGTCTTTTATACTTCCTTGACTACAGAGGTCATGATTAGCTGACAATATCTGGCCTTTGTTACAAAACAACAGATTGGCTCTAACAGTAACTTTGAAAATAATGTCCTCATGTGTCCTGTCTGAAACTACCAATAAAAAGGCACAATGGAAGAGTCCCCCTCACCAGGCAGCGGATCCTCGCTCAGGGCGGTGGTGTCCACGGTGGACGGCGGCGAGGCGATGTGCTCGGCCGGAGGACTCTGAGCGGAACCGCTGAGCTCCGGCAGCAGCTCCGACTGGAGAGGCGTCTCCGGCTGGCTCTGAGTCGACGGCGTCTGCCAAAAACAAAGGAGCACAAATTACTAGGTTATCTGTAAATATGACCTAGTGTTACACTTTCTTGGAATAATAGCCAACGTAAATAACCTTTACTTGCCGCCCCTATTATTTTTTTTACTAGAAAAAGGTCCAATGCTTGAACAACAACATACTGAATAAAAAAATTATATTTTTTACTTAAAATTGTGATTTTTGTCACTTCTTTGGACACAACTGTCTGTGGGAGTATTTGCGAATGATCTGAGTGACCACTGTGTTGTAGCCACAATTAGGGACACAAAAGTCCAAAAGGTTAAACCTCGTATTATCATCAAGAGAGACATAAAACATTTTGTGGAGCAGGGTTTTGTACATGATCTGTTTGGGTTTGAATGGGGAAACATCGATTTGTGTGCTGATGTTGAGACTGCATGGTCTTATTTTTATCTTGGTTTTATGGAGATCATTGATAGACATGCACCCCTGCGTACATTTAGAGTGAAGGGACGAGACAATCCTTGGTTTTCTGCTGAATTATCTAGTCTCCTACATGAGAGAAACAAGGCCTGGGCAAAGGCTAGGAAATCAGGCTCAGAGGTAGAATGGCTGCGTTTTAGGCAGCTAAGAAATAGATTCACTTCACAAATCAAAAGTGCTAAGTCTAAGTATTATCTGTCAGTAACCACAAAGAACCTGAACAACGCTAGAAAATTCTGGAAAGCCATTAAATCGATATCCACCGGCGATATCCGTAATGAGCTACCTCCGTGCCTTACCACAGCATCTGGCACTATATCGGACAGGGCTACTATGCTAAATTGCTTTAATGAGCATTTTGTGTCCTGTGGTTCTCTGTTTGATTCTGTCACTAACTCTGCTTCTGTGAACACTACAGTATGTGACTCTGAACAACGTGGTCTGGAAAACCCTTTCAGTTTTACTCCTTTTACTGTTGATGTTGTTCGTGAAGCCTTATCTAAGCTAGATCCTAAAAAGCCGGCTGGTCCGGACAACGTAGAACCTTTCGTTTTAAAGATAGCTGCAGATTTTATTGCTCCACCTCTCACTACTCTTTTTAACCTCTCCCTCAGCTCAAACACAATTCCAAAATTGTGGAAGTCAGCGTATGTCCTGCCTTTGCTAAAAGGAGGGGAGGCCACCTTATTAAACAATTATAGACCCATCTCTAAATTGTCAGTTCTGGCTAAGGTTCTTGAACGCTTAGTGAGTGAACAGGTAAAGGAGTTTTTATGTTCAAATGACATCCTGTCTAAACATCAGTCAGGATTCAGAAAGCAACACAGCACCATCACTGCGACAATGAAAGTGGTGAATGACATTACTAGTATTTTAGATAATAAGCAGAGTTGTGCAGCTCTGTTTATTGACCTATCCAAAGCTTTTTATACCGTCGATCATCGCATTTTGAAGCAGAGGCTGGTCAGTATTGGCCTATCCAGCCTTGCAGTGGGGTGGTTTGTGAACTGCCTCTCTGAAAGGTCCCAATGTGTTCACTTTGATGGACTGTCTTCTGAGTGGTTAAACATCACTAATGGTGTTCCTCAAGGTTCAGTTTTAGGTCCGCTATTATTCTCTATCTATATTAATAGTTTAGGTGAAAATGTCGAAGGAGCAACCTTACATTTTTATGCGGACGATACCGTGATGTACTCTGCAGGTCCCTCGATTAACGAGGCTGTTGTTAAATTACAGGCTGTTTTTAACATTATTCAGGCTCAGCTCTCTGAACTAAAGCTTCTTTTAAATGTGGATAAAACCAAGGTAATGCTCTTTTCTAAAGCTAAAGCTAAAAATACACCAGAGACTGCTTTGGATATTGTAACTACGCAAGGAATACAACTTGAAGTGGTTACCTGTTACAAATACCTGGCTTGATGATTGTCTCACTTTTAAATTTCATGTAAATAACCTGCTTAAAAAACTGAGGGTTAGGCTAGGTTTCTTTTTCAGAAACAAGTCCTGTTTCTCGCTTGAGGCCAGGAAAAGGCTAGTCACTGTGACCTTTTTACCTGTGCTGGACTATGGTGATTTGTTATATATGAATGCACCTGCCAATTACCTGAGCAAGTTAGATGCTGTGTATCACAGTGCACTGAGATTTTTGACAAATTGTAAAGCACTTACGCATCACTGTACCCTGTATACCAAGGCGGTTTTGCCATCACTTACTGTACGGAGGCTCAGTCACTGGTACTTTTTCATTTACAAAGCCATGTTGGATAAACTACCATCTTATATCTGCTCCCTGATCTCTCAGCAAATTGAAAGTACTTATTGCCTGAGATCGCATGCTGTGGTTTTATTAAATGTGCCAAGTGCTAAGACTGTCTTAGGGAAGAAAGCTTTTAGATGTGCAGCTCCACTAACATGGAACAGTCTGCAAAAAGAATGAAAAATTACCAAGCTAGTACCACTACATGTTTTTAAAGCTCGGTTGGATGCTACAAAATCTGATGCTGTTGGTACCTGTACATGTGGTTAAATATGTAAATTGTAATCCCTGTACATTTTGCTGTATGATGTCCTTTTGTTGTTCTGTTGTTCATGTTTTTATGTCTTCTTGTGGAACCTACTGCTGCAGGTCTCCCTTGAAAAAGAGATCATTGATCTCAATGGGATTTTACCTGGATAAATAAAGGTTTTGAATTGAATTG
This sequence comes from Pseudochaenichthys georgianus, assembly GCF_902827115.2. Taxonomy (NCBI): domain Eukaryota; kingdom Metazoa; phylum Chordata; class Actinopteri; order Perciformes; family Channichthyidae; genus Pseudochaenichthys; species Pseudochaenichthys georgianus. The sequence goes on from NC_047510.2 coordinate 6,962,263, forward strand.
AATTGACAACAGTTGCAAAGTTTAATCAGTTAATAAAATGTTTGATGATTGATAAATTATTTTCTATGTTTAAAATCATAATAAAGTGAATATCTTTGGGTTTTAGACTGACAAAAGAAGGCACTTGAAGACATCACCGTGGACTTTAAGAAATTGGTATCGACATTTTTTTGCAGATGAATCGATTATGAAAATAATTGTTATTTGCAGGCCCATATAAAGTTGTAAAAATGAGCTTCGCCTCTCCCACATTAATGTTATGAACACATAGTGCATCAATTATTGGATTACAATAACATTGTTCTAAAATAGGTACTTTTTACTACCTATACATTATATTATTACTTTAGGTGATCTATGTTCATACAAATATTTGTAAAATCGAGCAACGGTTATGAAATCCAATTTACCCCGGGGATACATAATGTTCTACCCTTAAGCGCTTCGAGATTTGTCTTGGCAGATGAGAAGCGCTATATAAATTAAATGTATTATTATTATTATTATCCTTTAATCAAATATATAAATACTTTCAAAGTTTTTATATGAAGCTTCTATTATTTACCCAAACTTTGATTCTTACTTAAATTCTGTTTGGATGTTTATTAATATCTATAGAAGAAAAAAATTCAAAACACACCTAAATTGTCAGCAGTCCAGAGAAAATATCTTGTTTTGTAAAGCACTTTGAATTGTCGCGTACAGAAAAGTGCTATATAAATAAACTTGCCTTGCCTTGCTTAGTGACGTAAAAGGCCATAATGTAGCTCATAGTGAAGAGTATACATTAGCATACAATGTAAACAATAACTTAAGTGCATACGTGGACGTAGAAGAGATAGTTGAGTAAAAGTACTTAGTTACTCTTCCTGGATAGGAAACATGTCTGGGTGTTTACCTGTGATAGGAGCTTCCTGGCTGGGGAAACAGCTTCAGCCTGACCCCTCTGGGACCTCCCCCTCCATCCTCTCTCTTTAACCACATGCATAAATGTCAAACACCCCCTTCCTCAACCACTTATTTGCCCCAAAGAAACAACAACATAAAACCCACCTAAAGCAGTTTTAACAATTCAGACTTACCTGAAAGAGGAAGTTGCTCCAGGAGGTATCCATCCTGAACACCGGGGACCAACAGCTAAGCGACCCGGGAGCAGAGAGGCAAAGAGGGGAGGAGGGGAGCGGAGCCCAGGAGGAAACACTCCACCTGCTGCTATGAAAACACAATCTGAGGCCTGTATTTCTCCTCTACCTGCCCGGGCTAATTAACAAAAATATAAAATGACATCGGACGATATGAGTCAGCTACTACGTATTCGTGGTTCAGCTGCTACGAATGATTAATTATTAATCTGTTGGCGATAAACAGGAGGCTGTTTGTAAATGCGACAAAATGAGTCATGCTTCCTTTAATGGTGCGTTATTACAATATAATTGGCTTATGTCTACTGTAATAAAAAAAACTGATGGCTTGCATGCAAAATAGAAATTATTTGTATACAAAAGATGATAATCATAGCAGCTGTTTTTATTTTTGCGATAGCTCCTGAGGAAAAAAGGCCGCAGCGTCAGGTCCAAAGCCTCGGCGTTGCGTACAGCTCCACCCCTAACTAGAGAGCTCCTGGTCGGCCGCGGTCCATGGCTCCGCCTCGGTGTTTCAATCGACAGGATGACATCTTTCTCTTTTTTTCAAAACTCTCGCTCCCTTTCTCTCGCCCACCCTCCCTCTCGGTCTTTCTTCCTTTTCTTTTTTTATCTCTTCTTCACCCCCTCTGTCCCTCTCCGCTTTAAAGGGAAAGTATTTTGTGTATGCACCCACCCTCCTCACGGACGCCGGCTCAGGCTGCAATCGTCCCGTCCCTCTCGCCCCCGCCGCCGCCCCCGCCGCCACTCCACAGTAGGCCGACAAATAATGAAATCCAACATTTATAAGAACCCGCTTCGCCGTTCATTCCTCCATTCCTCCCGTTTATGATTAAAGAAAAAAAACAGTGCTTCTAAAAGTAACACACGCCCGGTCACCGGAACCTCTGTTAGCCAAGATGGTGTCTGGTTTAGCTAAAACAGGGCTTTATCCTTCTTAAAGGTAACGATGCAACCATAACACAAGTGCAACAGCTGGATTCTAACCTGATGTTGACACGGCTACACCGATGTCATGAAGGCCTGCTTTAAATCACATTGTATTAACCATAATGTGCAGGAACATTGATTGTATTCAATTAATTGGGAAGAACTTGTACATTTGTCATGCATCCAATACAGCAAGAAGTAGATTTCGCCAAACTTAATTCAAAAAAATATAAAATGTTGCTTGTTTTTCAAAACCATAAGACTAATGGCTACTAATCTATTTCCACTTTATGGCAAGCAAGCACTCACCAATTCAGCATGCCTCCACCCCAAAATATGTTATTATTAAAAACGGAAATCTTTCACTCTTTTTAACAACCTGAGTGGATTAGCCTACACCAAATGTATCCAAAAATCTATACACACTTTTTACATTCAGTATGAAGCACTGACAAAAATGAGGGCTCCTCTGATTCAGCAGGAAGTATCTTAGTGCCAAAAATGTCTGAGCAGACTTCCATTCTGAAGAGGATAACACCAAACCCCATTAAAAAAAAAAAAAACACAATAGAAAAATAAATAAAAGCGATGATTTTGAAACTTCACCTACATGAAGCTGGAAGGTAAGAAAAAAAAACTAAAGTCCGGTTTTCATTGTCTTTATTTTTACAGTAAACTCAAAACGCCTTCACTTCAAACCAAATATCCATCAAATATTGTTCCTACTTTTAAATCTTTATATATAATATTAAACTTGGCATATGATCAATAAACATTGTTATTTTAGAATAATACATTCTGCGTAATGAGTTCCATCAAAAACAAACATTTATATTCCAACACACAAACACACACATTCAGCATCAAAACAAAGGCTTTACAGCAGTAAATGTACGCATGGTCAGTGACTTCTTAAAAAAGTTAAAATCAGAATACTTGGTGCTCTTAACGTCAGAAATAACTTATGACCTGCATAACTATCTATTTGATTCTATGTCAAAAAGGAAACACGGCTCTTCTACCACCAACAAAAACATTATAAATGTAAAATAAGCACAAACTGATTAACTTTCTCCAGTGCGACTATCATCATTTAATCAACACCAAAATATCTGCAGGAATCTCTAATACAAGCAACACAATATGGCTCGGAGGTCACACAAGGAATATCTAAGCACTCCCTGGCTCAGTGCTTTGTAATAAAACAAGCTGCTTTCTGTTTTAAAAAGAAATATTTTCTAGGTAACAAGAACAAGATCAAGTGAACAAACGCTTCAGTTTTTTGGTCTGTCGTAGATTTTAGGGATTCAGTTCCATCTTGATAAATCATGAAAATTAACAATAAAAACTAAATAATTCAGAACAAAAGGTACATTTGTTTTCCACAAAGTTGCAGACGGTTTGTTTTAATGGATGTGTGGTTGGGACGGAGCGAGGACGCTATCCAAATGTAGTGCACATTTTAACCAAATGTATCAAATGAAAATGTGAATAAATGCTTGTTGAAATTACAATTAAAAAAACATTGGTAAAAATGTGATCCTTTCTGATCAAAAGTAGGACACAAATAAATAAAAAGATTTACTATTTTTCAGATTTATTTTATTTAGTAATCACAGAAAAAAAATAGTTTTCCTTCATGTGTAAGTTTTTCCTCAAAAATAAGGGAATTTGATTTTGTAAATTAAAGCATTGACCACAGCTTCATTTATAACTTTTTTACTACAAAGGCCCTAATAATCCGACAACAGTGATGTTGATAAAAATCTTCTTTTACAATACATACATATACATATATTTTATATCGTCATATCTGTTATTCTCTCTGTATTTAAAACCTATTAACACTGTATGATTGTAAAATAAATTGGCAGTATAAACTGGTTTTTTTCACAGTCAACTATTATATTATATTTCCTTTTTAGTATATTTATAAAATGTTAACACACTATTTTCTAATAGTTTTTACAATCATTTGTAATAGCAGTATATTTTATTTTATTTTACAACTACATTTCTTTCACTGCGTTGTATGTATGCACTATTATTCACCATAACAAATTCCTTGTATGAGTCGACCTATTTTGCAATGAACTGAATTCAGATTCTCTTGATTCTGATTGGTTGTCTGTAAAAGTGAATCCCATTTTAAGTTGAGATATTTGGTCATAAAACGTTCCTCTTTCCTGAAGTCAACAAAACAAGTGCGGTTTCACGTCCTATTTATGTGCACAAACCCTTAAAATAACAAAAGATAAATAGAAACGGTGGTGGACATGCAGCTGAAGCTCTCACTCTCTCTTTGTCTCACTGTGACTTCCTGTTGGCCTCTCGCTCAGCGGTGTCGAGGGCGGCCATGTTCTGCGAGGCGGTGACGAGGTGCACCACGCTGATGCCGGTCTTCAGCAGACAGATGACCCCGCAGAGAGCCTGCAGCCCGTACAGCCAGCCTGAGTGCACACAGCACGTTTATACTTTATTAACAATCATTTCATTTCTAAAGCACTTTTCAAGGTAATGCAGAGAAACTCCCTCTAGAGGGAACACAGGGATTTTAGCCTTTGCAGACCATTTACATGCACACACACCTATATAACACACTACAGGAAAGAATAATAATAGGGCCTCATTAAAATAAAACACCAAAAATATTAATATAAAAGAGGAAATATTAGATATTTCCTTATTGGAGAAAATTGATAAAAAAAGATGCTGTGTGGAGACAAAACCACAAAAGGTGAATAATCTTTTATGCCTAAAATCTGTAAAGTGACTAAAGCGGTGAGAAATGCAGTGCAGTAAACGTAGAGAGTTGCATGAAAAGAAAATAGTCAAGTACCTCCCATTTGTCATGTATTACTTTAGTAGATGTACGTAGAGGAGGAGGTTCTTTACCTGCAGGCTCCTCGATGTGATGCAGGATGTAGAGCAGACAGAAGAAGAGCTCGTTCCCGGCGCACATCACAAACAGCACGGGCTGCAACACACACACACACACACACACACACACACACACACACACACACACACACACACACACACACACACACACACACACACACACACACACACACACACACACACACACACACACACACACACACACACACACACACACACACACACACACACACACACACACACACACACACACACACACACACACACACACACACACACACACACACACACACACACACACACACACACACACACACACACACACACACACACACACTTTACAAATAGAATAATAATAATAAACATGATCTGTATAGCATCTATTAAATAACAGTTCAGAGGTGCTATACTATAAAAAAACGATCACATTTTAAACACAAAGAGTATAAAAACGAACTAAACTTCAAAAACTAAATGCACGAAAAAAGAGAAAGTAAAAAATGAAATGACAAATAAATACACTTTTCCAGGTTAAATGTAAGTGTTTTAGTTTCATCTGCCTGGATGAGCAAGTGGGTCAGAAATGAATTTGAATGGAGTATATTTGATCAATCATTTCATGTATTGTCCCTAATCAAATCATGTCAAAGGCTAAAGTTAATTTTCATATTTAATCTTTTTTTAGCAGCCATATAATCTGACTGTGCCGACCTCCAGGCCCACTGTGGAAAATTCACACCTTAGCTACCTCCATTATCAAGTTCGGATAAAATGATGTAAAAATAATTAGAGCGAGGCCTCTCAGGGCTTTGTGAGCCATTAATAGAATCTTAATATAAATCTAAAAGAGTGTAAGGGAGCCGGGGGGGTGAAACAGGAGACATGATGAATTAGTCTGTTAGGATCTGGAGACGGGAGAAGGGTTTCTGCACTGATGCCAGAGAGAAGACAGTGACAGTAATCTGATTAATGAGGGCATGATGTACAGTACGGGTGTGTGTGTGTGTGTGTGTGTGTGCGTGCGTGCGTGCGTGCGTGTGTGTGTGTCACCTTGGACGTGTAGTAGATCCGGAGGATGGGGTTTCCAGAGAGGTCGATTGTCTTGTGACTGGATGATCCTTTTATCGTTGAGCTGAGAAAATAAAAACGATGAAAGGATAAAAGATGATGAGCAGCATATTCCCTCTGAACCACACACCCCGAAAAGCGGGTTCAACTTTGTAAAAACAGCACAATTAAATATGTTATCAGCCAAAAACATTTCCATGTTTTTTTTGTGTTGCCATAAGTTATTCTCTCTCCGTTGGTGCGCGGGGCTAATGCTAATAATGCTAATGCCACCTATACAATGGCGGCTTCACAAAACTTTTCAGAGTTTTACGGGGGGTGGTTTGCAATTCGCCCAGCCAATCAGAACTGGGGCACTTTACCCCCCCAGGATAGTACCACCTCTCTAGCAGGCACTAAAAATGGGGGTAAAAGTTCCCGGCCATAAGTACTCTTTTTTTGTGTGAACGCAACATAGGGGTACTGTAACGGAGGTGATCTCTGGGGCCATAGATCTCGGCCTCCGTTACGGATTGTGTAGCTTTGTTGGTGGCGAAATGTAGGTAGTGTGTGCATCTGTATGTGTTTTAGTTCGTCTGTCTCTGTTTGCTGGTTTTATGTCAAAAGTGTTCCCTTTCCCCATGTCTGTGGCTGTTGATTGTGTGCACCTGGTGCCCTGTGTTGTCTCCTCACCCCCCCACCTGTGTCTAATTGCTGGTAGTGTGTGGGAGATCCCTGTGGTTGGTGACGGTGTGCACATGTTCAGCAGGATTGAGGCTGTGTGTCATGTGTTCATGAGTTAATAAATGCCCACACCGGGTTGTATTTGGACGTTCTGCCTCTGCCTCCTTGCTTGGTCGGGCCACTCAATTGTCAGCTTCACAGGTACTAACAGAACTAAAGGGGAAAAGTACTCCGGTGTGAACGCAGCTCTAGAGAGGTGGTACTATCCTGGGGGGAAAAAAGTGATTGGCTGGGCGAATTGCAAACCACGCCCCGTAAAACTCTGAAAAGTTTTGTGAAGCCGCCATTGTATTTGTGGCATTAGCATTATTAGCATTAGCCCCGCGCACCAACGGAGAGAGACTAACTTATGGCAACACAGAAAAAAACATGGGAGCGGTGGAGTGATGAGGAGGGCGTTCTGGCGATTTACTCGGAAGTGACATCAGTGGCTAATTTGCGTAATCTTCCCTCAAGGAAAAGTACTCCGGTGTGAACGCAATTGGTACTTAGTGCCCTGGGGTAATAAGTGTCATTCAAACCAACGGTGTTTCAGGGCCGGTTCGGAGCTGGAGCTTGAAAAGCACCGGGTTTTCCTGTTCACAACGCAGCGGAGCAGCCTCTTAGCTCCGGAATCCGGTTTGTTTCAAGCACCAAAAAATTGTCCGGCTAGAGCAAAGGCACCACGATAACGTCGAGGCGGGGGCAGGGGCAGATAAACTCCTGAACAACAACAAAAAGCCCGCGTTTTATCCAGTTTGTACACAGATGGAGAAACTTAACAAGCAGCAGTGTTGCACTGAAGAGACCAGCTGCCTGCTGGGAATCTGGTCTTCTGAAGAGGTACAGAGGAAGCTGGAGCACAATCGGCCATTGTTGTTGTTGTCGGTGTCAGCTGTGAGGGGTTTCCGCGCGGTTTGGCTTTATGAAGCAGGCACGCAAACGGTTACGTCATGACGCAAACGATGACGCAGCACCAGTCGGACTCTGGGCGGTGTGAAAAGAGCCGGAGCTAAACCGAAGAACCGGTTCTGAACCTGAAAAGCTCTAGCACGGAGCTTGAACCGGAGTTGCATTGGTGTGAATGAGGTATAAGTGCCGGCACTAAGTACTTACTGCAAAGTACGCGGTGTGAACGCGGCTAATATCTGTTTAACTTGTGGGTACAAGCATAGCTGCAGCAGGTAAAAGGATAAACACCCACAGGGGGGGGGCTAGTGTACCTGTGCAGGTGCAGCCAGTGGCTGGCGATGTCCACACACATGCTGATCTGGAACAGGAAGGTGTAGGAGGGGTAGAGCAGCGACAGGTTGACCAGCAGACACATGGTGGCACAGCGGTCCGTCAGCATGTCCATCATCGCCCCGAACTTAGTGGCTGAGAGAGCGCAGTGACAAATACATGATAATAGGATCAGAAACTATTCAAACATTAGCAACTCAATTCATTTCAAACCTTTATTTAACCAGATTGGTCCCATTGAGATCATAGATCTCTTTTTCAAGGGAGACCTGCAGCATATAGGTTCCACATGAAACATAAAACAATAAAGGACATCATACATTATATTTACAGGATACATTTACATAGTTATCGACATTTACAAGTGCCCATTGTATCAACAAGCATTTCACTTAGCCTAGCTTTAAAAACATGCAGAGGAATGAGATTGCTCAGTTTCAATTCTTGCTGAAGATTGTTCCAAGCAAGTGGAGCTGCGCATAAAAGCTGTCTTACCTAAGACAGTCCTTGCTATTGGCACATCTAACAAGACTACATCATGCGAACTCAGACAATAGCTGCTTGCAACTCTCTGTGTTATCAGAGAGCAGATATAATACCCAAGTTCCCATCAGCAAAAACACGTGGGTTTGCTATCCGGGCTCCAAAATGGTGGAATGAGCTCCCCATTGACATCAGGACAGCAGATAGCTTACACACCTTCCGGCGCAGACTGAAAACTCATCTCTTTCGACTCCACTTCGAGCGATAGAACTATTAACAAAGCACTTATATACTAACAAAGGACTGGCTTACCTAAAGCCAGTTGAGTAGCACTTGAAATGTTTTTGCTCTATGAAGCCTGATGTACTTTATGATTCTGTTTTCTTCAAGGTTGTGTCTTCCTGGTCGAACGCACTTATTGTAAGTCGCTTTGGATAAAAGCGTCCGCTAAATGCAATGCAATGTAATGTAATAATACGGGAGTTTACCCAACAAAGCTTTATAAATAAACGTGTACCAATGAATGAGTCTCTTTTCAGTAAGTGATGGCAGACCTGCCTTGGCATACAGGGTACAGTGATGAGTAACGGCCCATCCACACTACAGCTTCAAAAACGGTTTCCAACACTTCTGCCCATTCACTTTGAATGGGGTGACGTCACTTTTCGCCGAACTGCATTGTGGGAAGCATAGCGGAGCTTTCCTGGCGTTTCAGGCTGCAAAAGTTGAGCAATGTTCAACTTTTGAATCTTCTGAAGCTTTCGGTGGAAGCGTCAGCCAATCAAATCATATGCCAGTACAAGCTCTAGCCAATCAAACCGCTGCTTGTGTGTCAAGGGCGGGAGATTCATGTGATTGGTTGTTGGTCGAGCTTCAGACACGCCAAGCTCCAAGTTTTTTTTGAAGCTGTAGTGTGGACGGGCCGTAAGCGCTTTACAATTTGTCACAAATCTCAGTGCGCTGTGATAGGCGGCATCCAACTTGTTCAGGCAATTGGCAGGTGCATTCATATACAACAAATCACCATAGTCCAGCACAGGTAAAAAGGTCACAGTGACTAGCCTTTTCCTGGCTTCAAGCGAGAAACAGGACTTGTTCCTGTAGAAGAAACCTAGTCTATCCCTCAGCTTTTTAAGCAGGTTATTGACATGAAGTTAAGTTAATTAAGTTAAATTCATTACATATTTATAAATAAGAACAAAGTGTGCATGTGTGGCAGAAAAATAACAAACATTTAAAATCCTAAAAGGTTTTTGTCATAAAATCATGTGTTTAATCTCAAAGAATTAGGGAGTTTTCTAACACTTATATCAAACGTTGCAAATAATCTGCCAGGAAAATGTACCTGCATCTTTTCATATGAGTGGAAATGGTATTAAAACACAGTATATCAATAAGGCCATCATCAGCTGGAAAGTGATTGATCTCATTGATCTCAATTTGTATTTGCATGTCTTGTGTTTTGCACCCGGCCCTGCAGTCTCATGCTTGTGGTGGTCACAGTTTAGCTGCTAACTGTCATGCTTTCAATTGACTGTACTCACACTGCTGTGAAATGTCACTTTTTTTTACAATTGAATATAGTTACTAATGGCAGCTACTTCAATACTTTTATAATGATGTTATTTTAGCTAGGATGTGGTCTTACAAAGACTTGTATTTGATTCATGTGTGCTTGACACTTTATTTAATATGTTGTGTATGAGATTCCTCATTATAAGCAGAGATGGCAAAAGTACACTCTTCCTTCACTCCGTTTGTTTAAAAATACTCTGGGAAAAGTTGAAGCACTCATTAAACTTCTTTACTCAAGTAAAAGTAAAGAAGTTTGAGGTTTTAAATGTATTTTTAAAAAGTAGCTATAACTTCAAACTGTTTTATAGTCGCTCTGAGAACTGGACCTAACGTTATATTGATAGAACATTAAAGAACTTGTATTTCAAATTGTAATACTGTTAATGTCATATATACACCGATTGTGTTTTCTGTATGATTAGGTTGAAATAGGCCATGGGTCGGCAACAGGCGGCCCATTGTTGGCCCGCCAGCAATAATATTTGGCCCGTAATTTTGAGAATCAAAAATAAAATCTTATTTTGAGATTTTTTTTTTTTTTACAACATAGGACCGAGAGTTGCACGTCAGGGTTTCTGTTAGCCGGTTTTTATCTGGTAAAATTAATTAAAAACCGGTAAATTCAAAACCTGTTGGTCAAAATGTCTAATTAGGGAAGCTCCGATCGATCGGCCGCCGGTCATTATCGGCCGATATTCACTCTTAATAGTTTGATCGGTGCTCTCTATAAAGGCCGATCAGGAGAGCTGGATCTGATCGATATGGACATAAACGCGAGTGAAGTATAACCGGACCCGAGAGAGATCAGATCAGCTGCTGCATAATCACCTGAAGCCCCGCCGACTGTTAAGCGCGCTGCATGAGAAACTGACGGGCTGTCAGGAGAGAGAGAGGGGAAAAGAGAGGATCTGTTTCTCCCGTGTTATTATCCAAAGTTAATGTAAACTTTTGAATAATGTACTTCATCTACTACAAGTAGTTTGTTTGAATGTAATAATTATGTTGTTTGTTGTTTGTGGAATCATTTATTGAAAAATGAATCTGAACTTTTCGATCTGTAACGATTATAAACTGAAGCAATATAAAATGAGCCCCGTGAACTGAGTTTTAAACATCAGCATATCCTGTCATAGTCCGGTGATTACCTGCTAACGGAAACTTTGCTACACCATTCTTATTATTGAAACATGACCGGTAAGTTTCGAATTTGTCCGTTAAAATAAATTCTGTCCCGACATATACATTCATAATGTCAGCGTATGGAGGTGAAGCGGCGCTGTGGAAGAGCAGAGCGCGAGGGAGAGCTGTCATCTTCCCTTTACAAGCTTCAAACATGTATTTATCGTGTGATTTTGGAAATAAAAGTTCCATATTCTGAAAGCCAAGACTTTGTTTATTTAAAATCAAAAAAACACCCGAACCCCGAAAAACTAGTTTTTTACGCAAATCCACGTTTATTTTGAAATGAGCCGTTGCGATTTCCGACTGATTTCGATAGAGCGGGTCACATATGGCAAATGTGTGGTTGTGGGGAACCAGGTCAATTAAAGTACTTATTTAACTATTAAATACATTGAGTTTGAGTAAAATACTTGGTTACTGATTAATTTAGGTTATAATATATTAAATTGCAAAGCAAAACATGCTGTAATTGATTTATTTTGTCCTTTTATTTTTTAAAGGTTTTCAATCTGAAAGAATCCTAATGTGTCCTTGAAAAGTTGAAATAAAGAAAAGGAAAAAGGATTCCAGTTGTCCATGCGTCCTCTGTTGCCCCTCAAGCCTCTCAAATGGGCAAACACTCAAATAAATGCCAAAAACCCAGAGAACTTGACAATACTTATCAGAATAAAAGTGTTAAATAACACTGCTACCTAGTTAATAACTCTACTTAACAGTGGAGGCTCGTCCATTGAGGAAAGGGAGGACCATCCTCCCTACAATTTCAGAGAAAAATAAACTTTGAGGAGAACAATAAATACACCTCAATTTAAAAGATAAGTCTGTTAAAATACAGATAATAGCCCTGGCTTTGGGACTGAAATGGGGCTAGAGAGGACGAGCCTCCCTTTGGGCGGGTCTAGCCAGAGGCTCTGGATTGGGCGCCTATATCATCAGTGAACCAATCAGCGGATCTGACTGCGCATCAGAGTGTTGATGGGGAGGGTTATCAGCGATAGAGTTTTTTCTGAACCTGGGAACAGTGGCGCTGCGCCCTCTTACCAAAATCAATTTCTTGAATTAGGCTTTGATTATGTTCTGGCCCGCCATCTTGTGGCTCAGCAAAAAATTGGCCCACGGCCAAACTTACTTGCCTATCCCTGAAATAGGCGCTCAATGACTCAAAATAATAATGATCACGCCACCCAACACAGATTCAAACTAAAGTATCCAGCCTGTTTTGAAAATGTAAGAAGTAGAAAGGGCATGTATTAGAGTTAATAATGTAAGGAGTACAAATTCAAGTAAAGTACTGATACCAGAAACATCTACTTAAAGGTGGGGTAGGTAAGTTTCAGAAACCGGCGCGAGATACACTTGTTATATTCCATGGAATGCTCTTAACATCCCGATAGCAATGAATATCTGAAGTGCTTTGACAAAAAATCCATAAAAAATGTCATCTGTAGAAGCCGTAATACTGTAAAAAGCACAACCATTGCCGCCCTGTCTGTCAGCCTTCCATCTCGTGCACGCACAAATGTATCTCGTGCCGTCATTGGGCGTGCCGTCATTGGGCGTGCCCTCATTGGGCGTGCATTGCAGCAGTACTTCAATGACTCGCCAGCAACAGGCGGCCACTTTCACCAGTCTGCTGACGTCATGTGCGCGTTCATGTGTGTTGGAGGAGGTGCTCTGTAAGGAAGTCTGAAGGAAAGGGCGGATTCTTTTCGGCTGTGTACTTTCAAATTGTAGTGCAATCGAGCCGGTTTCTGAAACTTACCTACCCCACCTTTAAGTACAGTAAAAAAGTATTTGTACTCCACTACTTCCCACCTCTGATCTCTTATGCTTTAAACAAGTCATACATTTCGTGATGTAGACTTTTCTTAGAGACATTATCACAACATATCTACTTTTTCTTAGTTAGGTACAAATCCCCCCTGTACTTACACTGGTTGAGGGCCCGCGCGGCGTGGCCGTCGAAGGCGTCCAGCAGGGCGCTGAGCAGGTAGCAGAAGACGGCGGGCCAGGGGCAGCAGGGCATCAGGAGGAAGGAGATGAACGCCAGCGCGATGCGGGCGTAACCTGAAGCACAAACACAGCTGTGAGCTCTTCTGTTTCACAATGACAGTGCGTACAGAAGCACAGAATACAACCTACATCAGATATGAAACATTAGAAGGGTTACACAGACTCAGCAGCACCGCATTCATATATATTTCAGTAGAAAACAACAAAGCATCATTCCATTACATAAACGTATGAGCGACATAATTGCATTGAAAACTTGTTTTGAATCAAACTTTATTTCTAGCTCAAGGAATTGGACATGCCTTTGTTACCAATAATGTCAAGACTAAACTTAAAAGCGAACAAATACAAACTAAATCATAACAAAGCCCTGATGTATGTGTTTTATTATTTACAGAGGACAGAAACTTTTCTTTGCCATCTAGAATTAACATCAGTGATGGAAGGGTTAAACCAACAAAAGGGTGTTAATGCCACAAATGTACTTAAAATGCCAAATATAATAGTTCTTATTATGTAGAATGGTCCATTTCTATTGTTTTGTATTATTGGATCAAAAATGATGCATTAATGAGATGCTGTTTAGCTGATAAGATCATTCAAGTATCATCTTATTTCATTAGTTTTTGGACTTGAGTAATAATGATTGTTATGCTATATTAAATACTCCACGACAATAGAGGAAACTGTTTTTACTGGTTTTTACTACTCTATATTAATAGAGTAGTGTTTGATGGGGGCTAGTGTTATAGCTGCCGGATTTCGCTTCGATGCTGTTAGTCCAAAACCTAATAAAAGAGAATTCCTTTGATAGAAACAGAATCATAAAAAACTCCATATTTCCGAGGCTGAAAATAAGAATGCATTTGATTGATTTAGTCGCTTTTCAGGGCTCTCAAGGTCGCCGGAAACAGTATTTAAAAACATAAGTGCAGGAACAAATACGATTTAACATTTATCAAAATGATTCTGTCGATGTACTTATCAGTAGCTTTATGTATTACGAACTAAACTATCCAGCAGCATATGAAGTAAATAGACTTACTTATTTTTTTAAAACATTTAAATGCACTTTTTTACATTATCTGTTTTCGTACAATATTACAGAATAAACCAAGAGGGATTTATCTTTATTGGGATACTTTGCTTTTAGGATTTTAGAGGCCTGGAGAAAAAGACGTCACAATAAAAAAAGCAAGAACTAGAAAACAAATACATGAATTCAATGTAATAGATAGATACAAAGATACATATATGAATGAATAATGTTTGATCTTTCTATCTGTGGCCCTTTGAATGGACTTTGAATGGACTTTGGTGTGACTTCCAGCATCATCTCCTGTATGTAGGCTAACGCTAAACTAGCTACAGTAAACGGTGAAAACAGTAAAATACTCACCAATTAAATTGGGAACGAAGTAGAAAATATTTTCTTGCTCCATTGTTGATGTTTGTGTCGTGTTATGTCTCTGTTAGCTTCGTATTAACTCCTATTTGAAAGAGAAGCTCCCTCAAAGCGACAGGATGCTAGTTGAGAGATGACTTCCTCACAGCAGCTAAACGTCAAGCACCAACAGAAACACCACTTCCGGATACATTTCAGAATAAAAGCTTCATAATGATTCATTTAGGTTTAGGCCCATTCCCAAACCGCCCCCTACACCCTACCCCTACACCCTACCCCTCCGTTATGGTCCGCCATATTGAGGGCTGTTCCAAAGCAACGAGTGTGGAGCGGTGTGGAGGGGGAGTGGGCTATCAAGCCCTCAAACAGCGAGGTTGCGTTCGGATAGTTTAAAAATCAGCTCCTAAGTTCTAACCCTATCTCCTATATTCCTTGACCTCTGAGTGAAACGTCACGGGGTTAAGGGATAGTGGATAGCAGAATTCAAAAGGATTTAGGAGAAGAGACTGCGGTGCTTTAGAGAATCCGACTGCACTTTCACTATCCGACGTGTTTATGATGCGCCAGCGGACGTCATTTTGTGCGTCTGCTGCTGTGGGGAAACTATGGAAACTACAGTTTTCTATACAGCGGACTACAACATGGATCTTTAATAAGAACGAGGGACTACTGTAAACTCATCTAGAGACTCTGCACCGTGCTCTGATGCTGTTGTGTTATGCTTTATGAACGTGGACAACAGAGAAACATATTCTTCATGACCAAAGTTGGAATTGAAATAAAAAAGGAAAGTGAAACTTATGCTCGTCACCCTCTCCCTCCGGTCTACATTAATATAAAAAATGATCCCAGTATGATTGTATGAACTATGAAAATATCTTAAAATCAATACAAATGTATTTATTATAACTGTTAGTCTTTAACATCTATCACTGTGTACATCACCATTCAAACATCTTTTAAAAGTTGAACAAACCCCACACAGCTCAGTGAAATGTTGACTTTATTTGATCATTACAGTAAAAACTAACGTTCATATTTCTCTTTTTGATTATAATACTGATGAACGTTCAGAACAAAGCACTTTGGCAAGTTGCCACCTACGTTTTAAAATGCTTAATAAGCACCGTAACTTTCATGATATAATTTATCCGTCATAATCGATTGTTTCCGTGAACGGCCGACTGTTGTGTGACGTCAAATGCTGCGGCTGCAAGGCATTGTGGGGCAGCATTTTCTCCTCTCCTTTCGGTTAGGGAGGTCCAGTGGTTCCTAAGCTAAAGGAGGTTATAAAGGAAGTTTGAAACCTCCTTTCCTTTCATTCTCATCATTCTAGAGAATTCGAACGGCACTTATCATGGCTGCCACTGAGGGACTTCCGGGTCATTTAACTCCTTTAGGAAGGTTCCTAAGCTAAATGGACTATTCGACTTCACATCTGACAGGAGGGAGCCTCGTTTAGCTGCGAGTGTGGCTACAGACGGAGTTCACTCCATCACGGAGGGGTAGGGTCGAGGGAGTGGTTTGGGATTGGGCCTTAGTGAAGACAAGTCAGTCATCCATTTTAAAAGCAAAAATAACAAGCCTCTGAAATAATGATTGGTTGTCGAGTTGTTTTTTTGTAAAGTTTGATAAGGAAAATAACACTTAACAATTTATCAATGAATGAATACTAAGTACTATGAAAAATGTTTGGATCATGGTTTTTAGTTATAAAAGTCACAGTATTGTACATTTTAATATTTTTTAAACTGTGACTACATTTGTTAAAGTATGCTTCCTTTCACACATTAAATTAAGGATCATTTTCAATGAAGGCCTTTACTGTGACAATTTTATGCTGTGATTCTCTATCCGGTCTGAGTGACTTCACGGCTTCTCTGGTTGGTTGGTTGGTTGGTTGGTTTATATTGTGACGTCATGGGAAGCAGCCAACAACGTGCAGCGCGCGCCTCCCCTTTAATAACGTTTTAGGTCACCGGAAGTTCATTCCCTTCAGGATAAGACATTTTAGACAAAGATATCCGCGAATAAAGAAATTGTAGTACAGTTAAACAATATATCACAATAATATTGAAAAAACACGTCATTTAATTGATTTAGTCTGGAAAATAATCAGTTTCCACTTTGTTCCTTATTTGAATGATTTATTTGTACGTTTCTACTTAGGTGCTTATCATTATCTAAGGACAGAAGGTGTCGTTTTTCTCATACTGAGGCTGCAGTCGGATAGTTTAAAAATCAGCTCCTAAGTTCTAACCCTATCGTCTATTCCTTGACCTCTGAGTGAAACGTCACGGGGTTAAGGGATAGTGGATAGGAGAATTCAAAAGGACTTAGGAGAAGAGACTGCGGTACTTTAGAGAATCCGAATGCACTTTCACTATCCGACATGTTTCTCATGCGCCAGCGGAGGTCCTGAATGTGCGTCTGCTGCTGTGGGGAAACTATGGAAACTATAGTTTTCTATACAGCGGACTACAACATGGATGTTTAATAAGAACGAGGGACTACTGTAAACTCATCTGGAGACTCTGCACCGTGCTCTGATGCGGCTGCTTTATGCTTTATGAACGTGGACAACAGAGAAACATATTCTTCAGGACCAAAGTTGGAATTGAAATAAAAAAGGAAAGTGAAACTTCTGCTCGTCACCCTCCCTCTGGTCCACATTAATACTAATGATCCCAAAGATTGTATGAACTATGAAAAGATCTTAAAATCAATACAAATGTATTTATTATGAACGTTAGTCCTTAACATCTATCACTGTGTATATCACCATTCAAACATCTTTTAAAAGTCGAACAAACCCCACACAGCTCAGTAAAGACTGTGAAATGTTGACTTTATTTGATAATTTCAGTAAAAACCAACGTTCATATTTCTCTTTTTGACTATAATACTGATGAACGTTTAAAACAAAGCACTTTGGCAACTTACCACCTACGTTTTAAAATACTTAATAAGCACCGTAACTTTCATGATATAATTTCTCGGTCATAATCGGTTGTTTCCGTGAACGGCCGACTGTTGAGTGACGGCAAATGCTGCGGCTGCAAGGCATTGTGGGGCAGCATTTTCGCTTCTCCTGTCGGTTAGGGAGGTCCAGTGGTTCCTAAGCTAAAGGAGGTTATAAAGGAAGTTTGAAACCTCCTTTCCTATCATTCTCATCATTCTAGAGAATTCGAACGGCACTTATCATCATAGATATATATAAACACTAGATGGCTCATGGGAGATTTTCCAGCGTAGCTGACTGGCCGCCATCTTGCTACAGTCAACAGTTACTCTGATTCGCGTTATGGTAGCTGTTGTAAGGTGAGTGATCTGCACAAAAATACTCTTAACTCGCTGAAATCTTGACTGATTTACAAACGGTTTGGTTTATTATAAACATTATTAGCATGGCTATGATACAGGATGCTTGGACATGTTGAAATTGCAGCTTTTCTTTGTGTATGTGGTTGTATTTATTAGCTGGCTAATAACAAGAGGCTGTCAGTGAGACCTAGTATTACAAAGTTCACCCAGCAACTTTACACCAGTGGGAGAGGCAGAACTGCTCTTTCTTTTCAACATAACTTAAGTTACACATGATTTCTTCCAAGTGGTTTGGCTTGTTAAAAACATCTTGCATTATGATACAGGAATTTGCTGGCTTTGTGTTTACAGAAGTACCTGACTATGCCGGACTTTTGTGCAGCCTACGGATGCTCCAATCGCCGCTGTCTGCAAGAACCCGTGGGATCACCACATATGTTTATGTTTGCTCAGTCTAATAAACCCATAACATGGTTGTGAAAGAATACCAAAGCTGAGGCTGGACGATGATTGATTGTTAGTGTGCCATGTGTCACTGTGTGTCTTATTGGTTTTGTGGTATACTGTATTTTATTTTATTGTGTGCAAGACACATTTAAAACAAATAACCTTGAACCTTGAAGCCCCATCTCTCCCCACCTGCTCCTGCTTCCTACATCCCCTACACACCACACCAAGTTGTTCTTCTTAATAATAATAATACATTTATGTTGGGGGGCCGCCTTTCATAACACCCAAGGACACCTTACAGGGGCATAGGGGCAATATAGGGAACAATTTAAACAGTGGATTTTGTGATATATCAGCCGGGGTGAGTCAAGACAAACCACAAATGGACTACAGAAGGACATATGGTACAGTTTATATTATTCTTGGTCTTTTTTCAATAACATATTTCAAAGGTTCTGGATTTGTTTACAAATCTAGAAACTAAATACAAAACTAGGATGATATGAAGATCTCATGTCAAAAATAATTGTGATAAATTAGACAGAACTGGCCTGTCTGTGAGCACATTTTATGTTGGTTTGGTTCTTCTGATAAAGGTGTGAATATCTAAATAATATACCAACATATGCTATTGTCATTAGTTGTGTCCCTGTTCTTCAAGCTAAGGCATTGCTCAATTAACAACTCTTGGTTTACAGAGTGGTAACATGAGACCGATTTTTATATATAAAATATAAATGTATTTTAATTTTATAATTTATTTATAATTTATGTTAAATATTGACAATATAATAAAATAAATGGAAATATATACACCGGCAAATATTTAATATAAATACCTTGTGTGTGTATAGCTATTGCTTTATCTGATTAATGTTATTTTCATATGAAAGTCCATGATTATAAGTATGCAGTATCATAACTACATATTTGATGTTTATAAAAAACCAAACCGTTTGAAAATCGGTTGAAAATTGAGCAAGCTATGGTTATTTAAATAGTAAACCATAATGTTATGAATGAGAGCACTGCCTGTAGCAAGATGGCGGCCAAGTGGCAACGTCGGTCTCCATTGGCCAGCAGCGCGTGTGAGCCATCTAGTGTTTATATATATATATCTATGCTTATCATGGCTGCCACTGAGGGACTTCCGGGTCATTTCACTCCTTTAGGAAGGTTCCTAAGCTAAATGGACTATTCGACTTCAGCCTGACATTCTGAACAATCTGTGCTGTGGTATTTGCTGTAAAGTGTATCTACTGTAGGCGATTTTTATTATATGTACAGCACTTTGGCTCGACCAAAAATCGTTTATAAATGTGCTATATAAATAAAACTTGATTTGATTATTACATATTGTATTACTAAATTAGTTTGAGGATAAAGTACATAGCAAAAATAGGACAAATCAAAAGTAATGAAAAGTTTAAGTGAAAGACAAATCATTACCAAGACAAAGCATGATCAGCAGACCAAAGAAAGGTCAAACAAGAACATTGGAATAAAGTATCAAAAATCTCTTGCATTATGACACAAACATGTTTCTTCTTAAACCAGTTAAAGACCCCATAAATAAAAATAAAGAGACACTTCTGTTTTTGTTCATTTATTTCTCCAAAAGTATTTTCCGTTACGTTTCTGTACAACTAATGTCTCAACATGTTGAACCTGAACATGTTAAACTCGACCTCCAGCTGTAAAAACCAGATTGAAATCCATCCATCACACATCCATCAGACTCATGTTCATCATCTTCATCCTTCCTGCAGGCCACAAACAGGGGGAGGAAGGGGTTTCCTGTGGAGGAGGCGACTTTGTCCCACAGAAACATATTCAACTGCATCAGGAAAAATATAGAACCACATGAAAAATGAAGTAAAACTATTGATGAATTAAAGGAATAACACCACGGCATTATGGGAAATGTGTTTGTTTGCCATCAGTCTGGAACCAGCAGTGTCTTCCCATTTTAAAAACAGTTGAATTTACATCTTTTAAACCTAATATTTAGAGCTTTTGGACTTCTGTTCGGACAAAACAAGACATTTTAACATTTCATTGTTTTCTTTTGTCAAATACATTGACATTATGAAAATAATGACTGATCTGACAGCAAACCTGCACATTTCCCAAAATGTTCCTTTCATTTGGAGGAGATGAAAACACAGAAATCCTGATGTCAGTGAACTCAACAATAGAAACGGGAAGAATTGACCTCTCTGCAGGAGATGCATTCTGAGTGCAGCATTAAACATAAAAGCATCTCCGGAATGATAAGCATCTTTACAAAACAATGCATTTAAAAAACAAAAACAAAAGTTGGCAAAATGAAATCTCACAAACATTTTCTTGAGTTTTTTTTTGTTGAGGGAGTCATCTCCATCAACACAGATCAGCACAACATGTGGGGTGAGTTTGTTTTCCCCACCTGAACATCTTTTAGTGTTAAAAGTCCAGCTTGTAAAGATGACATTTAGAAACATTTCCCAGCTTCCACTCTGTTTTCCAACCCCTCCTTCTGCATTTCCTGTCTAACAGTTGCACACATACAGGAACTGAAATATTTAAGCAATAATACAAAGTCTGCATAAAAAAAAAAAAAGTATAATTTGAAGTCCGCCCAAACATTCTTTTACTATCAGTGCAAATGAGGTAGACGTGACAGCGACAGACAGCATCAGATCACACTGAGGCCGGCCTCCTGCAGACGCCATGTTGGCAGGAAGTCCGCTGATTTAGTTCCCGCCGCTGCAGGAAGTGACCCGATGATTTTTCTACCCATTCACGCCGTGCAAAATCAAATGATGAGCTGTTTATCCAGAAAAGTCCTGCAAATAAAGCTCCACAAAGTGTTCAATATCTGATCAATAAGCAACTATAGCACAACAAGTCATTATCATTCTTATATATTTTACACGCAAAAACATTTTGTATAGGACATTAAAGTAATATCTGATAAAACTGTTATCTTTGATGTAAAATATAAAGAAATTAACAAATATTTGTGAATGTTCTTATTTAAACTAAACTCATTACTTGTCATATTAATAAAATAACACTTAAGATAATGAGATAAGTGTAAACATTTTCTCCACAAACTGGAGAACTTAATATATATATATTTGACAGTGTATTTTCATATTACCATTCATGTCATCATGTGTATTATATTACTAAATATTGAACACTTGTGGCGAAATATTTTTCAGGTTACAGTGTTTTATGAGCTGGAAAATAATAATAGAACATGGCACCAAACGTCATGAAATAGTCTGAAAATGATGAAAATGACTCGGCTCCACTGTGGACGTTCCACACTTTAATACTGGCTCAAAAAAATAAAAGGTCAAAATTGGAACTCAGGCCTGCCCAAAGGAATGCTGGGAAAGGTAGTCCTTAGAAACATTAATATTTTTTTTTTTTTTTTTTTATAGCTCTATCACAGTAAAATTGCGCTTATTTCCCCACCTAGTGGTTAAAAATGAGCATACAACATAAATATTACAGCTGCAGTAGAGGTAATAATAATGATAGCGTCTATTTGTCTAAAACAACACGTACATCATTATTATTACTCTAACACAGTCTCAGTTAGTGCTTTATGTACACTGCTAAGTACAATGCAAGTCAAAGTGTTTGGACAGTGAACAATCTTCAGCATATACCTGCTACATTTACAGGTATCTTATATTTATTCATACGCATTTATATAAATAGGTAGTGTGCATGTTATCCATACAAATGGCGTCTGTACACAAGATCCATGCACTGTAACTGTAACTAATTTATTTGTAATGCAACATGTACATCTATCTACAGATGCAGAGCAGGCTGTGAAGAAGGGGGAAACAGGTGGAGGACACACACACACACACACACACACACACACACACACACACACACACACACACACACACACACACACACACACACACACACACACACACACACACACACACACACACACAGCAAAGATTGCAGATGTAGTGCTTGGCTCACTCAAAAATACTCTCTGGCAACGTCCCTTTAAAAGGAGCAGTCAGACATTTCGGGACATTTTATGATTTGCTTTTTAAAATGTAAATGATTGTGTCAGTGGTATAATTATAATTTAAAAAATTGGTTTAAAAATCAAGTAATTGTCTTGGTTTATAGACATTAATTTGCACTGAAAAAGCCTAATTGAAGTAAAATAAATCTGAGTATCCAAATGTTTATTGTCAATTTTATATGAATCTGTTTTTTTTCCTTACATTTTGAACTATTTATATGGTAAATGTAAGACCATAATCCCACAGAATTTATTCCGTAAATTAACAATTTAAAAGATAGTAGTTTCTCATAAATTTGAGTTTTATCCAGTAAAATGATGACTTTTTTTATTGTACATTGATGAGTTTTTTTTCACACTTAACACTTAAATCTTGTAAATTCTAAATGATTTCAGAATGTTATTCCCCTTCCCTCCCGGGTAAGGGTAATTTCTGTCATTTCTATTTACCTACAATGTCCCTTATACGCGATAAAAAACCCGCCAAAGTTCCCAAACAGGCAGACCGCCCCTTTAAGGGGACTTAAGGGCAGTGGTAGAGTTGTCCTGGGTCAGCCCAACAAACAGGTGGCAGTGTTTCTTTAAATTGTCATTTACAGAACCTTATTTATCACTACAAATAAAAAGAAATGTGTCTTCCCTTGGTCGACCCCTCCCCTCCGCCCACCTCGCTGAACGTATGTAACTTTTTAAAAAAAAGAAAAAAAACTTGGTTTACAATTGACCGTTATTTACATAGTTACAGTGGTTTTGAAAGCACAGCTAGCCGAGTGGAGGCTCCACAGTCGCCTGAAAACCAGAATTTAGACCTGCTAGACTTTAAACCCGCTCTCTGCAGCTCAACCGTTACCGTGCAACAGATTCAATGTGGCGCACAAATTCTGGTCTGTTTTTTTAGATAAACTTTGTCTTGTTCATTTTGCCACACATGGCTCAATTTTCACATGTGGACGTTGTGTTTCATTTGTTGGGATTGTTTAGTTCCGACACCTCCTGTGCAACTCTTTAATAATGTTTGGAAGAGGTTAGCAGTGATTTTAATACTTGTGTAGTGACCAAATAAAAAAGGCGTCCTCTCTTTGTGCATCAGGAACACTTTTAAGTCCCTGCACACATCAGGAAAGGAAATAATTTACATTTAAAACCGGGGTATTTGTTTGTTTTTTAAGTATTAACTTTGCTCCAGCTCTAAGAAGCATCTTAAAATATGTCAACAACCTAAAGCTCTCTTTTAAAAAGAAGCAGAGCTCGGATCAGAGAATCAGGAGTAAGAGAGGTGGGAGCCGTTAGAAATGTGAGAAGTGACTGACGTGCTCCGGCTGAGCCCGCCGTCGCTCCCCCCGCCTCCCCCCGGCCCTCCGGACGCCGTCCTCCTCAGGGGCTGGGGGCTGTTCCTGAGCGCCATGAGGCCCGGGCCCCTGATGCTCAGGCCGCCGCCACCGCCGTATCCTCCCTGTGACGACGAAGAGGACGAGGCGGAGGACGGAGGAGAGGAGGAAGACAGGGAAATTGGAGGAGGCAGTGGTGGGGGAGGCAGAAGAGCCAGAGACTGGGAGGAGGCGTGGGAGGCGAGGTGGTGGTGGTGGTGTCCCTGGGAGTGGTGCGGGTAGTGGCTGCTGGCTCCTCCCCCCCACTCCCGGGGCCGCTCGCGCTCCCTGCTCTCATGGGGGTCACGGTACAGCTGCGGCGTGCTCTGGTGGTGCTGGTAGTGCTGGGGGAGGTAGTGCTGCTGCTGCTGCTGCTGCTGCTGCAGTTGTTGTTGTTGTTGCTGCTGCTGCTGCTGCTGCAGTTGCTGCTGCTGCAGCAGCAACTGCTGCTGCTGCTGGTGCTGGTGGTGGTGGTGGTGGTGGTGGGAGGGGTGATGGGAGGTAGAGGAGGAAGAGGAGGAGTGACCCCGGCTGCCGCTCTTGTACATCTCGCTGTCCCTGCCGAGGCCGTGTGACGAGGCGACGGACTCTGCGCGGCTGAAGGCCCCCCCGCCGTGGTTCTGACTGCGCCAGGAGGGCGTGGACACCGAGTTCTGCACGCTGTGGCTCCAGTGGCTGCCGGAGCGCGGGACGGGCCGCGAGGGCCAGCCGCTGGAGCCCGAGGAGGGGCTGGGGGTGGGGTAGCCCTGGTTGTAGGCCTCGGCAGGGATCCCGCTGAGCGCCATGTTGCTGAAGCCCAGCCGCATGCTCTCCGAGTCAAACGCCTCGATCTCGTGCGCCTGCCGCTCCAGCAGAGTCCGGATCCGCTCCGAGCGCTCGTTCTGCAGGGACAGCATCTCCTCCTCGATCTGAACAAGGGTAATTACACAGTTTTCCTTTTTGTTATCTATTGTATGTTTTTCCCTTATGGATTTGAGATTTTGTTCTCGTGAATTTGTGTGTTTTTCTTATCATTACGGATATCTACGGAAGTCAAATGGCTTTGTTTGGTTCATTTGTGAGTTTTTTTCTTAACGAAGTAACAACTCTGAACACTAATGGACCCTTATGAAACTCATATGGCGTTGTGGTTGAAAAAGACTGGCCGACATAAAACAATAAAAGCTGCTTGGTGTATTGTTTGAAGAGGCGTTGTAACGTACCCGTTGCTCGAGCAGCGCTCTGCGGATGGACACCCTCTGCTCCAGGTCCTTGACCTCCCTCTCGTGCTGCGTGTCCGTGTGGATCTTGATCTTGCTCTGGTAGGCATTCAGCAGCTCCAGCTCCTGCTGCAGCTGCATCCTCAGCACCTGGTACTCCGCCTCCTGCGTCTCATCCAGGCGCAGCTGAGGGGACAAAACGGGACGAGCATCAGCACCGGAGGGGCTTTATGATGATGAGGACAGCTGGACGGTTTGTTTATATGAGTGTGTTATTTAGTGTTTTAAATAAAGAATTATACTAAACTAAATCACAACCAATAATCATTGATCTGCTAAACTTTTTTATTTGTTCAAGGTTTAGGTACATTTCACAAAATAAAGAATTGCCTAAATAAAAAATAAAGTATTTTTGCCCAACCAACAATTATATATAATTACGAAAAAAGCTTATTTTTGTTTATTAATGATTTACATCATTAAAACAATTAACAATATCGCTGCCAATAAATTAAATAGTTATTGAAATAATAGCTTTGTCTCTAGGATTAAATATATTAAGTGTCTTTTGTTCAAAACATTTTAGTCAAAAGATTTATACTGTATTAATAACCCACATCATTTAGTTATGATTTTTTGTTTTTCAAAGATTCTATTTTTTCTCCATTTTGTTAATTTGGAATTTGTTTACGTGTTAAATTCAACCATTTTCTGAATTATTATTTACAACTAAATAATTACTAATTTTGTTACACTGCACTCTACGCTTTTTTTGTAGCTTTTATAAACGTTTTTTAATGCTTTGAATCACTTCTGTAAAATGCTATAGTGTATATCCAGCAAAATAAAAAAGGTGGTGATTTTCTTTGTAGATGTCCTAAAATACTACTTTGTTTTCATTGTGTTAATATGATAAATAAGTGTTGTTGCAGTGTGTGTCTGTGTTGGTGTGGCAGTGGGCGGTGCTCGGAGGTTCCTTGCCTTACTCACAGCCTGTGTGGACAGCATGTCGTTGATGGAGTGGTCGTACTGCTCGGCCAGGATGGCCAGCTTACGTGTTTGCTCCTCTTTGAGGCGTTTGAGGACGGCCTTGTGGTCGGATTTGGGAGTGCTCTCCAGCAGGTGGTTCCTCAGCGCCTTGTACTGCCGGGTCTGGATCTTACAGGTTTCCTGGAACTGACGCTTGATCTGGAGCTCTTTGGTCTGAAACGATAGTAAAATCAGTGAGATAACACCAAAGTAATTCTATATTGTAATTTTGGGGTGCCCCATCTGAATAGTTTAGTGGACTTGATTGTCGTTTTGGAAAATTTCCTTAGCATTTTCTTTTGTTTACTTTTCACACTGCATGACCTACAACTAGTGTTTATTTCGTTGACTAAAACTATGACGAAATATGTTCGCCAACGACCTTTTTCCCATGACTAAGACGAGACCGCACCGACGTCAGTAAACAATAACGATATAAACATGCAATATCGTTGACGAAAATGTAGTTTACTAAATAAAAACGTTGCCAAAATCTCTTTACTTCTGTTGACGAAAAATGAGGAGACGAAATATAATCAAAGATAACGTTTCATCTGATAGTCCATTTTTCTCCCCAGCAGTTCCATTTCCGGTGCTGCGGCAGAGCAGCAGCATTGTGTGTGTGTGTGTGTGTGTGTGTGTGTGTGTGTGTGTGTGTGTGTGTGTGTGCTGCGCACGGCGGTACATTTGAATTACACCGGGCAGCGGCACACTGTGAACTGTGAGGAAGACTCGGATCTAACTAACCTTATTTAACAGAAAGGAAAATGGCAACAACAGGGCTTGGGAGCAGTGGTCGCGCATACATGTCAAACACAAGACCCGCGGGCCTAATCCCTTGGTGGATTTAATTTCGGCCCGCAGGATCATTTTAAATTACTATTAGATCTAGCCCGCCGGTATATCGCACGCACACCTTCACTCAATCCTGAGGAGTTCCTCCGCTCAGAGCCTGAGCCCAAACATTGATGAACTTGCACCCGAGATGAGATGCCAAGTATCTGCT
Source organism: Pseudochaenichthys georgianus (assembly GCF_902827115.2). NCBI lineage: Eukaryota > Metazoa > Chordata > Actinopteri > Perciformes > Channichthyidae > Pseudochaenichthys > Pseudochaenichthys georgianus. The sequence goes on from NC_047510.2 coordinate 6,989,332, forward strand.
TGAACTAGCATCACAGAGCAGCACACTGAATTTACATGTTTCCTTCTGCACTTTGTTTCTTGCGACAACAGGGCATGTTTGTTTTTTCTTTGACGGAAATAGTTTTTTTGAAGCTGTTGTTGGCCTGTGGAAAAATGTAATCATAAGAAATGATTATAGGCAATAATTAAGCTTTGTTAGTTCCAGGTTTAATATGTGCAATAAGTTTGTTTCAATAAGTTTCGCAATCAACATTGAACCAGTCCGGCCCTCGACTCGGACCCATTTTTTTATTTTGGCCCACTTGCCTCGGGGAGGGAGAAAAAGAGCCACAGCGGAGAATAAACAGAAGGGCAACCATGGAAACCATGCGCGGGAAGTCTTCTTCGCTGCTGGCAGACTACAGCGCCACTTACAGGCCTGGCATATGTACTACAGCGTCTCCAGCGCTTTCCAGTGGCAATGGCCGGCCGTGGCCCAACCTCTCATTCCCCTGATAGGTGGAGAGTTGGCCACTAAGCGGAGCACCCCTTTTGTGACGTAGAAAATAATTCAAATCTGGATCAGTCTGTATCAGATCCGTTGCAGCCCCGTTTTCAGAAATTTGGTATGGAGGAAAAGAGAGCGGGTTGTGTTTTCTGTCTCCGACACACCGGGGACACATATTCATGTATAAAAGATGTACAAAAGTGCATTTTGCATGATAGGTCCGCTTTAATTAAACATTTCCTCAAAATATTTGTTTAAAAGTAGATGCCGGTAATAAATTATCCAGGACATACAACACATTTCCAGAATGTATCTACGAAATGAGATAATGAAGATAATAGATAGATACGGCACGCACGCCAGCACACCCGCACACCCACCCACCCAGCCCCCCTCACCTTGAGGCTCTTGGGCTGCTGCCGGACCTCCACGGTGTGTTTCTGCCGCAGCTCCTGCTCGCGCCGCTTGTTGTACTCCATCTGGTTGGTGAGCTCCGTCTGGTGCTGCGTGCGGATCAGGTCGGCCCGGGTCCGCTGCACCGAGCCCAGCTGCCTGAACTCCAGCTCCTGGGTGGACTCGTGGTGCCGCAGCAGCATGGCACACTCCAGATCCTTCTGGGTCTGCTTCTTGTTCAGGTCCTGGGGGAGGAAACACATTGGTATTGGGTGTTGAATGGATGTATTCATGTTTTGTTATTTTTAAATACTAATAGAAATATTCCACTACACGGCCACCACTCCGGTTTATTTGCCATAAAGAAATGGTTGTGTTCTTTTCAACAAATATCTTCTTTTGAGCACATAAACAGGAAATAGCCTAATTTCCTAAAAGTTTGACAACAATTATTCCACTGAAATATAAAGACGAATAATGATTTCATTTTTTGGAATTCTTTTTTGCATACGAGCACCATTTTAAAAAACATTTATGTAATTGTATTTATTTTCAGATTTTGTTTTTCCTTTTTCAAGCTGCATATCACTAGAATATTGTTATTGTTAACTGTGTGTGAAAACTCAACTTTAGTTTGAAGCAGGAGAGGGAATGCTTCATTTTGCTGATACACATTTCAGAAAGATCAGTCTTATGTCTACTGTATTCAACTGTTGTGTTTTTAAATATTGTTATTATTATTATTATTATTTGGATTTGAGGTGCGGTACCTCTCTCAGCAGGTCCTGCTCCAGGTTGTGGCGAGCGAGCAGCATCTTCCTCTTGTACTGGCGGCACTGCAGCTCGTAGTACTGCCGCTGCCTCCGCAGCAGGCTGGCCTCCTCCTCCGCCTGCATCTGCTGCAGACACTCCTTCTGACGGATCAGCCACTCCTGCTTCTCCCGCTTCGGAGTCGACTGGTTCTCATTCAGCTCCTGGGAGACCCGGCAGAGGAGAAAGAGATCAGCGTGAGAAAAACTGTGTGCAAGAACAGTTTGGATAGAGATATATATATATATATATATATATATATATATATATATATAACATCAGTCCTGCCAGAATAAAGAATACATCATCTTTAACATGATGAGAACATCATTGTGCAAATATAAACATAAATAAATAAAATAATAGAAAGTCATATGGTTTTTATTTTGCATACTGTAGTTTTTAATAAAACAATACTGCATTTCTATTCAAACCTTTTCTTTCCCGAAAGCATTTTTTTTTTACTTTTCATAGACTAAGGACAGAGGGTGTTGTTTTTCTCATACTGATATTCTGAACAATCTGTGCTGTTGTATTTGCTGTAAAGTGTCTCTACTGTAGGCTATTTTTATTTTATGTACAGCACTTTGGCTCCACCAAACATCGTTTAGAAATGTGCTATATAAATAAAACTTGATTTGATTTGAATCACACAAGCAATCTTTCATTGTAATCAATAATGAAAACAACATTTAACTGCAGCCCTAGATTTGATAAGTGAGTGAGTGTGTGTTCGGACCTCTTTCAGCTGGTCCTTGCGCTGGCGGTACTGCCGTTTCTGTGACTCCAGTAAACTGGTCAGCTCTTTCTTCTGCTGGCCCAGGATGTGCTGCTGGAACTTCTTCTCTTCAGCCAGAGCTGCTTTAGTCTGCAGGAGGTCAAAGGTCAGATTTCAAAATACACCTTTAGTGCTTATTCTCCAGAGATGGGTGATGATCATAATAATAGATGAAATTTGTATAGCGCCTTTCAAGGGACCCAAGGCCGCTTTACATGGTAGACAACCATGGATTAAATAGCAGTATGAGTGGAAGCAGGGGGACTGAGGGTTAGGGGCTCAAAGGCCATATGATATATTGAATATTCTCAATGTATAGTGGCTTGTATAATAAGTTATCCATTTATAAATGCCTGCAAACAGTATTTTTGAGAGCATTTATTTAATTAGTATTTAATTATATATATTTTGACGTGTTCATATATTTTTGACAAACTGACCTATTTTTTGATTGAATGTAAAATTGCGTTGACTTTCACATGAAGTTTGTTTTTTATTGATATTAATAAATTAAAGTAAAAATGAATAAACATTAAATAATAAATCAAAACAAGAATGTTAGAATGTGAATAATTAGTCAAACTAAATAATAAAGAATGTTTCCCCAAAAAACTGACTTCAGAATTAAAGCAGACCACCAGTGTCACTGATGTGGATTTTCAAAAGTAAAGCCCACTTTGTTGTTCAGTTGTTTTTTTGTGGCATAACCTGAGAATGTCTAAACATGATTCCTAACTCATCATAGCGATACAGCAGCACTTCCATGTAGTGCTACATAACCGTACAAACACACACTGATCTCCAGGTCAATTCCACTGAAAGGTGAAGCTCTGTGGTCACCTCTTTCTCCAGGATGGCCTGGTGCTTCTTGGACAGCTTGTCGGCCTCGGTGGAGAAGTTGTTCCTCTGGTTCTCCAGCTCTTTGTCCAGCTTCAGCTGGTGCTCGTCCATCTCCGCCTTCAGCTTGTTCTCCATCCCCATCAGCTGCTTCTGGTGCTGCCGCCTCATGCGCTTGTAGCCGGACATCTGCTCTCTGAGCGCAGAGCCCTGCTCGTGTTCCTGGATCTGACGGGTCACCTGGAGGGGGGGGGGGGGGTTCAGTTCATGAATTAAAGTGTGGATTTCCTGTATAAAGGGTCATTTCGCACAAATCACAACACTTTAGGAAATCTTAATTTTTCAATTAATTGTTCCTTATCGTAGTCTTGTGTATAAAAATATCCCCCCCCCCCGGAACCTCCACTCAGAGCCCCCCCACATATCAAATCCCAATGTAAGCCCTGCTAATAGCCATCAATATCTTCCTGCTCCATTTTCATTTTAATGTTCTTAGAATTAAAAAAAATGCTCTCTCTTATTGCTTGTATATTCATGTGCATTACATGTGGCTATAATGTCAATGCATTTTATAAATAAATGAAAAACCTAACAAGAACCTAGCCGAATCCTTGTTCTCTGGTTTGACTCATTGTGTAAGGAGCAAGAAGAGAGTGAACTATTGCAACAGGCTCCTCTATGGTTCACCTGCAAAAATCCTCAACCAACTTCAATACATCCAGAACTCCGCCGCCCGTCTCCTCACCCACAGCCACACCCTCACCCACAGCCACACCCGAATCCGTGACCACATCGCCCCCGTCCTCTACTGGCTCCCCATCCCCCAGAGAATTCAGTACAAAGCCCTCCATAACCTGCCCCCATCCTACCTGACTCACCTCCTCCACAGACACACTCCCACCTGCTCCCTCCGCTCTGCTGCTGCCAACCTCCTGTACCCCCCCCACCCGGACCAACCTCAAGTCCTGGCGCGGCAGGGCCTTCTCCGTGGCTGCTCCCACCCTCTGGAACTCACTACCCCAATCCATCAGAGATTCTTCCTCCCTCACCGCATTCAAAACATCACTCACCACCTTTTTGTATTTCTTTGTTTGTTTTTGTTTTTTTCTCTGTCAAAGCGTCTTTGAGTTCCTAGAAAAGCACTATACAAGTATCATGTATTATTATTAACTCACCAAGGAGGCCGTCCTGATGGTGGCGAAGTGGTCCCGGTTGCGGTAGTAGGCTCGGCGGCGTCCGGCTGAGGGAACCTGGGGCTGGTCCATCTCCGGCTGGTAGGGGTCATCGTAGATGTTATCCTGACCCTGGGGAGGAGGTGGGGGGAAGCATCGGACATTTTCATCAAAAATGCTTTATTGCAAATAAAACACATTTGGATTTGAAATGTCCATTAAAAACATGTTTGCAAATGAAAACTGGAGTTTAAAAAAATTACTGAAACTTTTTTTAAATTCAAAAACATTGAAACACAAAGAGAGAAGTTATTCAAATGAAAATACTATATGAAATTATGGAGGTAGATTTGTCTAAATTGTAATTGTGAAAAACTATTGGTGTGTAAATGTGTAATCTGTAAATGTTGTAAACTAATTATAGTATTCACAGACTTTCTTTGTATATGTGGAATATGTTCATGATCATTACGTTTGCAAAAAACATTTGTGAGTTTATACTTTTTTACTTTGCATTTGTGAAAGGTGCTTTTCATTTACAGATTACACATTTAAACAGATTATTCATCCGTTCACACAAATAATATTGAGATAAAACTACCAGCATATAAATCCCTGGGGGTAAATGACAGGTTACAGGACACGGAGCTCAACACTGACAGGAGCGGTCACAAGAAACTCATGGAAAACCAAATGTTGGTGCGCTTTGGGTCCTGGCAGATGTGTTGTTGTTACCGTGGGTCTGTGGATGATGGAGCTGTTGGAGGTGACGGTGTGCTCGCCCTCCTGCATCATGGCCATCTCGTTGCTGCTGTCGTCCGAGGCGTCGGCCAGACTGTTGACGGAGCTGCTCTGAGAGCTGGCTGAGATGGACATGCTGGGCACCGACTGGGAGCTCTCCATGCTGTTCACTGTGCCCGTCCGCAGCAGGTACTGCTCCACCTCCTGACACACACACACACACACACACACACACACACACACACACACACACACACACACAACACACACACACACACACACACACACACACACACACACACACACACACACACACACACACACACACACACACACACACACACACACACCACACACACACACACACACACACACACACACACACACACACACACACACACACACACACACACACACACACACACACACACAGGATTTAACCATTGTTCCACCTTTTCTTCTTAATGATGTATCCCTCCAAAGACCTGTACGCCCATACGTTACACGTCTCCTCGCTCCTCACCTCCTCGTCGTCCCCTCCCTCAGAAACGGGGCCGTTCTGCTGGGTCTCGTGGAAGAGGATCTTCTTCATCTTGCGGTACTGCAGGTTGTCCAGCTCTCTCACTGCATCCTTGGTGCGTGCGATCAGGTCCATGACCACAGTCATCGGACGCTCGCGACACAAGAAGCGATGCTGCGTTAGAAAGGATGGAGACGGCATGTAAAGACTAACGCTGAGAAGGCTTAGCTTGGGGTTCAGTGGGCAGGTCAACCTTATTTTCCTTAGTTGACCCCTTTTTTTAACATTTACTTTAATGTCATTAAAATCTTTAGGGTGATCTACTATAACTTTAAGGTGAGTTAAGCGCGTCTCCAGTGCATGCTGCAAGACTTCCTCTCTAGGAAGAACGTTTTTTAAGGATTGGTCAATAAAATCATGCATATAGGGATAGTTTTTGCAGACTTATGGTCACTTCCTGGGAAGAAATGATTGCCTAAGTAAAAAAAAAAGTGGCTGAATTGATGCTGCTTATTATCATATGTTGCTCTCAGCCCCGAGAGCAACATGAAAAACGGTCAACAATATCTTCTATCTGAGGCAAAGACACAAAAACTAAATTTGGTCAAATTGGGTTGTTCAGATTCAACATTTGCGTTCTTTATTTAACTCTGCTGTCACTGCAGGGAAGTCAATGGAAGCCATTTCTATTTAGTTATTATTTTAAAAAATGTAAATAAATGAATGATTCACAATTAAATTCATTTAAATATGCCTCATCATCAAAGACAAATATACCGGTTAATCATAGATACATCAACATTACAGAGAGCTAGAAAGTGCAGACTGTTAGTGAAATAATGATGAGTTTGTTTAGTTCTTACATTCAGCAGCACGTCAGAGGTAGGCCGGTCCTGGGGAATCTTCTGTAGGCAAGAGTCAACAAAGTTGCGGAAGGAATCAGACCTGCAGAGAAAAATAATGGATGTTATTATTTATTTAAAAAAATCATCACGGGGAAAGCTGTGAAAGGGTGTTAAAAATCAGAGCGCAGCAGTGGTTGCTCATCATTTAAGTGCTTTAGATGTTTAACACAGCAAACTGCTTTATTCATTTGAACGTTCATTCAGGAGACAGAAATGTCCTCACCAGTGATTGGACTGCAGGATGGGACTTTCATTCTGAGCGATGTGATATAAGGCACTCATAGCATTCATGTTGAACAGCGGGGGCTTCCTCTCCGCTGGGGAAAGAAACGGCACAATGTCAAAAGATATAGAAACAAAGTCATGGAGATTCATTTTTAAAAAGGTACTTGCAGTAACACAGCTTTGATATATCTAATCTCAAACTGTTTCCATATTAAATCCGGATTAGAACAAGCCAATCGTTTTTTCTCATACTGATATTCTGAACAATCTGTGCTGTTGTATTTGCTGTAAAGTGTCTCTACTGTAGGCTATTTTTATTATATGTACAGCACTTTGGCTCCACCAAAAATTGTTTATAAATGTGCTATATAAATAAAACTTGATTTGATTTGATCATAAACTGCATATTAGCCCAAAGAGACGCAATAAAATGAACCCTGATTTATCCAAGTTTTGTAAAAAGTGCAATCATCACATCTGGTTTCATCTGATTTAAGCGTGCATGTTGTACCCAGTTCAATGGAGGTGATGCCCAGCGACCACACGTCCACTTTGCCATCATATTGCCCCTCATCCATGGCCAAGATCACCTCTGGAGCCATCCTGGAAAACAAAAAGCACAGTAGATGTTATATAGAATATTAAGAATTTCATAGAGCTACTTCTACTCATATATTTTTTTAGGGCTGTCAAACGACTAAAATGTTTAATCACAGCTTAAAAATTAATCATGATTAATCACCATTCGAACTATGTCCAAAATATGCCATTTCTTTATGTATATTGTTGTGGGAATGGAAAGATAAATGAAAGAAGGCGGATATATCCATTTACAGTAACATACGTATATAGTATGTTTAATATAACATTTGTCTGCGTGTCAAAATGAAAGACAGCCCACACACCTATCAATCATCAAACCGTGGGGTCTTAATTCATTACGTGTTGATTTCTATCAACGGGGGAGTACTTCAGGAAAGTCGACGGGGAGGCGGCTAGTGGAGTACTTCGTGACCACAGAGTGTGAACGTTGTGATCAGCTGTTTTAGCGCAGTTCTCCAGTGAAGGGGGGAGTCTCCCTCCGCAGCCGGTTGGCGTAGTTTTGGCACAGTTCCGTTGTACAGACCGACGTTAACAGCAGCCCTGTCTGTGCACACGGAGACCGACTCTGTCGTCCGGTGATCTAACCGCCTTCTGGAAAAGCTTCACAAGTACGTCGGTACGCAAATGCGCTTTGTGACACAAGTGACGGTACGCATTTCAGATTACACACATAACCTGCGTACCAGTTATGTACTACAGCAAAAGTATTATCCGTCGGGACTTTCTGCAACAACACCACGCCGTTATCTTGATTCTGATTGGCCAGAAGACATTATCAAAGATGTTCTATTGAGAAGACGATCACTACGTGACAAAAGTTTTCAAAACCGTTTCTGATCTTCGGTATTTCCAGACAAGTGACTACTGAAATCAATCTTACTAACGGCTGTCTGTGCAATTTACTCCGCACGAGTTGGCGGACTTTATTTTGCTTACTTTAACATCATTTTTCATGGTGGGGCTAAGCCATTTCTTGGTATGGGTGTAGCCTACCCCAGCCATACCCTGGCGCTGCCACTGGTGGGATGTATGGGGCGGGCCATTCTGCACATAACGCGATCATTTTGACAGCATTAATTTTTTTTATCCATATTTTGCCCACCCCCCTAAAGAAATAAGAAAATATACCCTACAGGAAAGGGAAACCACCAAAAAGCACAATAGGCCCTTTAAAGAAAGTCAACTTTAAAGCACAATAAGGCCAAAATGTTTAAAATGAACTTCCCTAAGAGGAGGAGTTATTTGCTACACGTGTCTTAGGCCCCATTTACACGAGGATGAAACGGGTACGTTTGCGTTCCGAAATCGTTTTAAAAAAAGTCTTCCGTTCACACGCATTCGGCTCAATTAACGTGTCCGTTCACACGAGACCGCTGGAAACGCTGTAGTACATATGCCGGGCCTGTAAGTGGCGCTGCTGCCGCCACAAAATACACCAAAAGCAGCGAAGAAGACCCCGGAGCATGGTTGCCATGGTTGCCCTTCTGTTTATTCTCCGCGGTGGACGGCGTGTGCTCCTGCTGTAAATCTCTCCGGTAGTCCACCAGCAGATGAAAAACACCCACCTCTCCGCCTCTTCCAAGGGACGAGGGGACCATGCGGCAGAGTTTCCGCTAACATTTTTTTTCTTTTAATGTCCTTTAAAGTTTAAATCTTCCGGACAAAATTAGAAAAAGTGCCGGTCAGAAGGTCTTCTTATCAAATTGATAACGACTGGATATAATAATATAAGAATAATAAACGGAGCCTCTCTTTTCCTCCCCCTCTCCTGACAGCCCAGCAGCTGATCTCTGAGCAGGAGGCGTGGGGACAGGGAGGCGTGGGGAGAGGGAGGCGTGGGGAGAGGGAGGCGTGGGGAGAGGGAGGCGTGGGGAGAGGGAGGCGGGGCTATTTCATTGTTATCAGAAAATGATCGTATAGAGGCGTACACACGGAGCTGTTTTCCCCCCCAGAGCGTTCCGTTTGCAGATCGATCCACCTTGGGACCCGTTATCGTTTGCCGGCCTCGTGTGAACTAACGGGCTATACGCGAGAGAAAAGTAGCAGATACAACCAGTTTTGTCCTCGTGTAAACGGCACCTTAATGTCCCCATACTTCCCGCTCACTGATTAAATGTTGTAGAAGAAGGAACTCACCAGTAGGGAGTCCCTACGAAGGAGTTGGCCGGTGCCACGATGGAAGCAGAACCAAAGTCCCCCAGTTTGACCTGTCCGGGCTCCGTCAGCAGGATGTTCCCCGCTTTCACATCCCTGCACAGAGAATCTTTCCTTACCAACAGTGCTTGTTCCTGCTGCTTTTTAACAGGTCAAGTCAACAAATGGCCAAAGCCTTTATCATCACATCTTAAAACTGTTATTATGAATGCAATTTGAAAAACAAGGGTTTACAGATTTTTCTTTTCGCCAGTGATTCGACTGATTTTGTTTGTTCAAGATTATTTAATGATGCTGATTTAGAGAGTAAGGGATCAACAAGCTACAAATGATTAGTGAACGCGAGAACATTTTACTTTAAGCTTTCAAAAAACAAGATTACTTACTGATATTTTATAGACCAAACCTGCTGATTAATCAATGATACAAATAATGGTTAGTTGCAGCCCTTATCAAAATAAAAAAAAATGTGTATAGTGTTGTATAATTATTTATTTTTATTTTAATGGATTGCTGCTGCTCTCATTGAATTATCTACATTATTTATTTCTAGAGATGTAGGGGTTTGCAACATCTGTTGAGTTGGTTATGGGTGTTCACAAGCTATAAATGTTAAGTTAAATACATTTTTATCCTAATTGTTAGAGACGGAAAATAATCTATAAATCTTTTTTTTTTTAAACTGTAACACCTTGTAAACAATACAAAACATTTTGTGTGTTGCATTAAATGTAATAGAACAACATATTGTAATTTGTCAGAAAAAGCTTTAATAAACAATTGACATCTTTTACCTGTGAATCATGTTGTGCGAGTGAAGATATGCTAATCCCTGCAGTGCACCATGGGTAATAGCAGCTATTTCCATTTCCTGGAGCGGCTTTTTGTGAACTAGAGGAAGAGAGGACACAAAGAGTCACAAACAGAAACAAGACGCATAAATAATGATGTTTTAAAAGCTGTGTTAAAGTGACCTTCGAGGAGGTCTGAGGCCGAGCCGAGGCAGTACTCCATCACCAGCTGAGGAGAAATCATTATCTATTATTATCAGCAGACACGTTGACTTTGTATTTATCTCTGTATCCATCTATCAGTACGTACCCATGCTGTGTGCTCCTTCAGGTAACAGCCCCGGTACTCGATGGTGTTCGGGTGGCGAAGTTTCTGCAGGAACTTCACCTCTTTAATGATGTCCTGCCATTTCTGAACATGAACATACAAAAAGATGCTTGTCTTGTGTTTTTGAGCACATTTCATATACAGAAAAAAATGATAAATATATTAAACCTCAATAATTAGACGCATCTTTGTTTGTCGAAAAGTACCGTAATGAAGAATGATTATTGTTAAAAAGAGTACTTATTTATTCACTTTTCCCACGTTTATTAAAAGTAGAAGAATATGACAACATGAGGTTGATTTTTAAAAGGCAGACATGTTTTAATGAACTGAAAGGTTCATTAGTAGAGGATGAACATTTCCTTAAGAAAATTAAATGTATTTGAAAATGAACTATATTTCTTTCGTGTGTTACCTCGTTTGTCTGCTTGCCGCTGTACGACATTTTCTTAATGGCCACCACTTCACTGTTGCGCACATCTCGGGCCTGTAGGGGGACAAAAACACTATCATCAGAAACACTCAAGAGAAAACAGAGGTGCTTCTCACTTCGGTTACATGGATTCCTTGCGTCCCCCACTTGCGCCGTTTCCCTGCGTCTAGTCCCTCCCACCAGGGAAGCATGGCGAGACGCAAGGAAACCACGAGAAGCAGGGAAATGAGTTTTAAGAGCAATGGGACGTCCTTTCCTCCGGAGCGTCACGTGAAGCGACGTCCGTTTGTGATCGTCTGACAGCAGCCAGATCAGTATTTATTCAGGGAAGCAACATTGAAAGAAGGCCCTGAACACACTCGCACAATGTCACCCTCTCACTCCTGGAAGCTGCTCCGTGTTCACACTGTCTGTCCTGCTGGTAACTGGCTTTGCTCGAAGGCACTTCAGTAGTGGGCTTTCTTTTACCTTCTGCACCAAGATTCATTCTGCCAGCCGGGGACCAAACAAACAGTGTTTGGGGCACTGCCCACGTTTTCAAATATGTAGAACAAAACTGTTTACAGGTAAATGATGGACCTATGTTTAGAACTACAATTTGTATCAGTGCTTTTTTTTGCAGTGATGGTATTATAATCAGGTAATAACAGATTAAAAAGGGATAATTCACTCAAAACATTATTCTACATATTTTCACCTATTTGGCACTTAAGGCTGGACAATATGGAGAATATAAAATATTTCTGATCAATGCTTACCAATACCCATATCGCGACAATATTGTATTTGATTTATTGTCATGCGGCCTTTAAAACCACGAAAAGACAAAAAACTAAGATATATATAGTCCCACATCTCAAAATTGAATATCCACATATTCACCAGCCATACTGGAAATATAAGGGAGGGAACATATCTTAGGAGAGAAATATGAAAACAGATACAGTTTATGAAGCCAAATGGATATTAAAATAAGGTGTAGGCCTCCAAGTGTTTAAGGAGGAAGAGCCTGTCCCATAATGTAGGTTAATTAGTGTATGGGATTTGATCAACTCTCCGAGTGAGAAGTGACTGTTTGAGGTCACTGTCGTACAGTTTGTTTGAAGTGTTTGTCCTGCAAATGCAGATTAAAAAACATGTTCAAGGAAGCATCCCTATTCAGGAGGAATCAGTTTCCTCTAATCCCTTCCATCCCGATTACAGAAACAATGTTTACATTCAGAAAGCAGCTTACTGGAGAGAGCCCACTGTAACCCGGTGACTTAAGTGCATTTTAACAAGCATCTTCCTCTTTGTGGCCGCAGACCAGTACAATGGCAGCATTACATTACTAACAATTTCCTTTATTTACAGATTATTTTTTGGATTCAGATTGAATTACTTTTACGGATTTAACAAGGGAAAACTACCAATGTAAATAATAGGTTTTACCTTTGTCTTTTTCATCAGTGATTGAAAATAATTGTTTGTCAATGAAAGTACTCTGATATCTGAGATCCATTTATCAACAAAATTACACTATATTTTTCTCTGTAAAATACTACACTTCTATAATCTATTCCAAGAGCTTAATCCTCAAAAAAGGCGTAATCCTAAATCCTAAGTGAGAGTGCTGCTCTCAGATGACCAAATAAAGTCCTTCTCCAGACCCTAAAATGACTAAATGACGCATCACTGCTGTTTCTACGGAGAATAATTCCTCAAGAAAAAAGAAAAAAAACCTTATGGGAAGGAAAAAGGCCGACTGATGCTCAATGGTTATTTAAGGTCAGTTTTCCCCTCTTACACAATCGCTTAGAATACATCTAGGCATTAATACATTACTGTTCAGATTGTCAGTCCATAATAACTAGGGATGGTACCGGGCCCCGGGGCTGAATTATTAAAGAGCGTGGTACCGGTAAGGTCCGACGTTATCGGTCTTTTTATCGGTACTGAAGACATCTACAAAAAATATGTCATATCTTGTGCTACACAAACATTATATTGCAGTTTTAGTGTCGCCAACTCCGTTTCTAATACGCAAAAAGACTGCAGAATGAGTCTATGATTATGTTTAGTATTTTCGATCTTTCCAATCCAGAAGAGAGATCTCTCTCTCCCCGTCTGTGTGCGAGGGAGCGGGGCAGTTTACACACACGCCGCTGCTACATGCACGCAACACACACACACACACGGAGGAGATGGCGGAGAGAACGCGCTCTGAGGTGTGGTTGAACTTTACCCGTCTCGATGTGACAATCCTCGTACCAAAAGTGCAATAAGAGTTTAGCATGTAAGGGCGGTAACACGAGCAGTTTGTCTAAACATTTAGCAAAAGTGCTCCACATCCAGACGGAGGAATGCACCGGGTTCGACTGTCTTTCTAGCAGCTCTGTAGCCCCGTCCACGAGGAACGTTTCCACGTCAGGTGTTATGTATGCTAGCAGCAACACACGGAGCTAACTACATGATACAAACATGGGTTAAAGGTGGGGTAGGTAAGTTTCAGAAACCGGCTCGAGATACACTTTTTGTTATATTCCATGCTCTTAACATCCCGATAGCAATGAATATCTGAAGTGCTTTGACAAAAAATCCATAAAAAAATGTCATCTGAAGAAGCCGTAATACTGTAAAAAGTACAACCAACCAATCCTATGGCCTACCTGCCTGTCAGCCTTCCATCGGGGCACAAACGTATCTCGTGCCCTCATTGGTCATGTGCGCGTTCGTGTGTGTTGGAGGAGGGGCTCTGTGAAGAAGTGGCAGATTTTCTCCGGTTGTGTATTTTCAAATTCTAGCGATCTCGAGCCGGTTTCTCAAACTTACCTACCTTTAATGATTAGAGGTAACTGAGTTATTTATTTTGTTAAAGTTTCAGCTATTCTGTTTACAGTTCTGTCATCAGATTATTTAATACGATTTGTTAAAACGTTGTCGTTTCTTTTGATGTGAAATATTATGTATTTAATTTAAATAAAAAGCAATGTTAATTTTATTCACAATTTGTTTACCTTATTTTTTTCTCCAAAAGAACCGATAAGAGTACCGTTAAAAGACCGGACCGATAAGCAGTATCGATAAAAGTAGTAGTACCGTTAAAACCTTAATGATACCCATCCCTAATAATAACTGGCTTAAATCTTGAATAATACAAACTGGGCATGTGCGTTTTGGTGTAAACAGAAAGCAGATTTCCACTCAGCGGTTAGTTGTTTAATTGCATAAAGTACTGCATAATAAGAAGTCGATTTTAACGGTACTGTATCTTACCAATGCCAGTATTTTATTTGTAATCTTGTAATTTCTCCAGAACCAATAGCAAAACGGATAACATCAGAGCTTATCAATATCACGGTCTTCAAATATTAAGCCACGGCACTATTGATAATAAACCATAATAATTGGTAAAAGTAAAGAGAAGCTAGTCTTAGTAGGCACATATCTTAGCTAAACATAAGATCCGTCTCCTCTCCATCTTTCACTGAAACAGACAGTGTTCAGAAATGTCTCCGTTTCCACCTATCCAGAGCAGACTGAAACGCAGTCTCACAGATGTGTGAGCAGTATTAACACCAGGTGTAAATGACAGTAGGTGAAAATGTAGCAAAAGATAAAAACCCATCCAGATGTAGCCTAAACTGAAATACACTGAGCTGTAGGAAACGCACAATAAAGTCCAAGTCCACCAATGAGAAATTGATGCAGATCGTTTTTTTTGTTTCAGAATCTATAATGGTCTTTTAAGGATCTTCTGAGACTCATGCGGCTTTCACACCAGCGCTGTTCCCTGTCTAGCTCCGAGCGGGAGCTTTTCTGGTTCAGCTCCGGTTTCCCTTTTCTGCTCTCGCTCTGTTCACACCGCCCAGAGCTGCCGCTGCTGCGTCATGACATCACCGTTTACGTGCCTGCTTCATAAAATCCAAACCGCGCGGAAATCCCTCACACCGACAACAACAATGGCCGATTGTATTGAAGCGCTGTTCGCTTTGGTTATCCTCTTACGAAACTAAATGGATCGGACGACTTTACAAGGGACGACTTTACAAGGGACGACTTTACTTGGAACCGGGGGTTGGGAACCCCTGTTATAAAAGATATTCCAAAATCGGTTTTCTTCATATTTATAATGTATTTTTCATTGTTTGTTCAGTACTAAAAGGTCCAAGAAGTCCCACAATTGAATTTAATATTCATTTGACATGTCAACTATATCGTAAAGCGCTTCATGGGAGTAATTGTGGGATGATACATTTTCAAAGTATCACGATATGTATCGGTATCGTTCAGTGGTATCGGTATCAGTATCATAAAGTCAACGATATGCATCCCTAGCAGGAACGCTCTTGAGGTGTAAAATAATATTAAACAGATACAATAATTAACACACAGGTTGTGTTCCATAATTGAGTGGGGACATTTTTTGAGATTCACAGCTTCCTCTTTAATGAGCAAATGCAGCTAAGAAATTCTTAGGAACCCACAACGTAACACTCAGACCTATGAGCTCAGTATTCATTTCTTTTAAAAGAAAATCTGATAAAAGATTTAAATAGGTTGATTATCTTAAAGTTAATCTCAGCACCAGGCTGCAGGAACACGTAGGGATCTCCCTGACTTATCCATGCACAAGAACATTCATAAAAACAAGAAGATAAACACATTCTTACAGTTTCTATGTCTCTAAAACACATCTGATTTACTCAGATTTGATGTGCTCATATTGGGTCTTTCTGCCAGCTGGTCCAAACTCATCTGCTTGCATGGCCTTAAAGCTTGATCCATGAAAAGTAAAGACATGAAATTGGCCACAAAAACTCTGAAGAGAACTATAAAAATAAGCGTTCCTTGGCATCAGCTTTCTGTCAACTTAAAAATGTCAGAATCATAAGAATGTCTGAAAATGTCAAGAATTGTCAACAGATAACCCAAACGCCTAAAGTGGGAGTATGCTTTTTTAGAACTGCTGGTCAGAGAGAGAAATAGCTCCTGTACATTTACAAAAACATCCATCTGAGGGTTAGGTTTCAGCAGCTGTGAGGAAGTGAGCCGCATTCATCACCATGAATGTTTTCCAGGAGAGACTATATTTAAACCATCATTAGGGCTGCATGATTATGGCCAAAATGAAAAGACATTTTTAACGCACGTTCAAAAAATTGTTTTACTTCCATTTTGTGCTACATTCCCGCTAAAGCACAAAGTAGGATTGCACGATTTTGAAGAAAAAAAAACGGATTTTAGAAAAAAGAAATTGAAAGAAGTCTGATTATCCGTCTGCATCTTGTTTACCAGAGAATAAGCTGTAAACGGGAACCAATTAACGCAGAGGGACTTCGGTACTCACAAAGTAAACGGCTCCGAAGCTGCCATGGCCGATCTCACGGAGGTCAGCGAACAGCTTCTCCGGATCATCTTTGCAGAAGAGGTCTGCCACTTCGGGGTCTTTTATATTGCCCGCCCGTGCACCTGAGGGCATGGCCAGGGCCTGGGAAACAAGGAGAAGAAGGAGAGGTGAGTACTGGCAGACTGTAGCAGGGGGAAACACATTCCTCTATAAGATTTGATAGAAAGAGAGAGAAAAACATTTGAATGTTGCCATTAAATTGCATTGGACTCCCATAGATAATATTAAAATACCTGAATCACATTATTGCAATTGGGGCCAAATTACGAGTTCAAAATAGATCAAATGTTTTTAATAAATAGCATTGTTGCAAATTTAGATTATTTTTACAACTTAAACTACATTTTTGTAATTCTAACCAGCAGACAGATAAGTACTTTAAATGGTACGGTTAGTTTTCAGTTCAATTCTTAATCATAAATATTCCTTTTTTTTTTTGCCTGAATGAAAAAATAATATATATATTTGTTTGTTTGTTTTTTAATTCAAAGTGGTATATGTCTGCTATTTTTCCTTTCTTGCAACCACATTTGTATTCTGTGTAGTTTGAATATAGTTACGTTAAATTGAGAATTCATATGTGCATACAAAATTGAGAGTGCCACTGATATTGCCTTGGAGCTGAAAATCACACTTTTAAAGATATTTGGACGAAGGAAGAAATGTAATTTCCTTGAAACGTTTAAATGTGAAATGGTTAATATATAATGCATATATAAAAGCAGTTTCATGGGACTGAGTTGATATAGACAGACCCATTTTAATCCCTACTAAAGTACATTTTCTTCTTTATTGGTAATTCAAACGCATACCAACATTTATTTTTTTGGAACCGTTGATTAAAAGTAAATTAGTAACTTTAATTTGTATATATCTTTTATTATCAGTTTAAGAAACAAACATGTACTGGTCCTGGAGATTGCAGATGTATCCTAATTTACACATCTTGATTATAGCATCCTATTGAAAATATTGGCTTAATCTATTTTTCTGTTTATTGAAATTTCTGATTTAAACAAATCTTTAACAGCATATGTATAACATACATTTTTCATCAAATTGATGACAAACTTGAAGTCAATAGCGGGCTCAAATCATTTTGGTTTTTGCTGAAGGGTCAACCCCTTGGTTTAAATGTGGATCATCAGTGATGTGATTGGCCTGCTTTCCACTTCAGTTGGGCAGAAGATCGTCTAATGAATGTGTTAAACAGACTGGAAAATGCACTCTTGTTAAAGTGACCCATTTGCAAAATCCCCCTCACGTGCACCAACATCTAGAGCCTTTATCAGCCTTCCTGACGTTGTAATCTGTGGTGCATGTCTCAACAATCCTGCAATGTTTTAGGAATTCTTTGACTGTTTCCTCTGCAGGTCTGTTGAGATAGAAAGTAGTCTTTATCTCCCACAGTTCATCTATCAAGGACACTTACCAGGTAACAGGCTCGGACATGAAACTGGATGTTCAACTGTGGAGGTGAGAGCGAGTTGTGTGGAAGAACACGGTGATGAACAGCAGAGTGTTGTGGGGGAGATAAAATGGCAGCTGCACTTCAACATGAATATATTTCAATTATTAACTGTTCAGTTTGAGCTGAAACGTGACGTCGAGAGCATAAATGATGTGAACACCTTCAAAAATAAGGAGAGAGTGATGCTCTCTACTTCAGTAACACATTTAGTGTTTTAGTATTCATAAAGATTTTAATTAGAAGAATAAGTCGGTCATAAGGGAGCCTTTATGCAACACCAAAAACTACTTATTAATACGTTACCTATATTTAGATTGAAATGTAGGCTACTGAATGTTCATTTGGGTTGAAATGCACTTTGTGTTTAGGTTTTTTTATTATATGTACAGCACTTTGGCTTATAAATGTGCTATAAATAAAACTTTATTTGATTTGTGTATATTAAGATAAAAATGTGCCTGATACAGCCTAAACTTATACAAACAAGTAATTCATGTACTGAATAAATATGTGTTTAATGTATATTAAGATTAAACATTTTTTTAAAGGCACTTCATGTTATTTTAGAAAAACATACTTAAATGAAAATGTAATTTATGTATAACTAGATTAAAATATACTTCATGCATATTTTTAAAGAGGCCCTATTGTGTTTTTATGTGCATGTAAATGGTCTGGCTAAATGGAAACGGGATGTCCTGCATATAACGATTGTTTTCATTATAACTAATTACACATTATTATTTTTGTAATCAATTTCTCATGTTGCCATGACATTACAATTTCCCAATGCCCGAAGTGATGTCTTTAAATTTCTAAATGTTCAATGTTTTCTTGTTACTTAAAAAATGCTGAGGGTGTATCATCGGATGTTTAACTAATAAATATGAAATATAGGGGATGGTGATGCTCTAACAAATAAAACCCAACAGCCCACAAGCATGAAGATCAGAGAGCAGGAGGAAGCTGACTGACAGCACCATCCAACTCAAATCAAACATGGTTATGAATAAATAAATCCACCAAGCTTCATGACTAAATCAGCCCCCCCCCTGAATGTTTCTCAGCGTGAACACTGAGCCGTGCTAATTGACAAATGCAACATCATGTAACGGGTTAATGTAGCTGCTCATCTGAGTGGCAGCTGGAGCCCCGAGGACAGCCAGCAACATCAGCAGGCCTCTGTGAACACATGAAGCGCGCCCTCAGGTCCTCTTCTGAATGCAGCACTGCAAGGCTTGTTTTTTTTTTTTAAAGCACCGCTGTCGTTTGGATGCACTAGTATATCTGAGTAGACGAGGGGGCAGATCCTCACCCTCCCACCCCCCTACGAACCAATGTTTCTTCAAAACGCAGTGAACCAATTTCCAATGATATATTATGTGGCACTCAGTGTGGCCTGATAGTGTTTCAAAACGAGGCGAGGAGGCAGACGCCCGTAGCTACTGTGTCTGGAGTCAGGAGAAAAACAAGCAATGTGAAGAATAAGAAAGACCACTGTTGGAAGAAGTATTTAGGTCCTTTAGTTAAGTGAAAGTACTAATAATTAGTGGTAGGGATGCCAGCGATTATTCGAATATTCGTTACAGTCTCCATAATCGAATATTATTTTTAAAAATCGATTTTATTTATATATTTTTTTATTATTATTTATATATATTTTTTTTTATGTAATTTTTTTTTTTTCTGGCTTAGTTTCAACCAAAATATATATAAATATATATATGCTAATAATAGTAATAGTATTAATAATTGTAAATGGCCATTGGTCACACCACCAGTTTGTTTTACTGTAAACTTGGAGGAAGCCTGCATGCAGAGCAGACTGCTGCTGCAGCACGCTACACACCGACCCCGCCCCCCCTCTCCCTCACACGTGCGACTAAAGATGAACAAAGCGGCAGCCGGCAGGTAAAAAGAGTTCCTCCTTGTGGAACTACTTCGAACATACAAGTCCAAAGGAAGTTAAATTATTATTCGCCAGGAGTGCCGAATAATCGATGTTGATCATGGTCAGTTTCTGGCAACCCTAATTAATTTAGTGGTGCACGATAATTATCGGCCCGATAAACCCGATAACAGTATTAATAGCCCCGATAATATACAATATATTTTTGGGGTAAAAAAAGAAGAAGAAAGAAGTCCTACGGTGTGGGTGGATTGGGATGAGGGGCGCTTGTTTTTCACTCGGCTCCTCCCGTTTTGCCAGTACTGTGGTATTAGTGGTTTAGGAAGAGGGGAGTTTTTCACAAATCCAGCGCCCCTAACTCATGCCTGGCTGTGACGTAAATGGTGTGCGGCCGTGAAGCCAGGACAGTAAACAAACATGTCGTCGGTAGTATGGGACTATTTCAAAGTTAGATAGTTCGCTTGCTATTTGTATTAACAAATGCGATGCAGAAGTTCCACGAGGAGAGAAGAAGGCAACGAGCTATAATACTTCCAACCTGATTAGTCACCTGAAACACCGTCATCGCTACGATGGTGTGTTCAAAGCGTACGAAGACGCCTGCGCTGCTAAACTAGCGCAAATCCAAAGCCAGTTGCAAAGGCACCGGGGCTTTTACCTATCGACGAGGCTTTTGAAAAAGGCAATAACTTTATTTGGGAAAATAAATATGGTCACTTTGAAGAGTCAGAACTGTTCTTGGCTTTGTTTTGTTCACAGTAGTAATGCTCATGTCATTTGCTCACTACTAGTCTTTTTTTTACCACCAGGTGTGCAAAAACTACAGGTACATTTATATATATATATATATATATATATTAGGCCTGTCAAACGATTACAATTTTTAATCAGATTAATCACATCTTAAAAATTAATTAATCACCATTCGAACTATGTCCAAAATATGCCATTTCTTTATGTATATTGTTGTGGGAATGGAAAGATAAATGAAAGAAGGCGGATATATCCATTTAACATACATGTTTAATATAACATTTGTCTGCGTGTCAAAATGAAAGACAGCCCACACACCTATCAATCATCAAACCGTGGGGTCTTAATTCATTACGTGTTGATTTCTATCAACGGGGGAGTACTTCAGGAAAGTCGACGGGGGGTGGGGCGGCTAGTGGAGTACTTCGTGACCACAGAGTGTGAACGTTGTGATCAGCTGTTTTAGCGCAGTTCTCCAGTGAAGGGGGGAGTCTCCCTCCGCAGCCGGTTGGCGTAGTTTTGGCACAGTTCCGTTGTACAGACCGACGTTAACAGCAGCCCTGTCTGTGCACACGGAGACCGACTCTGTCGTCCGGTGATCTAACCGCCTTCTGGAAAAGCTTCACAAGTACTTCGGTACGCAAATGCGCTTTGTGACACAAGTGACGGTACGCATTTCAGATTACGCACATAACCTGCGTACCAGTTATGTGCACCCCTGTACTACAGCAAAAGTATTCTCTGTCGGGACTTCCTGCAACAACACCACGCCGTTATCTTGATTCTGATTGGCCAGAAGACATTATCAAAGATGTTCTATTGAGAAGACGATCACTACGTGACAAAAGTTTTCAAAACCGTGGCTACTGAAATCAATCTTACTAACTGCTGTCTGTGCAATTTACTCCGCGCGAGTTGGCAGACTTTATTTTGCTTACTTTAACATCATTTTTCATGGTGGGGCTAAGCCATTTCTAGGTATGGGTGTAGCCTACCCCAGCCATACCCTGGCGCTGCCACTGGTGGGATGTATGGGGCAGGCCATTCTGCACATGCGTTAAATGCGTTAAATATTTTAACACAATTAATTCAAAAAATTAATTATTTTTGACAGCATTAATATATATATTATATTATTATCGGTTATCGGTATCGGTCTTGAGAAGCAGGAAGTTATCGGTATCGGTTTCAAAAACCCAATATCGTGCATCCCTACTAATAATTATCTGTAAAAAATACTCTGGGACAAGTTGTCCTGAAATTAAAATGTTCCCTTGTTAAAAGAAAGGATAATCAGAGAAATTAACTGAAAGTATTATGTTTAAATAAAAGTACCCAATGCAGAACGTTATAAAAATCACCACAATTCTTTCTTTAATTAAATGTGATTATTCTTATAGGTTTAAAGATGGCAATTAACTTTCCCCTGATTTGATAATTGATTATTTGTCCATTTTTCCAGATACAATTGTAATTCATAACAAAGTATCATTTTTATTTATATATTATATACGTTTGTTTTATATGCAAAACTTTCATTTGACAATATGTCCCTCTAATGTCCAATAACTGCAGCACCAAAATAAAAGTAGCAAAGTAAAAACTAGGGTATTTCCCTTCAAATGTTATGCATTATGAAAGAAAATACTCAAGTCAAGTATTTCAGTTTTGTGATTAAGTACAGTACTTTGACTGTTATATTTGATCTACCTTTATTAACGTTTGTGTTATAATATTATAATGTTTATGTTATTTTTCAAAAATGGTGTGTCCTTCACTGTTGTTGTTTGTAGTGTCTTGTCTGTTTTATTATAAAATAAAAGGTAGTGGGTAATTTCTTATTTTTCATGTCTATTGATTGGATTGATTCAGGAGGATTGTTTTTGTGGTGTTGCTTTTATCTAATGTTTTATTTGAAAACCTAAAAAAAAAGCATTAAATGTAGAACATTTAAAAAAACATTAGTACCATAATGGGTTTGGAAAAATTATACGGAACTTTGGAAAAAAGGAGATTATCATTTTCCAAGGAGAAGCAAGCTTCCTCGACATCCCATGTGGAAACAACAAACTCGCAGGTTCATTTGTGTTCAACTTGAATCTAATGTAAGACAGTCAAAAATAGAGGGGGGAAAAAGAGCTTCAGACAGTTCTTTCTAAACATAACGACTGACGTGACATTTGGTGTGTCAGTGGTGCCGAATGACCAACATCACATGGTTGAACTCAAACCCTTACACTTTTGCATAACAGAAGCTCATTGTGGGGAATGTGTGTGTGACATTCCAACTAAGTGGTGTCAAATTATATTAAGTCAATAATCCACATCTACCCAAAATACATTAAGACATGTACCCAAAATACATTAAGACATTTCTGTTCTTTTTATACTTTTTTAGATGACAGGCAGGAAGGTATCAAGCATTTTTATTGGGCGTGTTGCATACTTTTGAGAAAAAGTTGATACTGTAGCATTAACAGTGAAATGTCCACAAACTGTGCCACTAATGACATAGAATACATGTTAGCGGTTACCATAATACAGAAAATTGCATGCTACTCATACAGGAGCTTGCAGAATGAAAACGGAATACTTTTCCATGATTCAATGCCAATCTCCCAAAGCAGACGTCAAGGTTATATCAGCTTTACATCAAACTGGATCTCTCCATTGTTATTTTTAGGAAGAAATTAGATGTGTGGCTTTGGTTAAAGTATACATAAGCATTACATCAACCTCTGACTCAAAATATAACTTTGGAGCTATTAAGATACTTTTGTTTGGACATTATGAGCCCATCTCGAGAGGCGTGTCACAGGTTCTAACCCCACTGCAGTCAGCATGTCGTTGTGTCCCTGAGACACTTCACCCCAAATTGCTCCTGTGGGGATTGCCCACAGTACTGAGTATGTAAGTCGCTTTGGATAACAGCGTCTAACAAGTAGCATGTAATGTAATAAATGTCCTCCAGTATACCCTGATAAATAACGAACAATAAAACTATGCAATTAGTCAGAAGTAACACTTCTATAAGCGAGTCAGTTGATCAGATTGTAACCAGGCTAAAAGAAAGTTTCTTGTGGTGAGAGCATAACATTATAATCCAGTATTTACTCCTCATGGATGCAACTTGATGTTTAATAATACAAATATGCTCACTTTATTTGTTACCAAACCACAAAACACTGTTTAGTTTGCTGCCTTTCCCTTTGAATAATGAAAATGTATTAGTAATGATGCTGAAGATTGGACTAAAACAAACAAACATGTGAAGGTGTCACATCGTGCTTGATATAATTGTTTCTCACTATTTTTATAAAACAAACAATGTATTGACAGAAGTATCATTAATTGAATCTATATTGGAAATATTCATTCGTTAATAGCTTAAAATGAGCTCCACCTTAACCAACTACCACGGTCAAATCCTGCTTTCACATTAATGCATGACTAATAATAATCTAATGATACCATATATACATACATACAGTCACATCGGATATTGTTATACTATCAAAAGTCTAACCATATATTCCTGATTATAGTTACATCATTTTAATGAAGTAATATCTCAAACGCAGAGCTCTGTGAAGAGTACTTTAACACTGTGGTATTAGTACTTTAACTGTATCAATGAATCTGAATACTTTCTCCATCACTGCTTTACGGTCTATTATGTCATGTACAAACAAAAATAGCGTTAAATACATTTAACTGAATACAAAACTGCACACGATCCATCAGAATGAACGGTAGTATATTTAAACTAAATCCTTTTTTAACTGAAGGCCCCTGAAAATATAATAAAAGACACTCGTATGTTTTCCCATTTCTGCGGAAAACCCCAACTTAAAAAAACTGAACAGCTCTTACATTCCAAGTAAGATATATTATTTAAGTCGTTTGGTTGTAATGTTTTAGTGTTCTATACTTATCTGTCTGGGGCTTTAACTTGCTTTCGATTTTTAAATTCATTTCCTGCCTCTTTGTTTATGCTAGGCACCAAGAGACCAAGGCAAATCCCTGTACATGAAAACCCAAAGTCGCTTGACAATACATTCAGATTCTGTCACCAAGTTTGAAACCCCCCTGTAACAGCTAACTTTGGTTAGCTTAGCATTAAAGCGTCCTAACAGCTAGCTGAATGTAGCATCACTTACCGCGGCTTATTGTGGTTCCTCTCCGGAACGAAAAATAACTGGTAGGAGCGGGCTAGCGAGCCTCTATCCTCATAGCCCGGGTCTTTTCCTCTCTGCAGACAATCAACACAAATGTTGCTCCATGTTCGCAGCAGTCCCGACGGTGAATTTCATTAACGGTCTCTAAATAACACCGCTAGTTTAGCTGGTTCAAATAGGAGCTTGCCTTGTCCTCTCCTATGATACTAGCCGTAGCTAATTAGCTAGCTTAGCTTCGATAGCTTGGAAGCTAACGTTAACATTAGCTGTTCTCCGGGGTGTGGCTGTGGTTTCTCTGCGGTGCCCCACTTCCAAGCATGCTGTCCCGTTACACCTCACGTTTTTTAGAAATATACTCTTAAAATCGGACTTAATATATGCGCCCCATACCGAGGTCGGGCTTTTTTTGTTCTTTGCTCAAGACAAGATGGAACAGACTAGTGGGGCGGGACTCAAGTGGTGACCGGAAACTGTTTTGTTCTATTTCCTGTGAAATTTCCGGTTCACAAAATAAAAGGATATAAATAAATAAAGGCAATATTGAATGATTTTTTTTTTTTCTAAGAACAATTTTTTAAATTGGGATATATTTAATAATGTTAAGTTTAGCACTTATTTATTTATTTGTATGTATTTCATTAGATCCACATTAGCCATAACATGTGATCACTAAAATATGCAGGTGGGAATTACATTTGAATAAATAAATGTATATACAGTACCAGGGTTTGGTAAACTTTGAAATATTGTCACTTAACATGTACAAATATCCTGGAAATATCTGTAATAAGTAACATAATACTTTAGATGAACAAATATGGAATGCAATCTGAGAAAATGTCACAGCATAGGGACGAGATTATGTGACAAATAAAAACGAACAAACCCTTCAAAAACAATATTTTCATTGTCCGTAGTCAATTAAGCAGTGGGATTAGTTACATTTACACAACACACTTTTTTAGCGCTACTTTATACTGTTTTATTTGTATTGAATACATATTAAATGTACCTTTGCCAGCTGCAACATTAAAACTATTAACACAATTATAATCTAATACTACAATGGTCAATGTTGTGTTGCCAGTAGTTTTATTTTGGGTACTTAATATATTGCAATAGTAATACTTTAATATTTAGTATGTCTACACTGGGGTATACAATAGTTCAATTTTAGTATGTACATCATTAACCACTGTTTTGATTATAATCCTCATAGAAAAGTTGTTTTTTCAAGGGATATTTATTTATTATTTGTATGCAACTAAAACATCCCATAATCTGTTATATTAGCTGCAACATTGTTAAAGCCAATGGGAATCATTTTAATTTAAATCTGGCAGTAATGACTACAGATGGTCAGAAAACTATCCACCATCGTGGACAGTCCTGCAATAAATAACTTTTAGGAGGCAGCATCTGGGACATCTTTTCCTTTTAAACTTTTTTCTAAGATTTAAACCAGAAACCAAAATAACACCAAAAATATTTAAGTTTCATCTTTATTGCAATGTCCAGCAAGACAGAGATGAAAAGTACATTGAACTGGAACATATAATCCAAAACATCTTTATTAATTATAAAAACATATTCAAATGAGCTATAAAGTTACTGTTGTAATTGAAACGGTCCCAGTGATAACAGAGTCAACATCAAGGAGCAATTTTCAGGCCACCTCCTTGATGTTAGGCCCTTCGGAGTCAAGCAAGTCAGAGATGAAAGGTACATTCAAATGGATATATAAACAAAACATTACCATCTTAATTTAATGATAAACACATTAGAATAAGCTATAAACGTTACAGTGTAATTGAAACGGTGATAAGAGTCCATATTGTTTTTAGTCCACCTCCTCGATGGTGGGCCCCTGGGAGCCGGCACCGGCCTGCTCTCCACAGCTGCCTGGAGGCATTCCTCCCTGGTACAGCTTGCTGATGATGGGGTTGCACACTTTCTCCAGCTCTTTCTGCTTGTGTTCGTACTCCTCTTTCTCAGCCAGCTGGTTGTCCTCCAGCCAGGTGATGGTCTCCTCACACTTCTCCATCAGCTTCTTCTGGTCCTCCTCACTCATTTTGCCCTTCAGGTTGTCGTCCTGCACAGTGCTCTTCATGTTGAAGACGTAGGACTCCAGGGAGTTCTTGGCAGAGATTTTTTCCCTCTGAATGTCATCCTCAGCTTTGTATTTGTCGGCGTCCTGCACCATCCTCTCGATTTCCTCCTTGCTCAGTCGGCCCTTATCGTTGGTGATGGTGATCTTGTTCTCTTTGCCGGTGCTTTTGTCCACCGCAGACACGTTCAAAATGCCATTGGCGTCCACGTCGAAGGTGACCTCGATCTGCGGGACCCCTCGTGGAGCGGGTGGGATTCCCGTCAGCTCAAACTTGCCCAGCAGATTGTTGTCCTTGGTCATAGCTCTTTCTCCTTCGTAGACCTGGATGAGGACCCCGGGCTGGTTGTCAGCGTAGGTGGTGAAGACCTGGGTTTGTTTTGTGGGGATGGTGGTGTTGCGTTTAATCAGAGATGTCATGACTCCTCCAGCTGTCTCGATACCAAGGGACAGAGGTGCCACATCCAGTAGCAGCAGGTCCTGAACGTTGCCCGAGGTATCTCCTGAGAGAATGGCCGCCTGGACGGCAGCCCCGTAAGCTACCGCCTCGTCTGGGTTGATGCTCTTGTTCAGCTCCCTGCCATTGAAGAAATCCTGCAGGAGTTTCTGGACTTTGGGGACTCGAGTGGAGCCTCCAACCAGGACGATGTCGTGGATCTGTGCCTTGTCCATTTTGGCATCCCTCAGGGCTTTCTCCACAGGTTCCAACGTTCCCCTGAAGAGGTCGGAGCACAGCTCTTCAAATCGCGCCCTGGTGATGGAGGTGTAAAAGTCGACGCCCTCGCACAGAGAATCGATCTCAATGCTGGCCTGGGAGCTGGAGGACAGCGTTCTCTTGGCCCTCTCACAAGCTGTGCGCAGCCGCCTCAAAGCTCTCTTGTTCTGGCTGATGTCCTTCTTGTGTTTCCTCTTGAACTCCTCCATAAAGTGGTTGACCATGCGGTTGTCAAAGTCTTCTCCACCCAGGTGAGTGTCTCCAGCCGTAGATTTTACCTCAAAGATGCCGTCTTCAATGGTCAGGATGGACACGTCGAAGGTGCCTCCACCCAGGTCAAAGATCAGGACGTTTCGTTCTCCTGACTTGATTTTGTCCAGGCCGTAAGCGATGGCGGCTGCCGTCGGCTCGTTGATGATCCTCAGGACATTCAGTCCTGCGATGACACCTGCGTCTTTGGTGGCCTGTCGCTGGGAGTCGTTGAAGTACGCTGGGACTGTGACGACTGCATTGGACACAGTTTGGCCAAGGTACGCCTCAGCAATTTCCTTCATCTTTACCAGGACCATGGAGGAAATTTCCTCAGGGTAGAAGGTTTTGTCTTCCCCTTTGTATTCCACTTTTATTTTGGGTTTCCCTCCATCTCCAACCACTGCAAAGGGCCAGTGCTTCATATCTGCCTCCACCACTGGATCATCAATCTTTCTACCTATCAGTCTCTTTGCATCAAACACCGTGTTGCTAGGGTTCAAAGCCACCTGGTTCTTTGCTGCGTCCCCGATGAGCCTCTCGGTGTCAGTGAACGCCACATAGCTGGGGGTGGTCCTGTTGCCCTGGTCATTGGCGATGATTTCTACTTTTCCATGCTGGAAAACACCCACGCAAGAGTAGGTGGTGCCCAGGTCAATGCCGATCGCTACACCTTTAGCTGCAGACATCTTTGTTGATGTTAATTTTTGTCCTAAAGATGCAGATACAAAATATAAATAGTAAGGTAAATCAGAAAAGTAGATACATACAACAACTATTATTACATTATGAATTACATCTTGCCCAGCCTGAATTATCTATTTAATATCTAACTTAGAGTTGTTTATTTTATGGACAGGTCAAATGAATGATTAAACATGGGTGTATAACTAACAACTAAAAAAGGTAGACTAACTCTAATTGCCTATTTCAAAGCAGAATGTTTTTCAGGGGCAGTTCATTAATTAGATCACAAATTAAAATTACATTTGAAGATTCTTTAGATCAGGGGTGTCAAACTCAATTTCATCGTGGGCCTCATTAGCATTATGGTTGCACTCAAAGGTCCTGTTGTAACTATATAAATACATAATATATATGAAATAATGTATTATATTATTATTGCCTCTGCATTGGATTTGTATTGGATAGGGTAATAACTTAATAATTAACTACGTCTGAAAGCAGAAGTCGAGGGCAAATCATTGCAAGTCTCTTTAGTGCACATGTCACAAAATGAGATGCATTGTGGGACATGTAGTTTATGGGCAACATGCTTCTGTGAGATAAGATAAAATGGACCTTTATTAATCCTCGTGGGGAAATGCAGTAGTTTAACAGCAACAGGGTAAGATTGAAAAACAGGACAGCACAGATTCACAGAGATAAATAAAATTAAGGATAAATCAAAGATAAAAATAAATTAAAATGAACATAAAGATATACTGTAAAGTGGCATGTAACCGTATTATATTATTTGCAAGCTCTTGTGGGCCACATAAAATGAAGTCGCAGGCCGGATTTGGCCCCCGGGCATTGAGTTTGACACACCTGCTTTAGATGGACTTTGGTAGTTCATTCTTCAATAGAAAAAGCTGTATCATGGTATGTCAAAGATTACAGCACATTCACAGGAAATGTGAAGGTCATAGGGCTAAATCAACAAATAATTTAACATAGCGGGTTACTTTACATTATTCAACCTTTAAAACTGAAACATATCATTCGGTAGGCTGGGAGCAAACTCAAAGTATAGTTTATTCCTATATTGTAACTGGGGCCCTCTTCATTAATGGAAGCCTAACATTGACCGTTTGGTGTAACTGTTATCCAGTAGGAGAAAACTCTTAAACAGCCGTTTAATCCAACGTAGGAAAGTTCTATAATTTGCACATGATTTTAAATAAAAACTATCTATTAAAGTCAATGTGCAAAAATAACAAATTAAACTATAAAGGAAAAATTATTATAGCAGAAGTAAGTCTAAAATGTGCCGTTTTTCTAAGGGAGTTTGGTGAATATGTCACCGTATGACAACGTTTACCGTAGCTACATTGAATTTATCGACATTTAATTGTCATTTTCACATAATTTTAAGGATAACACATTATTTATGGCATAGCCGTTTTGAAAAAAAAACCATTTAAACTGTTACAGAAAACAGAAGAATCGTACTTACTTTCGATGAAAGATGAGGATAAGGCGACCAAATAGAAAGACGATGTCTCGGTCACGTAATGCGGCTTCTTACTCGATATTCTGGATGTCTCAATGCCGGAAACTGCAAATGTCACGTATTTATACTTTCCTCACTACCTTCTGGTCCTTTCTCGAGCTTTCCGCTTTGGACCAATCACAGAGCTCCGCGTGGGTGACTTGCGTGATGACGTATGCTTGGAAGGTTCTACAAGCGACTTCTGGATGAATGGAGAAACCGCGAGAACCATTTATACGTTTTAAAAGCAAATTAAAACATGCAGTCTAAATAAAAATAATCCCAGTTACCCAGACCAACCGAATGTACCCAGTAAAAACGGAAACGTGTGTAGACTAACACATATGTAGACACAATTTACAAATCATAATTTTAACGCTAGTTTCATAATATTGTGTTTAAATTTAAGGTGTAGGAAATTAAAGAAATACATGGGTGGTATAGACACTTACAATTGGTAAGCAACGCTTTTGTGTATCATCTAGAAGTCGTTTTTTTTTTTAAATATGTGGTTGTTCCCATGTTTTTGTTCTACCAAAGTGCAACGTTTTAGATATGCAGTGGCCTTAATCTCTTAGTTTGTTCATAATTTTGTATAGAAATATTCACAAACTTTGTATGGACCTTCATTTAAAAATATAGTTGAAGAATTTGAGGTCTGTGAGTTATTTAACAAAAAGGAAAGGGAGCAGGATGAGAAATGTATAATGGTTGAATGAATCTGTTGTTTTGCTCTTCGGATTAGTTTGAGTTAATTACACATAAATGTTTTTGATTCATTATGTAAATATTAAAGCTGTTAAAACAAGGTTTATTTTCCAAAGTGTCTTTCTCAATATTACCACCAGATGACGCCAAAGGAAGACGTTTTCAAATAACTGAACAAAGAAGGAATTCATATGAGACTGTGGCCGTTTCTCTGCTGCACGTCATCGAGTGGCGCCGAAGGACTGTTTAAATGCATGGTTAAATCATGGTTTGCGGTCGGATAATCCAAACATCAGCTCCTAACGTCTATGGGCCCTTCTCACTTCGGTTAAAAGGAATCCTTGCTTCCCTCACTTGCGTCGTTTCCCTGTGACTAGTCCCTCCCACCAGGGAAGCATGGAGAGACGCAAGGAAACCACGAGAAGCAGGGAAATGAGTTTTAAGAGCAATGGGACGCCCTTTCCTCCGAACGTCACGTGAAGCGACGTCCGCTGCACAGCAGCCAGCTCTGTCCCCGTTATTTCCACACACACCCCCGCCTCTGTTAGTACACATTTACTGACACAAACATTTGTATCATCTGTTGTAGGCCCAAATAAATAAAATAAAATAAGAACTCATTCTCAAAAAAGATATACGCCAAATGTATAAATGAACAATAGTTTGATTAATATTGATTAGAGTGCACAATAGAAATAAAATAATTGAGAGAAGAAAAAGAGATATGATATCTATCAAAACCCAGTTAGATTAACATTCATTGGATTGCACACTTTGTTTGTGTGGATATGTAGCACATTAACATTTAAATAGCACTTAATGACTGACTGAATGGAAATGACAATAAATGAAAATGTAAAACAAAAAAAGCGATCATGAAAATGTTTCCAAAAAATGAATACAATTATTTTTGACCACTTCGTTGTTCAGATATATATCACATATGTGTAACTAAATGATACATTAATTGAAACAAAACATGGTATAGACTGAGGAGTGACTCCCGTGAGGTTCATGTGTTTTCTTCACTCCGCTGGGAAACTGCTCTCATGTCAAGAAGCATCAGATCAGTGCATGCGTTGCATCGTCCAATCAGTGAGCGATACACAGTAAGGGGGCGGGGCGAGTGTCTGAGGATTTCATCGAAGGATGGTCTGGTGGTTCCTCCATTATAGCTCCTCCATTATCGCTTCTCGCTCCTCGCTCCTCGCTTGTCTGGCAAAAATAAGGCCATTGGGACGCTACTCAAGATAGCGCAGACAAATCAACTTCCGGTGAGACCGAGACCGAGGAGCGAGGAAATGAAAAATAAGAGAAGTGAAACGCAGCCTAACCCTATCGTCTATTCCTTGACCTCTGAGTGAAACGTCACAGGGTTAAGGGATAGTGGATAGGAGAATTCAAACGGATTTAGGGCTGCAGTCGAATAGTCCAAAGATCAGCTCCTAAGTTCTAACCCTATCGTCTATTCCTTGACCTCTGAGTGAAACGTCACGGGGTTAAGGGATAGTGGATAGGAGAATTCAAAAGGATTTAGGAGAAGAGACTGCGGTACTTTAGAGAATCCGAATGCACTTTCACTATCCGACGTGTTTATGATGCGCCAGCGGACGTCATTGTGTGCGTCTGCTGCTGTGGGGAAACCATGGAAACCACGGTTTTCTATACAGTGGACTACAACATGGATGTTCAATAAGAACGAGGGACTACTGTAAACTCATCTAGAGACTCTGCACCGTGCTCTGATGCTGCTGCTTTGCTTTATGAACGTGGACAACAGAGAAACATATTCTTCATGACCAAAGTTGGAATTGAAATAAAAAAGGAAAGTGAAACTTATGCTCGTCTCCCTCTCCCTCCGGTCTACATTAATACAAATGATCCCAATACGTATGATTGTATGAACTAAAGATCTTAAAATCAATACAAATGTATTTATTATAAACGTTAGTCCTTAACATCTATCACTGTGTATATCACCATTCAAACATCTTTTAAAAGTTGAACAAACCCCACACAGCTCAGTAAAGACTGAAATGTTGACTTTATTTGATAATTTCAGTAAAAACTAACGTTCATATTTCTCTTTTTGATTATAATACTGATGAACGTTCAAAACAAAGCACTTTGGCAACTTACCACCTATGTTTTAAAATGCTTAATAAGCACCGTAACTTTCATGTTATAATTTCTCGGTCATAATCGGTTGTTTCCGTGAACGGCCGACTGTTGAGTGACGGCAAATGCTGCGGCTGCAAGGCATTGTGGGGCAGCATTTTCGCTTCTCCTGTCGGTTAGGGAGGTCCAGTGGTTCCTAAGCTAAAGGAGGTTATAAAGGAAGTTTGAAACCTCCTTTCCTTTCATTCTCATCATTCTAGAGAATTCGAACGGCACTTATCATGGCTGCCACTGAGGGACTTCCGGGTCATTTCACTCCTTTAGGAAGGTTCCTAAGCTAAATGGACTATTCTACTTCAGCCTAGGAGAAGAGACTGCGGTACTTTAGAGAATCCGACTGCACTTTCACCATCCGACGTGTTTATGATTCGCCAGCGGACGTCATGAATGTGCGTCTGCTGCTGTGGGGAACTATGGAAACTACAGTTTTCTATAGCGGACTACAACATGGATGTTTAATAAGAACGAGGGACTACTGTAAACTCATCTAGAGACTCTGCACCGTGCTCTGATGCTGTTGCTTTGCTTTATGAACGTGGACAACAGAGAAACATATTCTTCATGACCAAAGTTGGAATTGAAATAAAAAAGGAAAGTGAAACTTATGCTCGTCACCCTCTCCCTCCGGTCCACATTAATACAAATGATCCCAATACGTATGATTGTATGAACTAAAGATCTTAAAATCAATACAAATGTATTTATTATAAACATTAGTCCTTAACATCTATCACTGTGTATATCACCATTCAAACATCTTTTAAAAGTTGAACAAACCCCACAGCTCAGTAAAGACTGAAATGTTGACTTTATTTGATAATTTCAGTAAAAACTAACGTTCATATTTCTCTTTTTGATTATAATACTGATGAACGTTCAAAACAAAGCACTTTGGCAACTTACCACATACGTTTTAAAATGCTTAATAAGCACCGTAACTTTCATGATATAATTTCTCGGTCATAATCGGTTGTTTTCCGTGAACGGCCGACAATGCTGCGGCTGCAAGGCATTGTGGGGCAGCATTTTCTCCTCTCCTTTCGTCAATGGAGGTCCAGTGGTTTCTAAGCTAAAGGAGGTTATAATCAGGGGTGCCAACCCAGTCTCATAAAAAAACGTGTAATAACTACGTTGGTCCACAACGTAGGACGTAATATTTCTACGAAAACGCCTCTGAAATTGTAAAATGCCTACGTTTTCTTTCACCATTCATTCCAATGGCTGGCGTCTATGTCACGTGATCTTCACATTTCTCCCTGCAGAAAAAAAAAACATGGCCGACATTCGTTTTATTCTCGGTGGAAAATGCCTATTTTAAGGTTAGTTTGGCCATTAAAATGCCCTTTGATGTCAATTGATGCGAGAAATATGAGTTGTTATTTCAGATTATGTGTGCAGTGGATGTACATGATCTTTAGTTTGCTAGTTATTACGAAGATTACTTCAAGAAATTGTGTCTATACAACGTTTTCATTGTTACCAAGGTGGTTGCTAGGGACGCTGCTATCGATATTATTTCTGTTATGTTGGGTAAAATTGTGTTATCTTTATTGCTACCCCCTTCCTCGTCAATGTATAGTGTTGGTCCACAGTGCAAACGTATTAGTTTAACAAAATCCGCATCTAAAATTGTGGCATAGTGTGGTGCCGAGAGATGGGAGTCGGAGGCGGGGTATCAAAGGTACAAGCTAGACTTTTATTTAGCATCTCAAAACACATGTAAACAGCTTCATGCCCGGGAAGCGAAGACCGGCGGAGACAGGAAGTCCGGCTCACTAAAATGTCCGTGCAGAACAATACCCTAACCCATAGATCCGTGGGTGAATAATGTCAATCACCACAATAGATACGTTATTTTCCCCTGTGCAATTCTCCATTTACTCAACAATAACACATAATTATCCTTGTGTTTATTTATTTATTTGTTTGATTAATAAACACAAGTTGGAGCCCGTCAGGACCGAGGGTCGGAGCAGCTCATTTGCTTTACAGAATATTATACCCTGAAGTAAGTATTCTCTCCGCTTCGCTTGACAAACCCCGTGATAGTCCTCAAGCTCTGTGATTGGAGAGTGTGCAGAGCGTCGAACAGCACTTGAAATGGGATGGAACCACGGCAGACTGTCCAAAACTGGATTTGAACGGGTCCACCGCGCTCCCCAGAACTACACATGCTGGCTATTGTGTTCTCTATCTATGGCACGTCTCTACTGGGAGTTGTAGTTTTAAAAGACGTTTTCATATTTCCCATAATAAGAAGTTGCCAGTATTAAACTGTGTACATCCCTGGAGGTTTAGGGGATAGGAACACTCAAATTTAAAACATATAATTGTGAAAATTGCTTGTGCCCATAATAGCAGCATTAATATATACCCACACGAAAGCTAAGGTCAGAAGAGCTTTATTTAACAGCTGGTCTTATGTCTGTGACCCCTCCTGTTGTTCATTGATGAGCCTGAAACATGCACTTGTCAAGGTTCAGAGGCACATTGTGCAAATATGGCAGTAGCCATCGATCATCTTAAGATAAGATATACTTTATTGATCCCAAGTTGAAAACATTTGCGTTACATCAGCATGTGTATAGTTGTAAATATGCAGTGGTGTTTATTTGTAAATCATTTAGTATAATCACACAAATTCTGTGTTTTATATTTAATAATTCTGTGTTCTTTATTTATTGATTGTTCAATACCTGACAAGGTCGGAGATGAAAAATGTTGGTCACAGGTTCCTCAACAGTGCATCACAAGACATCTTTCAATATGTGTACCTCCACCATTAAATTGTCATATTCTGCACATTTCTTATTCTATCTACATACATCTTATAAGAGTATAATACATATGTATAATATCAGTTAAAATAAGTGCTTCAACATAGTTAACATTGCTGGAGGTATGCACAAATATTGATAAATGTCTTGTAATGCACTGTTGAGGAACCTGCGACCCAAGTTTTTCATTCAATGCATAACTACACCATAGTTGTGTAGGCCTATATGATATGTCAATAAACCTTAGAAAATCTTGAAATCTTGAAAGGGATGTGCAAAATAGTCATTATATACAGTCTTTACATAACTATTAGTAGAGAATAACGAGTAATGAACATACTTTATAGGGATTCTATTAATATCTAATAATGAAAATAATGAAATTCAATAACATGCTTTATATCCCTTTATATCAGCTGTGCACCTTTATGGTGTAAATACAGCCTATCTACCAATTGGATCAAATATAAAAGTCCGCCGAATTAGTGTTGATACTGCAAGGAGACGCATTGTGTGAAAAGAAATGTAAGATGTTGTTTAATTGTTGATATATTTATGATCCACGTCACGTTTCCAGTGTTGGCAGCAGTTCCTCATGTTTGTCTAGAAGTCTTCTCATCAGGGCTCTATAAATACCGAACTACGGCAGATATGTAATATTGAATGCAGCCGAACCGTGTATTACAATGCAGTTATGTGATGACTTTCAAAGAGAAAAGCAAGTACACTCGGAATAAAGTGTTTTCGGGCTGTTTCCGGTATTTGTTAATGACGATGTGCTGTGAGATGTGAGACTGGAATTGTACAGGGGAAAATAACGTTTCTGCACCATTTTAGATGCGGATTTTGTTAAACTAATACGTTTGCGCTGTGGACCAACACTATACTTTGACGGGGAAGGGGGTAGTAATAAAGATAACACCATTAAACAGTTACACAACATAACAGAAATAATATCGATAGCAGCGTCCCTAGCAACCACCTTGGTAACAATGAAAACGTTGTATAGACACCATTTCCTGAAGTAATCTTCGTAATAACTAGCAAACTAAAGATCATGTACATCCACTGCACACATAATCTGAAATAACAACTCATATTTCTCGCATCAAATGACATCAAAACGCATTTTAATGGCCAAAGTAACTTTAAATAGGCATTTTACACCGAGAATAAAACGAAGTTCGACCATGTTTGTTTTTTTCTGCAGGGAGAAATGTGAAGATTACGTGACATAGACGCCAGCCATTGGAATGAATGGTGAAAAAAAACGTAGGCATTTTACAATTTCAGAGGCGTTTTTGTAGAAATACTACGTCCTACGTTGTGGACCAACGTAGTTATTACACGTTTTTTTGGGAGACTGGGTTGGGGGTGCACATAACTTTTTTGCCCTGGTTCTCAACAACACGTTCTCACTCCCATCCCGTCACATATTGACGGACGGTCAGGGCCCCTCCCCGTCGCTATATTACGTACAGGGTACCCCTTGCCCGTCAGGCTTCTACGGGCAGGGCGTCCCATAGACCTTCATAGACCACGTGATCAACAACGATGGCCGACCTTCGTTTTATTCTCGGTGGAAAATGCCTATTTTAAGTTTCATTTGGCCATTAAAATGCGTTTTGATGTAATTTCATGCGAGTAATGAGTTTTTATTTCTGATTATTTGTGCAGTACATGTACATGATGTTTAGTTTGCTAGTTATGACGAAGATTACTTCATGAATGTGTACACATTCATGGTTGCTGAGGTGGTTGCTATGGACGCTGCAACAGCTCCCAGACCACGTGATCAACAACAATGGCCGACCTTCGTGTTATTCTTGGTGGAAAATGCCTATTTTAAGGTTCATTTGGCCATTAAAATGCGTTTTGATGTAATTTTATGCGAGTAATGAGATTTTATTTCTGATTATTTGTGCAGTACATGTACATGATGTTTAGTTTGTTAGTTATGACGAAGATTACTTCATGAATGTGTACACATGGTTGCTAACGGTTTTTTGGTGGAAATGTGTTTTTTCACAGCAAAGTCACCCTCTGTACTTGGACTTATTGGGAGAATCTAAAGACAAGAACATCCCAAATATTCATTTAGGTCTTTATTTTAGACCTTTAGTGTTGCCGCCTGTGAGGAAAATACATGGGGCTCAGAGCCTCGTATTTTTTAAATCTTTTTTTCCTTCTAATTTGTTATTCTTTTGAAAATAACACACTGTTATTTACTCACCAATAACACACAATTATCCTTGCTTTTATTTATTGGTTTAATTCCATAATCTCGGGCTTTTTTGGCGTTCGTCAGGAACTGAATTTCAAAATAAAAATAACCGGAAACAGACGTAGGCCTATAAGGGACATTTCGAGCATCATTGCGATTGTCAACATTTTTGAGTTTAGGATGGCCGAAGACACTACACTACCCATAATCCCCAGCTATCGTTTAGGACTACAGTCCCCATGATTACTCTTCAAGGTCTGGGATTGGATGTTGGAGTGGCAGTGCGCCAAGGTTACGCAGAGCGTCAAACAGCTGTTTGAAATGGAACGAAACCACGCCAGACTATCCAAAACTGGAATTGAACGCCCCCCCAGAACTACACACTACAAATTGTGTTTCGCAAAATGTTCTATGGGACGTCTCTACTGAACGTTTTTTGTTATCAAATGTAAAACATATAATTAATAAATGGGTGAAAATCGCTGTCCATAATGCGCAGCATCAATATATAGCATTAATATATACCCACATGACAGCTCATTGATACTTTGTAATTCTACTCCACTACAATTCAGAGGTTAACCTGGTATTTTTACTCCACTACACTTATTTGAGTTACTTTGCAGATTCTGATTAATGATGTGAAATATAAACAACCCTTAAATCAGACTTTAGTTACACCTGAGTAAAATTCAGGGAAGGTGATTGTCAAGTGCCAACAATCAGGAGAGATATTTGATAGTTGGTGCTTGAGAAGACTAAACATGTATCTGCAATTGACATTAATGGAAACGAGTAATAAAGTATATTAATTACTCGTTATTCTCTACTAATAGTTAATTAAAGACTATATATTATGGCTATTTTGCACATCCCTTTCAAGATTTCAAGATTTTAAAGGTTTATTGACATATCATATACACAACTATGGTGTAGTTATGCAATGAATGAAAAACTTGGGTCACAACAGTGAAGACATCTACCAATATGTGTGTACTTCCACCATTAAACTGTCATATTCTGCACATTTCTTATTCTATCTACATACATAAGAGTATAATCCATATGTATAATATCAGTTAAAATAAGTGCTTCAACATAGTTAACATTGCAGGAAAGCAATATATTAGACGTTAAGTACTTTGTCAGGCTTAATATTTATCTGTAGATAGATACCCCCAAAGTTTTTCTTATTTAAAAGAAGACCTTAATCTGTTATTTAATGTTTAAATAAAGGTTAATTCGTTTTTCTGTTTTGCACCTCCTCCTATTAATATCTTTGTACATCCTGCACTAAACTGTTTTATTGTAGAGATCACTTATAGTATCTTCTTGATTTTTTATATTCTATATTTCTATCACAGACCTTCTACTTTCCCCCTATGAAAGTATATGTACTCTTAATATTTTTTAATCAAATATAACACATAAAAACAATAATTCAATAACGTGCTTTAACCACTAGGCGGTGCACACAAGGTACACACAGCCATAATAACTTTGTATTATTAGTGTAGGACACTATGTACAACATCTGAAGATGTGTAGTTTTATTCATGCTTTCACATAATTTTACAGCATATTGCTATACTATTTCAGACTCAGTATTTACATTCTTACATTCAAAATTCAATCCAATTCAAATCAGTAATATCTTTAAAAACTACAAGTCCTTTTATATCAGCTGTGCACCGTTATGGTGTAAATATAACCTATCTATGAATTATATCAAATGTAAAAGTCAGCCGAATTAGTGTTGATACTGCAAGGAGACGTATTGTGTGAAGAGAAATTGAAGATGTTTTTTAATTGTTGATATATTTATGATCCACGTCAAGTATTCAGTTTCGGCGGCATTTCTTCAGTTTTTCCAAAGGTCTTCTCATCAGGGCTCTATAATAAAGAACTACGGCAGATCTGTAATATTAATGCAGCCGAACCGTGTATTACAATGCCGTTATGTGATGACTTTCAAAGAGAAAAGCAAGAGCACTCGGAATTAAGTATTATTTTATTCTTTTAAAATGTTTTCCGGATTTCATATAATATAAACACCAAATCCCAGCATGCATTGCGGCTAAAACATCCAATCAGCGTAGCTGAGGATCTTGGGTAATCGCTCGAAATGCCTACGTCTGTTTCCGGTTATTTTTATTTTGAAATTCAGTTCCTGACGAACGCCAAAAAAGCCGAGATTATGGAATTAAACCAATAAATAAAAGCAAGGATAATTGTGTGTTGTGAGTAAATAACAGTGTGTTATTTTGAAAAGAATAACAAATTAGAAGGAAAAAAAGATTTTAAAAATACGAGGCTCTGAGCCCCATGTATTTTCCTCACAGACGGCAACACTAAAGGTCTAAAATAAAGACCTAAATGAATATTTGGGATGTTCTTGCCTTTAGATTCTCCCAATAAGTCCAAGTACAGAGGGTGACTTTGCTGTGAAAAAACACATTTCCACCAAAAAACGTTAGCAACATGTACACATTCATGAAGTAATCTTCGTCATAACTAGCAAACTAAACATCATGTACATGTACTGCACAAATAATCAGAAATAAAAACTCATTACTCGCATAAAATGACATCAAAACGCATTTTAATGGCCAAATGAACCTTAAAATAGGCATTTTCCACCGAGAATAACACGAAGGTCGGCCATTGTTGTTGATCACGTGGTCTGGGAGCTGTTGCAGCGTCCATAGCAACCACCTTAGCAACCATGAATGTGTACACATTCATGAAGTAATCTTCGTCATAACTAGCAAACTAAACATCATGTACATGTACTGCACAAATAATCAGAAATAAAAACTCATTACTCGCATAAAATGACATCAAAACACATTTTAATGGCCAAATGAACCTTAAAATAGGCATTTTCCACCGAGAATAACACGAAGGTCGGCCATCGTTGTTGATCACGTGGTCTATGAAGGTCTATGGGACGCCCTGCCCGTAGAAGCCTGACGGTCAAGGGGTCCGCTGTCCGCAATGAAGGTCTATGGGACGCCCTGCCCGTAGAAGCCTGACGGGCAAGGGGTACCCTGTACGTAATATAGCGACGGGGAGGGGCCCTGACCGTCCGTCAATATGTGACGGGATGGGAGTGAGAACGTGTTGTTCTCAAAGGAGCACCTGGAGATGTTGCTTGGTGCTCATCCTTAAAATGAAATAAACCGTAACTTTTGAGGGGGTCTTGACTTTATTTGCCAGACACACGGCACTGAACACACAGAGGTGAACACAGAACACACATGCAGAGGTGAACACAAGACAACATTAGCATGACCAGTAATCCTACAAGCTGTCATCACTACCCTCCAGACTGTTCTCCTCACTGTCTTCCTCTCTGTCAGACATGGTAGCTGATGATGTATGCAGGGCCGCCTTAATGCACGGGCTGACCTGGGCTGAAGCCCAGGGGCCTACGGAGATCAGGGGCCTATCATGAGCCAATAAAAAAGTTTAAACATTTTTTTTATTTTATTTCGGATGTTTTTAAAAAACATTTAAATAAACAAAGTCTTGGCTTTCAGAATATGAAACTTTTATTTCCAAGATCACACGATAAATACATTTTTGAAGCTTGTAACGGCATAATTACAAGCGGAGAACGGAGTAACTTGACGTCACAGCAGGCATAACAACAGCCGGTGTTTCTCGTGAGTGTTTTCCCCGGGAAACAAACACAATACACACAAACGCAAACATACACAAACACACACACGCGAGCTTCCCCCAGACCAGTAATCCAAACGAAAATATCTTCCCTCCGTAGTATTCTGATCATTTGCTCCGCTAATCAATCAGATCGATGGATTCCAGAGATGACTCCGAAACAGTCAGTGGGCACCACTTAACAGCCAATCAGAATGAGAATATGCTTCACATGTGACTTATTCAAATTGCGAGTGATTGAGTGACAGATGAAGGTTGTTTAGGAGAAAAAGTTTGAGAAGAAAAAGTTTGAAAGTGGCGCTCGGGAAAGGAAATTGTTGAGGGAAAAGGAGTTTCGAGACACAAGCAGATATTACAAAAAATGCCGAAGCTTACAGGTTATTTTAAACATGTAGGCCAGGATGAGGAGGAAGGACAGATGAGTTCTGTGCCTACTACTTTCTCTCTGGTTGAGTCTGCGATTAGCTGCTTGCATCCACAAGTCAACAGCTGGTTTTTGGGTCGAAAGTCTCTGTCATCTTAGACAAGTGGATGTAATCAAATAAGTATATGAACATAACCAATAACCTACCATAGCCAATAACAAATGAATGTAACTTATTTTATTTGTGTTGTTCATTCATATCTTATTTTACCTTAACATTTATTTATTTATGCATTTTTTTTTGTATCTCTCCAGTTTTAAAGGATATTTGTGGTTACTGTCCTATAGTATGCATTGGAATGATTTCAAACCTGTTTATCCCAATACTTATAAAGGAGTGCCTTGGAAAATTGGAAAATAAATTGTGACCAAACTGTTTGAACTTAGACTAAAGTGAACTATCTAAACACTCAGAGTCCTTTACCTCACTAAGCTGTAGTATCAGCCTCTCAATCTGACTGGAGAGGACTCTCCCTCCACATTATTGTAGAAACATCTTCTTCTTATATCCGTTAGAGTAGCTAGCACCAGATGCTAATAACAACACCGGGCGGTGCACCCTCTCTCTCTCCCTCGGTCACTCGCATTTTGGCTGTGAGCTGCGGTTGCCAGATAAGCAAACATCCCCCATTTTCATCACTTACAGCGCCCATCGTACAGGGCAAATGAAACGTGTAACCGGGGTGAAAAGGGTGTTATATTTACTTAATTATGAATATTGTTACATCAAGGCCGAACATTAGGATGAGCACCAACGGTCAAAATGGTTTTTTCCCTCCCAGAACTGCCAGCGCAGCGCCTCCCCAGATCTGGCGCCCTAGGCGAACATCTATAACGCCAGTGCTACGGGCCGACCCTGAGTTCATATGCAACTCGCAAATATCTTTCTCTCTCTCCTCCTCTCTCTCCCTCTCTCACACACACTAAATGCGCTATGTCCGCACACACACACACACACACACACACACACACACACACACACACACACACACACACACACACACACACACACACACACACACACACACACACACACACACACACACACACACACACACACACACACACACACACAAACAGAGCCGAGTTTGAATGACACAAGCACACTTTTATTTCCATGCAACTCTCTGATTGGTCTGGTGTCTTGCCTCTGTTGCATTCACTGAACACGGGAAATTACAGTCCTCCCGTCCTCTCGAGTGTCATGATGAGGTTCACGTAAAACACGGTTAATGTATTATATTATTGAGGTAGAATTGTCCGGTGCTACAGAAAAAACATTCGGGGCAGGCCAAAATATTATTTTACCAACAATGTGGAATTTATTGGCTTATTTGGCTACATATTATATTACACAGATTATGCACAGCGGGAGCAGCAATAACCGTCAAATAATAATTCAGACAGGGGAGCTCCGCACCCCCTGCCTGCCGCCCCCCCTTCCCGCGCCCATGCTGGTATAGGTCATGGTCTCTATGGTCATGGTATAGGTGCGAAAAAATCCCCACAGCAGCAGAAGCACA
Source organism: Pseudochaenichthys georgianus (assembly GCF_902827115.2). Taxonomy (NCBI): domain Eukaryota; kingdom Metazoa; phylum Chordata; class Actinopteri; order Perciformes; family Channichthyidae; genus Pseudochaenichthys; species Pseudochaenichthys georgianus. The sequence continues at coordinate 7,032,994 of NC_047510.2, forward strand.
TTTAAGACGTCCGCTGGCGCATCATAAACACGTCGGATAGTGAAAGTGCATTCGGATTCTCTAAAGTACCGCAGTCTCTTCTCCTAAATCCTTTTGAATTCTCCTATCCACTATTCCTTAAACCTGTGACGTTTCACTCAGAGGTCAAGGAATAGACGATAGGGTTAGACGTTAGGAGCTGATTTTTGGATTATCCGACCGCAACCTCCGACTGCACTTTCACTATCTGACGTGTTTATGATGCGCCAGCGGACGTCATAAATATGCGTCTGCTGCTGTGGGGAAACTATGGAAACTACATTTTTCTGTACAGCGGACTACAACATGGATGTTTAATAAGAACGAGGGACTACTGTATGAAGAAACACACTCCTCAATGTCAGTCTTGGTACTTTAATGACAAAGATGACGACACCCTGAAACAGAGCAATGCCGCAGCATAAGCTGACAAAGTATTACATACATGCATGTCAGGACCAATACACATATATTCAATTACATATATTAAAGACACACTAAACAGTAGTGGAAACAGTCTTACATGAGTGAGTGGATAAACGTCTTAACTCGAGTAGTGGCGGCCCCCATAGTCGAAGAAGTCAGCAAACACCGCCTCGAATGGCGTGGACGGGGGTGAGGACGGCAGGGGGAGTGTAGCCGCCTGTGACGGAGCATTGCGGTTGCAGTCTGCACATCCGACTCTGGTGGCCTGAATATCCCCGGACATCCCGGGCCAGTAAACTATGGCTCGGGCATGCTGCCCCATCGCTGAGGTTCCCTGGTGGGCGGCATGGAGATGCTGAAGGACTCTCCCACGGAGGGATGGGGGGACCACGACGCGGTCCCGATAGAGCAGGACGCCGTCCTGTGCGTAGATGGACTCACAGACCGATGACAGACTCGCCACGGCAGGGTCATTTACGTCAATCCCACCCTCCTGCTCGATGAGTTGGAGGAGGTGGCCGAGGCATCTGTCAGCCGCTGTCTCCTGTGCGAGGAGGGACCAAGAGACGGCTTCGAGCTCCCGTGCGTCGTCGCGGATGGAGGCCATGAGTGCTGACTCCACGGCGTCAGGCCTGCTCGGCAGCCCCAATGAGAGGCCGTTTGCTGAGTCTGAGGGGGAAGGATGCCTCGACGTGGCATCAGCGGCATAGTTGCTCTTGCCAGGCAGATGCACAATGTCAAAGCGCCATGGGAGGGTGCGCTGCTTGAGTCTAAACAGACGCAAGTTTGTGATCTCATCCAGCGTACGGTCGCCAAAGATCTTCACCAACGGCTTATGGTCGGTGACCACGACGAGGTTGTCGGACCCCTGCGTGAAGTACTGCGTCTGTTCCAGACCCCAGGCCACTCCCTCGACGGCCGCATAGCGCTGCTCCGCAGGGGACAGGAAACGCGAGCCCGCGAGGGTGATCCTCCATCCACATGGACAGCAGTCCGGTATGCCCGAGGCACAGTGACAATGTTGCTGGAGCAGGAAGTAGCCAATGCCACGCATGGACCAGTCAGGGCGGAGGCAGGTACGCTTCTGCATGTCGTAGATCTCCACGCCCTCACGGATGGCCTCCATTATGGCTTGCTTGGACACCTGGAAGGCCTCCTCCAGAACGGGGGACCATAGGAACACACAGCGTGGGCTGAGGAACGGCTTAAATGGAGCCATCGTGTCACACAACTGGGCGTAGTTGGCCACCTGGTTGACAAGGCCGAACCAACTCCTGATGTCCGTCGTGGAGCCAGGGGTGGGGAAGTCCCGGATGGCGTCCAAGTATTTCGGGAGTGGTTCGATGGTAGATTCCGACACCCGGAAGCCAGCGAAATCGACACACCTCTCCGCGAACTGAAACTTGTCTGAGTTCAACACGATTCCCGACCGGCCGACACGCGTCAGGAAGTCGATGGTCCTCCACCAGTGTTGCTCCAGGTCGGTGTCATAGTGGATGGTGTCATCCACGCAACGTTCCTTGCGTTCATAGTCTGAGAGGACGGCATCAAACCGACGGTTGTAGCCATCACCTGATGACAGGAAACCCTGTGGTGCCCTGGTGTAGCGCCAACGGCCGAAGGGTGTGATGTAGGTAGTGAGGTGGCGATCCGACTCACGCAGGGGGACACTGTGGTAGCCGTTCCAGGCGTCCGTGACGGTCTTCCAGGTGCCCTTCGGGACGCGTTGTGCAAGGTGGAACGGGGACTCAGTGGCGAAGGTCTCACGTTGGCAGAACTTGTTAAGGGGGAGAGGTCCACGGTCCTGCGTGGGGAACTGTCGTGCTTCCGAGTGACTACCATACGATGGCACCACGTCACAGGCTCGCCGTATGGCACACGTTCAATGACCCCAAGGGCTTTGTCCCGCAGTAGGTCATCGTGGACCCTCCGCTGCCAGTGTAGAGGCACTGTAGCCGCGGTGTGACATGCCCTAGGCATAGCTGCGGGGTCCACGTGCATCTCGATAGGTGGCCCCTCCATGCATGGTAGTGCTCGATGGGGGCAAGTATTGAACGTTGATGAGGCATATCTCCCGAGTAGCCAATCTTTCATCCTGTTATTGTTCCCTGGCTTACAAGGGAACAGCAGTGCTACGGGGCGTGCCGGGGGGACCGTGCGCTGCGGACATGTGCACTGGGCGTCCCGGGGGTCACCTGGCTCCACGCAGCCGCCGTTGGCTGACCTCGTCGCATTGACGGACAAGGGCTGGTCTGGCGTGTCAGCCGTGTCAAGGCTACGCCTGTCCTTGTGCCCCCCTGCAACGTCATCCGATGGGAAGTTCACGGGCAAGAGGCCGAGGTTGAGCAACGACTCGTAGGAGAGGTACATGGCCCGGACCGAGCTGCTCACATATACCATGGAACGGCAGGATATGACACGCCCCCCGCTGCAGGTTGTCGAGAGCCTAGCGAAGAACGCCCCCTCGATGGATATAGGGGAGCGGTTGGCGGCTGACAGGCTGAGGCTGACGGGTCGCAGGTCGTCCCGCGAGAAACCGCAGGCCAGGAACTCCTCCAGCGACCAAAGGTCCGACTGCGCGCCAGTGTCCGCGACGGCGGATATCCGAGCTCCGTTGGCCGAGCCCCGGTTGCCGGTGCCATCCCTCAGCCTGACTGGCATGTCCATCGAGATGGTGATTAATGCTCGGGGGTGGTCTCTCAGCCTGGCCCGTCTCCATTCGCCCTTGGAGAAGATGTGGTGCTCGAGTCTGATAGGTGCTTGCCTGTTGACACATCCGTGCGACGTAGGGACGCGGCGTCGGCGATGGCTCCTGTGACGTCGGCCAGGGCAGGCCCCAGCTTGCACCGATGAGACCTGGGAGACCGGCTCCGACCCCATGGCGGCCTGTTGACTGTCGGACGACGGCTGTTGACGCCTCTGTCGTCGGCGGGCCCTATAGCAGCCGATGCACACCTGGTGAGGCTTAGGATTCCACCCGCGAGGCCCCTCCGTGAAGACGTTAAAGACGCTCTTACATTCCGGGCACGAGGCACGTTTAGCCCCGTCCGCAGGGCTCGGGGCGGGGCGCGTCTGTGGAGTCGTCTTCAGGCGCCGGAATGACGACATGGCTGATAGGGAGGACGACGGGAGAGCGTTACGGGCCATCTCTCTGTTCTCGACGAGTGCAATTACGTCATTAACTGGCTTAACCAGGACGTCAGCTGTCCCCAGCGTCTCACGGCGTATGTCGAGTCATAAATGCCATTGAGCAGAACATCACGGATGATGTGGTCGGTATAGTCCACGTCCTTACCACACTCGCATACCGCATTATGCTTTACCCCGCACTCTGGCAGCGAATGCACGGAATGTCTCATCGCGTTCCTGGCGGAACTGAAGTAGCTCGGTACGCAGGACGCATGTAGCGACTGGGATGACAGCTAGGGAACGCATGACGGTGATTAGGTCTGGCAAGGGTCCGGAAGCGGCGTCGGGGGCGGCTTTCAACAGGCTGTCTCCAAGTACAGACCCAGCGCACTGAAACAGCTGGAAGGGGGCCTGGGCATCCCCTATGCCTGAGCCGGCGCGGAATACGTCCCAACGGTGGATGAACACGTTCCATTCCTCTATCGACACGCCCACATCAACTTTGGGCCGATCGAGTCTCGGGCCATGAGGGGCTGGGGCCTGGGCTGGCGCGGCCATGACAGGCGATGCGTGCTGGTGGCTAAATCCATGAATCGTCAATATAGCAATGACGAGTGCTTCAGACAAGTCTTGGGATTCGAACTCGCAGCCGGGGACAGGGCATCCAACAACGACCATGGTGTCGTCATGAAGAAACACACTCCTCAATGTCAGTCTTGGTACTTTAATGACAAAGATGACGACACCCTGAAACAGAGCAATGCCGTAGGATAAGCTGACAAAGTATTACATACATGCATGTCAGGACCAATACACATATATTCAATTACATATATTAAAGACACACTAAACAGTAGTGGAAACAGTCTTACATGAGTGAGTGGATGAACGTCTCAACTTGAGGCGGAGTGAATGAACAACATGTGAACTAAAATGGCCGCTAGGCACTACCGGGTCAAAGCACGGCATATCCGGGCAGCGACAGCAGTGACGCTGCCCTCTAGTGGCCGGCGATAAACTCTTCACTGTAAACCAGAGTTCCCGTTAGCCGGTAATTACCGGATTACGACCGGTAAAATATGCCGAAGACCGACAAATCTAAATCTCTCCGGTCAAAGTGTCCGTTCAAAATCATTTCCGTTTAGCACAATACCACATCAGTTGCGCAACTTGCCCCATTTATGTGACATACAAAAGAGTATGTGACAGACATGAACAGTCAATTCTAATTGTGCGTCGATCTGTTGGTAATGCCTCGGGGTTCCGGTGGGCATGTAAACAAATGCATAATGCTGCGCTATACTTAGCGGCCTCACCCGGTTGCATAGCGACACTTATTGTTTAGGTGTCTTTTAATAAGCAGGTAGTCCTATCATTAGCTAGAACTAGCTAGATCTGATTGATATGGACATAAACGCGAGTGAAGTCTAATCTGACGGGAGAGAGAGATCAGCTGATGCTGACGAGTCGACACGCAGCTCTGCATGATCGCATGCAGCGGTGAGCGGAACAAAACACACACCAGGTTAGAATATCACACGTAGCTATTTTAATGACCTCTCAAACTACCGTAACTAGTTATAGATATGTTTAGTTTTACTGTCGGGTCATCATTACTGGATCCGCGAGCTGCATGATACTGACGGGCTGTCAGGAGAGGGAGAGCGCTCCGTTTATTATTCCCGTGTTATTGTAAATTACTGTACACTTTTGAATAATGTAGTTAATCTACTATAATTAGTTTGTTTAATATCGAATCATATTAATTTGTTTTAAACTTTTAAAGCACAATAAATAACAAAGAAGACCTTTGACCGGCACTTTTCTCATTTTGTCCGGAAGATTTAAACTTTAACGGACATGCGGGGAAAAAATATTCTAACGGGAACTCTGCTGTAAACTCATCTCGAGACTCTGCACCGTGCTCTGATGCTGTTGTGTTATGCTTTATGAATGTGGACAACAGAGAAACATATTCTTCATGACCAAAGTTGGAATTGAAATAAAAAAGGAAAGTGAAACTTATGCTCGTCACCCTCTCCCTCCGGTCCACATTAATACAAATGATCCCAATATATGATTGTATGAAAATATCTTAAAATAAATACAAATGTATTTATTATAAACGTTAGTCCTTCACATCTATCAGTGTGTACATCACCATTGAACCATCTTTTAAAAGTTAAACAACCCCCACACAGCTCAGTAAAGACTGTGAAACGTTGACTTTATTTGATCATTTCAGTCAAAACTAACGTTCATATTTCTCTTTTTGATTCTAATACTGATGAACGTTCAAAACAAAGCACTTTGGCAACTTACCACATACATTTTAAAATGCTTAATAAGCACCGTAACGTTCATGATATCATTTCTCGGTCATAATCGGTTGATTCCGTGGACTGTTCTGTCAAATGCTGCGGCTGCAAGGCATTGTGGGGCAGCATTTTCTCCTCTCCTTTCGGTGAGGGAGGTCTAGTGGTTCCTAATAGTCTAGCAGGAAGGGCCCTCAGATTTTGAGGTAGAACAAATGACAACAATGATTTTTCTTATCTTTAGGGTCTCCCATTAATGACATTTATTGTTGTCAAATGTTATTTTGAGGGAACCATTTTTTTTTGGTTGTTCGTTAGAACTACCCAAATCCCTGAAAAAGAGCCAAATGTGGGAAAGGTGACAAAAAAGCCCATAACTTGAAAATGACAACTCTTTTCCTCTTCAGATTTGCTGAGGTATGAACCAGGTGGCTGTCCTACATCACAAAATAGTCAGACAATTATTTAACTCACAAAATGCTGAATTATAGTCCTGTAAACCTAGCTTTAGTTTAGACGGAAATTGTACTTTTGGTGATAGGAACATAGGACTCAATCACTTTTCTCTCATTTATCAGAAAAACAGTAATCCCTAAAAAATATACCATTACTGAATTGTCTAGGGTGCTACTGAACACTAATCAGTAGTTGTATGGAAATATCTGGCCATGGAATGAGAGAGAGATATGTCCCCATGAACACTGTGAGAAAATTGGAAAAGACATGTCTAACTGTCTACCAGCATGTCGTGCACTCACTGGCTGTGACACAACAAATAGTACAGAATAGGAAAGACAATCAGCATGAGCAGGTCGTTTGTGACCCTGACCAGAGCTGTTTCAGTGCCGTGGGCGGAACGGAAACCGGACTGGAATTTCTCAAAGAGGCCGTTTAGTTGGAGATGGTCCTGAAGCTGGGCGGCAACCACATGTCTAACTGTCTACCAGCATGTCATGCACTCACTGGCTGTGGCACAACAAGTAGTTTGTACAGAATAGGAAAGACAACAGCATTCACCAAACTCAAGACCCAACTCAGCGAGCTCAAAGATCTGGCCCATTGTGGACTCTCTGCCAGCTTGGAAGAGTCTTTGCCAGTCGCAAGAGAATTGGCGCTTCTGCTATATGGAAAAAAGAAAAAGCAAATTGGACTGATGTGCACAAACTTGGATGAACTGAGGTTCATAATTGCATCAACAACAGATGCAGCCTCGGAAAATCTGCCGCCAACAGAGGATGCATTTCAACAACATGTACAAAGAGCAATGTTTCAAGACAGCGATATGGTGTCACAGCTTGAACCCAAACCCTTGTTATGGAGTCCTGTTGGCAAGGGGTGGATTGTCAGAGATGGGGCCATTCAACCAGAGGACACATTGACAGAATGTCAGAATGTGTCCCCTAACGTTTCTGAGGAACCTGACATTTAACATTATATTCTAGTATCTATATACTTGACCTCTCACAGAATTATTTGATGATTTATATACTGTTGAATTAAGGTTCCAGTTTCAATAAAACCTGTACTATTTACACCTATGTTTTAGAGGCTTGCAATTCAGAACTAATACACTTGATTGTATTGGGTTACTCTTATTCTGACTATTTGGTGATGTAGTTCAGCCACCTGGTATTTCCCTCTCCAAATATAATGACCATCAGAGTAAGCATTCTTAACTTATAAGCTGTTGTGCCACTTATCCCCCATTCGGAATTTGACTGTATCAGAGAAGAGGTAGGCCTATGTCTAAAGACATCTCATTTGTAATAGAACTGTACCAAAGGCCTTGGCAGACAGATGGGACTTGAGGGCCCTTTTGAAGGCGTCAAGCGTTGGGATGTTGCAGACCTCCGCAGGGAGAGCGTTCCAGAGAGTGGGGGCTGCCATACTGAAGGCTCTGTCCCCGAAGGATCGCAGGTTGGTGCGGGGGGCCAGAGTCTGAAGACCACAGGTTCCGGGGTAGGGCATGTGGGAATTGTATTGATTTGATACAAGCAAGCCAGTGTTTCATTGTGTACTTTCAACTACAGTATATGGTCCGGCAAGTTCAGCATTCACTGCATTCACTGTGATGAATATAAAATAAGACACTGATACAGTTTTCCTTAATGAACATTTATTGAACAAAACATCATGTGGAAAATCAGAGGGGCACCATTCAAGTTGGTCTGCTTAAAAAAACCAAAAACCAAACAAAAACTTTTAAACAGTAAAATCAACATGATTTTAAATAAAAATGTAAGCAGTCAGGATTGACCTGCAAGAGGTTAAAGCCTATTTAAAAACTCCTCGGAATCCAAAGCTCTTCGGAATCTTTCACTGAAGTCCTTCAGCCTTTGGTGCGCTTCCTCCCTCATGTTTTTGGTGAGGTCATGAGAACAAAGTTGTCACGGTTGAGTGAAGGACCCAAATGCAGATAACTCTGATAAACCTTTATTTCAAGGATAATGAAACTAACACAGACAAAACAGAACACTCACCGGTGAACTCAGTCACCAACAAAAGACGAACCAACACTGAACACAGGCAGAGACATGAACTAAATACAGGGAGGGGTAATCACGAGACGAGAAACAGCCGGGCAGGGGAGGAGAAACACAAGGACAACAGGTGAACACAATCAGACAACTAGACACACCAGGGAAACTAACGACGGGAGGAAAAACACAGGGAAAAGGACCAGACAATAACCCAGCAGGAAAACATGACAGCAAACACCCAAACATACAAAACTACAAACGTGACATAACATGAGAATCGTGACAAAAGTTCCATCTCACTGATAAGACAATATGGTATAAAGAAGTCATATGTAATATTATAAATTCACATGCATCAGGGGTTGTACACTTTAATGGAAATTGTATTAGCATTCTCTCTCCACATTTATACGTTTCCTTGGCTCTATCAAGGGAAACCCAGAGTACAGCTGCGAGGGCGTGGACTGTCGCCTGTGTCATGAAGGGATTAAAGCCACACGTTTAACAGTTAGAGTAAAATGTAGACATCCAATAAAGGTTGGGCCATTCTGCAGGTGACAATTATGCCAGACCAATTGGCATCAACATTCTACCCGACATTGACCATGAGTTTAAGTGCAACATATGTAATTTTATATAATGTTATGTATAATTTACATAACATGAGAAACGTGACAAAACCCCCCCCCTCAAGGGACGGATTCCAGGCGTCCCTAAAAAACCCCACAAAAGTCCAAAACCTCAAGCAGGATGGGTGGAGGGGGTCCGGAGGAGGGACACAACACTAGGGCCACCAGGGTGGGTGGAGGGGGTCTGGAGGACGGGTTTTGGGCTGACAGTCCAGGAGCACAGCGGAGGGCCCGGAACGGATCTCGGGCGGACAGCCCGGGGGCAAGGCAAAGTCCAAGGTGGGGGTCTCGGGCGGACGGCCTGGGGGCAAGTTAAAGTCCATGAAGGGGCGAAGACCACAGCGGGCAAACTCAGGGGGCCGAGCATCAGGGCGAAGGCAGCGGCAGGAAGAGTCAGGTGGCCGAGCATGAGGGCGAAGACCGTGGCACTCAGGGGGCCGGGCTCGAGGGCGAAGAAGGCGGCTCTCAGGGGCCCGGGCTCGAGGCCTTCGACCGCGGCACTCAGGGGGCCGGGCTCGAAGGCGAAGACCGCGGCTCTCAGGGGGCCGGGCTCGAGGGCGAAGACCGGACAGCTCCGGAGGCCGGGCAGGACCCGGTGTCGGCCGGACAGGCTTCGGCAGGATCCCCCACGGAAAAGGACCAGGAGTTGGCAGGACCCCCGGCGAGACAGGTAACAGCGGGACCTCCAACGGAAAAAGACATGGGATTGGCAGGACTTTCAGTGGAAGAGTAGTTGGCGGGACCTCCAACGGCACAGGACATAGGGTTGGCAGGACCCCCGGCAGAAGAGTAGACGGCGGGACCCCCAACGGGACAGGACACAGGGTTGGCAGGACCCCCGGCAGGAGAGTAGTCAGCGGGGCCTCCAACGGCACAGGACACAGGGTTGGCAGGACCCCCAGCGGAACCTCAAACGGACCAGGACATTGGGTAGGGACTTGAGAGGAGACTTGAGAGGGGACTCGAGAGGTGACTCGAGAGGGGACTCGAGGGGGAACTCGAGAGGGGACTCGAGAGGGAACTCGAGAGGGAACTCGAGAGGTGACTTGAGAGGGGAAACTGAGAGGTGGCTTGAGAGGGAACTCGAGAGGAGACTCGAGAGGTGACTCGAGAGGGAACTCGAGAGGGGACTGGAGAAGAGACTTGAGAGGGAACTTGAGGGGGAAACTGAGAGGTGGCTTGAGAGGGAACTCGAGAGGAGACTCGAGAGGAGACTCGAGAGGGGACTCGAGAGGGGACTCGAGAGGTGACTCGAGAGGGGACTTGAGAGGGGAAACTGAGAGGTGGCTTGAGACGGAACTCGAGAGGAGACTCGAGAGGTGACTCGAGAGGGAACTCGAGAGGGGACTCGAGAGGAGACTCGAGAGAGAACTCGAGAGGTGTCTGGAGAAGAGACTTGAGAGGGGACTCGAGAGGGAACTCGGGAGGTGACTTGAGAGGGAACTCGGGAGGTGACTCGAGAATTGTCTTGAGAGGGGACTCGAGAGGGGACTCGAGAGATGACTCGAGAGGAGACTGGAGAGGGGACTGGAGAGGGGACTGGAGAGGGGACTCGAGAGGGGACTCGAGAAGAGACTCGAGAGGTGACTCGAGAGGGGACTCGAGAGGGGACTCGAGAGGGGACTCGAGAGGGGACTCGAGAGGGGACTCGAGAGGGGACTCGAGAGGAGACTGGAGAGGTGACTCGAGAGGTGGCTCGAGAGGTGACTCGAGAGGTAGTTCGAGAGGAGACTTGAGAGGGAACTAGAGAGGAGACTTGAGAGGAGACTTGAGAGGGAAGTCGAGAGGGGACTTGAGATGGGTCTTGAGAAGGAACTCGAGTCGGTCGGTACGCCGACAGGACATGGGGATCTGGCGTCGGCTGGAGAGCCAGCAGGAGACGAGGTGCTGGAGTCGGCCGGTACGCCGACAGGACATGGGGATCTGGCGTCGGCTGGAGAGCCAACAGGAGACGGGGTGCTGGAGTCGGCCGGTACACCGACAGGACTCGGGGAGCTGGCGTTGGCTGCAGAGCCAACAGGAGACGAGGTGCTGGAATCGGCCGGTACGCCGACAGGACTCGGGGAGCTGGCGTCGGCCAGTAAGCCAGTCCTGGAGCCGAAACTTGAGTCGGGACCATGGCTACTGGGGCCGGTACTGAAGCCGGAACCATGGCTGCTGGGACCGGAACCATGGCTGCTGGGGCCAGGACTGGTGCTGGAACCATGGCTGTGTGGGCCGGTTCTGTAGCCGGAACCATGGCTGCTGGGGCCTAAACTGGGGCCGGGACCATGGCTGTGTGAGCCGGTTCTGTAGCCAGAACCATGGCTGCTGGGCACAGAACCGGAACACGGATCCATGGCTATGTGGGATGGTACTGGAGCACGGAACCATGGCTGTGTGGGCCGGTACTGGAGCATGGAGCCATGGCTGCTGGGGCTCGGGCTGCTAGCCTGGCCTTGCGACTCCTTCTCTTAGCAGCCGCCTGAATACTCTGTGGACCTCCATCAGCCAGACGAGTTCCAGAATACGACTCCTGGCCAGGAGCAGGAACTGGGGCAGAAGCATGGGTTGACTCCAGACGGAAACACACCGAGACGTTTGTAAATGGTAAAATGGTAAATGGACTGTACTTATATAGCGCTTTATCCAGTCTTCACGACCCCTCAAAGCGCTTTACATACTACATGTCATTCACCCATTCATACAGAGCAGTACCACTTGCTCTAGGACCTAACATTCACACACCGTTGGCCATGCCGTCGGGAGCAACTCAGGGTTAAGTATCTTGCCCAAGGATACATCGACATGTTGGCTGCACGGGCTGGGATCGAACACACAACCTTCTGGTTGAAAGACGACCGCACTCCCTCGCAGCCACAGTCGCCCCTGCTGACTGCTTGTAGTCAGCACGCTGGAAATCACACACCCAAAGGAAGTTCAAAATCCAGCCAGGTAAGAATTTGACCAAGTCTGGTTTCTCCATAGCTAACAGGTGCGCCTCTACCAGAGCGGCCTCCTTCTGCAGAACACTGGACGCTCCCTTCCACCAATCATAGCAGCAAGCCAAATAAAAGGAAAAATGTTGTAGTTCCACCTCAAAAGGATCATCTGCTGGGTCCATGTCTGGTTGGTTCGTACTGTCACGGTTGAGTGAAGGAAGCAGGACCCAAATGCAGATAACTCTGATAAACCTTTATTTCAAGGATAATGAAACTAACACAGACAAAACAGAACACTCACCGGTGAACTCAGTCACCAACAAAAGACGAACCAACACTGAACACAGGCAGAGACAAGAACTAAATACAGGGAGGGGTAATCACGAGACGAGAAACAGCCGGGCAGGGGAGGAGAAACACAAGGACAACAGGTGAACACAATCAGACAACTCGACACACCAGGGAAACTAACGACGGGAGGAAAAACACAGGGAAAAGGACCAGACAATAACCCAGCAGGAAAACATGACAGCAAACACCCAAACATACAAAACTACAAACGTGACATAACATGAGAATCGTGACAAAAGTTCCATCTCACTGATAAGACAATATGGTATAAAGAAATCATATGTAATATTATAAATTCACATGCATCAGGGGTTGTACACTTTAATGGAAATTGTATTAGCATTCTCTCTCCACATTTATACGTTTCCTTGGCTCTATCAAGGGAAACCGAGAGTACAGCTGCGAGGGCGTGGACTGTCGCCTGTGTCATGAAGGGATTAAAGCCACACGTTTAACAGTTAGAGTAAAATGTAGACATCCAATAAAGGTTGGGCCATTCTGCAGGTGACAATTATGCCAGACCAATTGGCATCAACATTCTACCGGACATTGACCATGAGTTTAAGTGCAACATATGTAATTTTATATAATGTGTAGTCGACAAATAAAAATAAAAAGTCAGTGAAATCTAACCTCTGGCAGAAGCACATCCATGACGAATGCCACCTCATCTGTGAACCTTCTCTCTGTCTGTGTTTTCTCAACCACTTGTGAGAAGAATGACAACACTCGGCCCACCTGGTCATCATCTCCTTCTTTGCCCAAGGAGACTTGACTTGTCCAGTGATGATTGCCTGCAAATGCTATATTTTACTGGGAGAATGCTAAAAATACATGTATATTTCACTTTAATTATTTATATTGTGCTTAAATGAGTCCCTTTACTTAGACATTTCAATTGCAAACTTACTTCAAGATGTTGCAGTAAGCCTTTGTCCTGAGTGATACAATCTATTAACAAGCCACTGGTCAGTCTTCGATGGTGCTGAGCTTGTTGAGCCCTTTCCTAACATGTAATTGGCAATGCTTAAACATGTTAAATTCAACTCTGAATAAGTAATTTCCATGAACATTTGCACTTCCTTACTGACCTCAAGCATCTTGAAGATGCTGTTTTCGCCTTCCAGGCTTCCGTCTATTTCACTGTGTCTGCTGTGCCGTGTACATGTGACGCTAAAAAGAGGATTCAAAATCCTCAATTTCCATATGAATGGCGGATAGTATGTTTGTATGCAATAAACTCCATTGCTGTAAGGCCTCTTGTTATAGGAGTGGTCCTCGTCAGTGTCCAGGGGCATCTGTAGACAGTCAACCATTATTTTGACAGTGCTTTACATGCACGGTTTAACTCCTCCAAAAATGATCCAGGCTCGATTCAGAATGACACATTACCACACAAAACTAATATTGCATGTACGATAAGTTCTATGTAGTATGTGTTTTAGGAGTAGTAACCCATTCTGAAACAGGCACACAGGGTCATAGCAGGGTTGAGCGATACACTGACCATGGTGCTGCTTGCATGCGTCCTTTTACGACTGATCCTGAATGTAGGTGGGACATTGTCGCTAAGGGTCGCCCTGCCTTCTTCACTATAGTGAGCAAACTTCTTTCCATACCTGCAATTAAGACACATTTTCTTCACCAGAAGATTGAATTTTAGAGTCAGGTGTTCCCCCCCAAATCTTCTTGATAATACAATTACAAATTCAAATGTTTTTGTAGCACTGCAGCATACCCTTCCAGTCCAAAGTTTTCCACCAGGATAACACACCACCACCTTCTCAGGAGAGACATGTCATGCTAAAGAAAGAGCATCAATTTTCATTAAGTTTGTTATAGCATTTTAATGTGACTTCTTTCCTTAATACTTACAATTCTGAAGTCAAAGCTGGCCTCCATGGCAACATACCAGGCATACTGTAATGAGAATTTTATTAAGACATGCAAGACATAATGTACGCATGACGGCTTATAACTCAGTGAGAAAGTAGTCACACACCTCCAATAAAATGTGCAGGGCTGATAATGCCACAAGAAAGATGCACGAGAGGCCTACCTACGTGAACATTCCTTAAATCCTTTTATTATTGCACACCTTTTTATTTGCAAGTGCATCAAGTGAGAGAACATTGGGATTCAAACAGAATGTTTGTCAGGTCTAAGTGGTGGTGAATCACTATTGCATGCATTTACAAATGAAAGGTGTTAAGGAGCAATCAATTGTGCCATATCACGGCCTTATCCTTAATCACCATTATCATGAAGACACCAGTCATTCCCATGGGTCTGCTTAGGAATCCCCTGTATGAAGAAAAGTTAGGAAGAGCATAATAACTGAACAAGCATGTTCAGTTAGCATATATGCTAACTGAACGTTGAGCATGTCAAGCTAAGAGCTAAGATATATATTATATATGTATATATATATATATGTATTCCATTCCTTTACATTTAATATTTAAATTACAAATTAGCAAAATAATACTAGATAAGTTTGCGCACTCATTATATACACTACACATTTTTCTTGGATTTGTTAACACTATAGTCCCTAATATATTTGTAGAAAGGCAGGAAATGGAATTGAATTGAGAAAATGTTTAATTGCGGAGGACCCCCTGTTTTGTGTCCCCCCCCCACTTCTCAAACCAAAGTTACACCCTTGGCTGTAGGTGTGTGTGGTACAGTGTGTAGGTGTGTGTGTTGTTTTGGTGTCCTATGCTTACTTTTGTAAATACAACTTTTGGCCCGTAATTTAAATTCCCCATTTCAGCGACCAGAGAGAGGGGGGGGGATATATCCAGTCTCTGATTGTGTTATGTTATTATGAGAGTGCTCTCATACTTGTTTGATTCTGAAATTGTATATATTTCTATAAATATATGGGTGTGTATATGTCTGCATCTGTAGCCTGTTATTGTCTCATTATACCGCACTGTGAATGAATCAAAGTATATATAAGTCATCATGAACACATGTGTCCATCAGACAGAGGGCTGCTGTGCCTTCTGTCATCATTAATGGACGTCTCTTTAAAATGACCGCTCAGAGGAGAGGAGTTCTCATTTCTCTAACCGCCTGCTGCTTCCCCTCCTCTTTCATCGGTTCCCCTCCTCAGTCCTCCGCCTCGCATCTCCTGTGGGCGGGACTAAGTATTGAGGATAGGAGTCGAGGAGGGGAAATTAGAGTATTGAGAAACCTCTATGGTGTGGGGGGGGGGGGGCTTGCTAGTGACACTGTTGGTGATTTATTCAGAATTCAAGGCACACTTAACCAGCATTCTCTGAAGACTCTAAAATATAAATCATATTCTGTATTGTTCATCACTTTTTTGTTTGTGTTATTTTATAGTTTTGATGTCTTCAGTATTAATAAAATACGGTGGGCGGCAGGTGCAAACGCGGAACAAAGGCCCAAAACGCATACATAAGCAGGAAAGACCTGCAAATAATTAAATGAAAAACAAACAAACCCTGAAAACAAATACAACAGAAAAACGCTGCATTTACAGAAATGATGCAAACTAAATACAACACACAAACCCCGAAAACAAACGCAACAAAAAAACGCTGCAAATACCAAAACGATATGCAAAGTCCAAAGCACGTACAAATCCCAAAACACATACACATTTTTTTTCCGGAAGTGCTCCAGGCCTCTAGGGGGTGCGCTACGTGGAACAGATTGATGTCTGACCAGACATAGAGAGAACGAACAAGAGTGATGGAAATCGGGAGGAAAGAAAGTTCATTTAAAGGTGGGGTAGGTAAGTTTGAGAAACCGGCTCGAGATCGCTAGAATTTGAAAATACACAACCGGAGAAAATCTGCCACTTCCTTATAGAGCCCCTCCTCCAACACACACGAACGCGCACATGACCAATGAGGGCACGAGATAAGTTTGTGCCCCGATGGAAGGCTGACAGGCAGGTAGGCCATCCGTTTAGCCGGCCTGGCTAAACGGATTGGTTGTACTTTTTACAATATTACGGCTTCTTCAGATGACATTTTTTTATGGATATTTTGTCAAAGCACTTAAGATATTCATTGCTATCGGGATGTTAAGAGCATTCCATAGAATATAACAAAAAGTGTATCTCGAGCCGGTTTCTGAAACTTACCTACCCCACCTTTAAGTGGAGAAAGATATAAGAAGGTACGTTTTGTTTTGATACATCGAGCGTCATATTTATATAACTAGCTTAGCGTGCTTAACTACTACACCAGCTGAGGAGAGGAGAGCTTCACGTGAAGAGAAGATAAAGTGAGGGAAGAACATTGTTAAAAGAGATGACAAATCAAGTGCAGGCAAATAACGAGAGACAGCAAGCGCATTTCGTGGCATCTGCAGGCAGTGGCAAGTTCTTCCGGCATATGCCACAGAGGCCGCTACTCTGTGGTAGCTGTGGCAAGTCCTTCCGGCATATGCCACAGATGCCACAACTTGCCGAGGCATCTGCCGCTGCTCAACGGGAGTTGCCACAAGATTTCAGAGTAAGAGAAGGTTTACTGTAGCTGCCACTCGCCTTCCGTGGCAAATGCAGCTATTTAAACCCGTATTTATCATGTAAAATGTCGCTGTTTAGGCATGACTTTATCGAACTGATCTGTACACAGGACTGATGTGCGATCTCTATTTTTCAAAAAAGATTATACATTATCATTTCTATTCAATTTTACTTGGAACATGGTTTGCTAAAATAAACAAACGTGCTATATTTATGATGATAGCTTCACATCTAAAATAAAAAGTGCTAAATCAAAGTACTATTTGTCGGTTACCACAGAAAACCTGAATAACCCTAGGAAATTTTGGAAAGCCATAAAATCGATTTCCACTGGTGATATCCCAAATGAGCTACCTCCGTGCCTTACCACAGCATCTGGCATTATATCAGACAGGGCTATCATCATCATCATCATCATCATCATCATCATCATCATCATCATCATCATCATCATCATCATCATCATCATCATCATCATCATCATCTTTATTTAAAGAGACTCTTGGTCCATTATTACAAAACATACAACACTCAAATACAAACTAAAAAAAGGCAGCCATACCAATGTTTCCACAGAGGTGACTGGTATCGTACAGCACTGAGACACGGATTTGAAAGCAGCATAATGACAGAGTTATGAGAAACATTCAATCGACAGATGAATTTGTACATCAGACCTCTCAAAAGAGCATGGAACGTGTTGACTCGTGCATTACAGAACATTTCACTTGCACTGCACCACCTTGGTTTTCTAAGCAGTATACGCAAACAGTCATTATATGCAACCTGGAGCTTCCGGAGGCTCGCCTTCTTATACTTGACCCACAAGGGGGCAGTATAGAGAGGAGTGCAATACGCTCTAAAGAGGTTCACCTTAACCTTATCTGAACACCAAGAGAATTTTCTAGCCAACATGTTGGCTTGTATATATAAGACACGCCGCTGTCTATACATGTCATCATCATCAGCCATTTCATCTGTGATGATGTGTCCCAGATACTTCGTGTTACAGCAAACAGACAGCACCTGTCCTGACAGATAGAATGTTGGAAAACAAAGGTTCTTATCCCCTGTTGCTCTACAGATCATTACAGCGCTCTTCTTAGCATTGTATTTAACGTCAAATTTGACTCCGTAATCAGAACAAACATTTAGCAACTGTTGAAAACCAGCACTGCTAGGAGAAACAATTGCCAGATCATCGGCATACATAAGATGGTTTACAATCACATTACCAATCACACACCCTGTTTTACAGACACTTAAATCATCTGATAGATCATTCATATAGATATTAAAAAGGCTCGGTGAGAGGAGCCCCCCTGGCGGACTCCATTACCAACACCAAATGGCGCCGAGACTGCATTCCCCCATTTGATCCGCATGCTCTGGTTGGCATACCAATAAGCCAGGATCCTAATTATACTGTTAGGCACACCTCTTTGTCTCAATTTTAAAAACAGTTTATGATGGTTAACTCGGTCAAAAGCCTTAGAGGCATCAATGAAACCAATCAGAACAGTGGAATTCTGTCTTCTATATGTTTCTACCATTTCCTTCAAAGCATAGATGCATAGCTCAGTACCATGCTTAGCCTTGAAGCCAAACTGGTTATCTGAGGTACATAAATAAGAACATAGTCTATCCAACAAAATTCTTTCCAGGACTTTGGATAACACACTGGCCAGAGCAATTGGTCTATAGTTATCCAAGCTCCCTACCTTGCCCGCTTTGTCCTTAATGACAGGGACCAAGGTAACCGTCAACATGGAGTCTGGCAACACACCATGAGTCATGAGGCCGGTAAAACAAATGGCAAGAAGAACTGCAACCTTCGGGCTTGCCAGTTTAAGGTGCTCTGCAGTGATTCGGTCAGAGCCGCATGCTTTGTTATCAGCTAGCTGTTCAATTGCTCGATAAACCTCTTTAGCTGTGATTCCCACTGTGTCACTTTTCACAACACTACCAACTTTGTAGGGGTCACTTTTAACACAATTAAGTATAGTAGAGTAATGTTGCCTCCACAACTCGGCTATGTTATCGGCTCCAGATACTCCCTCTATGGTACACGGTAATGACGTACTGGCCCTGTTCAGAGCTCTCACCTCCTTCCAGAAGCCAGTCACATCATTATGAAGGAGCTTTTCAGCCATCGAGTCCGCTCTCAATGTTTCTGTGTGTTTGTTGACATAACGAACTGCATATTTATATCTAGCATGTGTACGCTTTTTGAGATCCAGGACAGGCCCCTCTCTGGGCCTTCCTGCCTGGACCCAGGCCCCAAAAGCATTCTTGGCTTCAGCGTATTGATCAGCCACATGTGTATTCCACCCTGGCTTGACGTTGTGTCTCTTCCTAGAGTAGGTACAGCACGGTATACTGGCCTCCCATACAGCTCCCACAATACAATCATACATGTTACAGAGGTCTTCACGGTGAGAGCTTTCATTACAACCCACATCAACACACAGAGTTGCCACTTTGGGTAGATATACATCACTTAATAGGACATCAGTTCTCCCATAGTACAATAGCCTATCCTCATTTGTGAGCTTGGACCAGTCCACTTTAGTGGTACAGGCATGTTTAGCCTCCTGAGACATCTCAGGGAGACTATCACAATCTAGTGACATTATAAAAGGAATGTGATCTGACATTGATGCCTCATACACAATCTCAATTGATCTTACAATGTCATGGGCATTAGCAGTGCTTATGCAATGGTCAAGCCATGAAGTTGTATGCCAGGCCTCGCTTATATATGAATAGCTATCTGTAGGCAGAAGTATTTGGCTTGATAATATAAGATTGTTATCATCACAAAACTGTAGCATATGCTTAGCAAACAAGGACCTTTTGTCTGATATGTCAGCATTCATATCACCCACTACATAAACACTGGAGGAATGATTATCAACAATAAAAGAATGTATAAAAGCAAGTCTGTTCAGGTATTCATCTTCATTATGCTGTGACTCATATGGTGTATATACATTGAGAATGCTAAACTCCTTGTTATTCATTTTGATCTGTACAGCAATACACCAGTCAACTTCAAGCCTGATGACATTAATGACAGCGTCCAGCTTTTTGTGCCACAGGATAGCCACGCCCCCTGCTATCCTTCCTCTCACTATTCCCAGAGATAGGTCCGTAGTGGACTCACCAGCCCCGTGAAAATTGTCATTAAGAGAGTTCAACTTTCCCAAGTCCTGCTTAGGTAAGAAAGTTTCTTGCAAGCATAAAATGTCACATTTTTGTAGCAAGTTGTCCACCACTACACGTCGGATCCTATCAGCAGCGCTGTTGCCCAGGCGCAGCCCGCGACAGTTAAATGATCCAACCCGCATAACGTTTAGCTAAGCAGCTCAGCCGTAGCCCCATTCAGTACCCTCGCACCAGCAAAAGGTCTAGCTCTGCTAGCCCCTATCACCTCCGCTTTACGTGGTTCATAGTATCGCCTCACAACTGAGCCTTCAGGCCAGAGTTCTGGGTTAAACATCTCCGCAACTTCATTGCACTCAGCACACACTTTAAACGAGCTATATCTGCTGCTCGCAGTGTCAATACGGTGACAGTTAACATCACGGCCGAGTTGTTCAGTTAGATATTCGGACAGTGTCTCAGCGTCAAGGTCTGGCGAGAATTTGGTAGCAAAAACACTCACCAACTTCGTACGGATCACTTTTATATTCCCTTGTGCAGCAGTGCCAACAATAGGCTTAGGCATCCTCCGTTCAGGTTTCCCAACAAGCTGTTTAGATAAGGCAGACTGGCCCTCGGCCCTATTCCTCCGACCTCGGCCCTGTTTCACAACTTGACTCCATACCTGCGAATTTACCGCAGTTCCTCCAGGGCTCACACAGGCACTCACGGTCCCTGACGCAGCGAGCGGGTCAACACAGTTGGGATGTACATCAGTAGAAGAGCCGGGGGGGCTCGCATCCTTCACCGACACCGCACCATCCTGGCCATCACCCTGAGCGCTCCCACAGGTAATTTCAGCGTCACTTGGTACAGCCAGTCCTCCACCATGACTCGGCTCCAACTGGCGTTCTACGGCAGCAACTCTGCTGTCCATGGTCGCAGCCACAGCACGCAGGTTCTGACCGATATCTGCCTGAACTTCCACTACGTGTCTTAATGCGCAAACCTCGCTGTGCAGTGTTAGGAGATATAAATGTTAATTAGGCCGCATTTCCAAATCTCCTCGCGTCCCTACAAGCCGTTATTTTACAGGAAGGAAACCCAGAATCGTTTAACAGTAATCCACTTTAATGGTAATATACAATGCAATACAATCAAATACATTACCATACACAACCATATCGTATCATATGTGTAAATGTCAGGAGTTTGGCCTACTCCTGGCTCCTGCCCACAGGCCGCCAGACCTCCTGTCCCAGCGACTGGTGAAGAGAGAGAGAGAACAGCAAGCCGGCTAGGCTTTCATACCAAAATGATACAGGAGGGGGTGGAGTTTAAGGACAACTGGTCCAATCATCTCAAACAAACACCTCTGCCCCTCACTGTCTCCTATTTCTGCAGCCTCCACACATCCCCCCATCCCATTCCAGAGACCACCGTGGGGTCTTGTTCCAGCTCCCCCACAGCAATAAAACCCTTCACAGTTTGCTTACTCAAATCATTTTCAAGCTTCTTCACAGTTTGCATGAATACATACAAATATTTCCCTACAATTCCCTCTTTTGCACTCTTAAAAAAGAGAGTGCAATTTACACAAGGCACTTGCAAAAAACTGCATCCTTGTCTGCTGAGTCTCCATACTTTTTATTCTCAGTGTCCACAGTGAAGGGCACTCCGTCCAGGCTCTCGTTGCAGATGACGCAGCGGAAGCAACCGGGGCGGTAAGACTTCCCCAGGGCCTGCATGTCCATGATTAGATGTCCACCTGCGTTGCACTTGTCTGCAGACTGCTGGAACCCAGAGTACAGAAAGTCCTCTTCACAGAAAACCCTTCCTGCGTCATAGTAGAACGCCTTCCCTCTCAGCCTTCGACTACAGGCGCTGCAGGTGAAGCAGCTGTCATGGTAGAGGCTGCCCATAGCTTGGCAGGGCTGGCTCCATACACCGTCTTGTTGCACTTAACCCACACTCCTGTTTCAGCGGAGAGTGGAGTCCCCTGTGCCGTCCTGGCTTGCCGTGTCTTTGTCCCCTCTGATCCGCTGATGGCGGCGAGATGTCTTCCTTCTCCTCCGGCTTGCTGATGGCGGCTTCCGAGTCGATGCTGAATAGATGTCCTCCCGATCTTCCTTCTCCGGTCCGATGATGATGCCTCCCAGTCGACCTCCATGATGAGAGCCCGATCCGTCCTGATGTCGTCTAGGGTCCTCGCAGGTGTTTTTCCCCGCCGCACACTGGCTCCGCACAGTGGTACCAGTTGTCCCCCTTTGATTGTAGGCGGACGACACGGGATGTCCTCTGGGTCACTCGGTCGGGGCCGGAGAGCCTGGGGTTGACAGTCAGCCTCCTGCGTCTCGGGTCCCTCTTTCGGCGTCCGCAACCTGTGTGGAGAAATCTGATACAAATCCCTCAAGCCTACGCTCCGGGCTCTGGGGCCCTCGGCTGTTTAACCCACCAGTGCGTGGCAACTTGGAGCCTGTTGGTGGGGTGTCTTAAAACAACAGACGTGTGTGCACAGGTTTTCTAAATTAATTGTGCTGCTTCAGAATCTTGGACTGTGCCCACTAAATAAGAACCCCAACATCTTTAGGTAAACTAAATAACATATTTCAATAGCTCTGAATTTCTGACAAGCATCTGTATTTATTTTTAAATGAAATCCCTGAGATCCCATTAAAAATCTAAAAATATGATTTGAACTGCTAATGTTTCTGGTAAAGAAACACACTAATCTTATGGATTCAAAAACAACCAAAATCACAATACTAACAAAGTGAATGGCTTCCTGGTGATACTGCTTCTACCCGTCAGTGCTTAGATATTATCCCACTGAAAAAATGAATACAGAATTCCCACCAACTGTCATCAAATGTCTTTCTAAATGTAGATGAAATGTATATCCCCATAATGACCTAAACAATAAAGTCTATGGCTTTTACTTCTTTACCAGACTAGTTACATGATGTTGTCCAAATTACATTGTGTCTCATTACATTACTATGTTTTAGCTTAACTGTAAATATGTTCTTTCTACATTTCAAACCTCAGTTACTTTAATACCTGTTGAAACATTAGTTGACACATTACTCACCGGTCAGTCTCTCCAGTATTCCATTCTGGACTTACATCTCTCTGGCAGCCCCTTGGCCACTGATTCTCTACCTGTGTTACCTGCTATAACTCAATCAATACTAGAGACATGTCAACATTCACCAAACAGCCTCTTATCCCCAAATATGGAGCAGGTCAATTCTAAAACTGTCAATCAATGGTCAGATTGAACAATGGAGTTGGGCAGCAGGTTCCTTTCAGTCCCTAAATGAAAAATGTACATTGTAAAGTTTACACTCCCCCTTTTTTACACATTCTCTCATGTGTAAACAAAAACCTGTATGGGAAGAAAACCTTCAGGTCATAATGGATTATAAGACAATACCAAACATTTTTCCCAGTAAACACTTGAGAGTGTTTCTCTCCATCATTCAGTCCTAAAAGAAACAGAATTCCAAATTTCATAGTTTGAGTTTCACATTCTTCAAACCGCCACCTCCTGTGGGAGTGAAACATCATGAAGCAGATTAGATACGGTTTCCCCTTTTGTGCAATGTTAGGAAACCCCTCATTTCACACATTATTATCACACAAAAATAATGTGTTAGTCCAAAACATGCTTGATTAGTCATCGTTTTAAATCATGCAGTTGCACTGATCAGGTGCAGACATACACACACTCACACTCACACTGTCAGGTTGTAAAGTCAGGTTTGGTCAGGTTCACCGCAGAGTCAGTCATTGACAGTGCCTTCCCAAGTTACCCTGTCGGTCAGTTGGTCTCAGTCTTTTTGGCCATGTGTTGTGCTCTGCAGAGACTTTGATGTTCCAGCACAGGCCAGCATCCTCCGTCTATACAAATCTGTATATATGGAGCGCCATCATTTATTAATTCACAATTACAACTATAATGTTCAAGATATCTCCAACCCCTCCTTGCTGTTTCCCACATTCCCTGAAAAGTGTCTAGCCAAAAAAATGTCACTTCCTTATTGTACTATTACTATTACTGCAATTCATTTACACCTAATTAGTATTAAAATGACTAATAGATCTATTTCAGAAACATGTGTTACATCACTATCTTGTGTCAAAACATTACTAGGATCTGTAAAGATCTGCTATTTATTCCATAACTCATTCTATCAATTTATCTTCAATTCTGGTGCACTTAAAGAACAATGTTACCCTCTTTCACAGTGCGTGGAACTCTGGGTGTCTGACCATGAAACCAGTACCTCAAATTGAAATACTATATTTTGTTTAGAACCAGCTTTCCCTTCAACATGACCTATATAAATAAATATTTATCTGATCTTATAGAGCTGTTACTAAAACTCTCCCTTTGAACTGATCAATACTGTAACAAATTAAAACACTACCAAATTCACACACGAATAAAAAATCCAGTGCATACTTCCTTCATGCCCCCCCCCTTTTTTTTATCAGTGTGTATTAGACTGATTTTTCACTTCCCTTTAATAGTTCCCCTCTTTTCCGCTATTTTTTTTTACCAATTGACTAATTTATGGTCCATACATCTTCTTATCTTCACTTATTTATCAAGTCAATTCAAGTTCTTTACAATACATTAGTAGATACCTTGTGGAGTCTTCACAATAACTAATCCCCTCTAGGATATGAAATCCATTCATCTTCAAGCAGATACTATGTCCTTATTTATGTTTTGTTCACGATAACAATGGTATAACAACCACATGTCATCCATTCTGGTCCACCTAAAAATCAATGTTAAACTCTTTAGCAGTGTGTGGAACCCTGGATGTCCGAACATGCAACCATTCCTCCCTCCTTTATCAAGGATTTAAAAACAGAAGTCATTTCATATTTCCTATGGTAATAACTATGCTACAATGGTGAAATCAATTATTTAGATTGGAATACTATATCTGGCTTGGCACCAGCTCTCCCTTTAACATTATCCATACAGATAAAGATTTGTCTTATAGAGTGGTTCCTAAAACTATCCCACTACTTTATTCACACGTGAATAAAAATGTCAAAGAATATTTTGTTAACCTGATGAAAAGATTGAAGAATATGGTTGTATTCTGAACCCTCAGTGTGTTCTCATTTTACTCTAATAGTTTACTGCTATTTTTAATTTAATAAATCTTTCTGCCTTTACGTATTTATGCTTTAAATGTGCGTTTTGTGAATAAGTGTGTTTATGTGCAAACTCACTCATTCCCGTTTTCCTTTTCTCCTCCTCTGGTTTTCTCAAGCCGTGACCCCGGCCTCCTCACTTCTAATCGACCATGCCAACTCCTCTGATTCTGTGTTCTCTTCAGTCCATCAGCTGTAACTTCATCCGCTGTCAGCCATTGGCCCAGTTACATCTGCATGCGCCCTCATGCCAATGTTCTTGCACTGCTTTACATTTTATCCCCTCCTTTACAGTCTCTCTGCTGTTTTTATGGAGGGCAGATTCTGCTCTCATCTCCCACACTTTGCTCTTGTGCTCAGCTTGGAACTTCATGGTCCTGTCTGAGGGACTGATGAGCGTAGATCTCTGCCCGTCAGCATGCTGTTTGGTTCTGGATGCCACAGGTGGAGATAGTTCTGGCTGCAGTCTTGTTGTTGTCGTTTCAGCTCTGGTTCTCTGTCTGTTCGATGGAGAAGGAGGAGTTTCCTGTTGGGTTAGGTCTTTTGTCTGCTTGGAGGGTCGGGATCATAGCCTTTTCTAACTCAGAGGGGGAGTCCAGGTCTCGGGACGCATTACCTATAAAAAATCTAGCACACTGAGGTTAAATAAATCCAACCCTTTCCACTCTGACTCTTTGTAATCATACTATCTGTCTTAATTGTTAAATGCCATCTAAACAACCTAATTGATGTCTACAAATGATATTACAAAAACTCACTCTAAAAATTGTTTCATCCATTGCTACATATTTACCCAACATAACTCTTTCAGGAAACCATTTTCTCCTATACATTGAAAAACGTACATGTTTCCAGCATCACATATTCCACACACCACGAAAGAACATCCACATATTTTCTCCAATATTTTTTCTATAGCAAGATTATCATGTGTGACATAATAATCAGATGTCTTGTTTGCTAACCAAGAATATTAAACTTTAAAATGTCTTTTGGCCAGTTGAAGTCCTGCTTACTTCATCCTTAAACTCTTCTTTAATTTGAAACCAAAAAAGGTCTTCCTTCTCCACCATGATCCTATCTCTATATCAAAGTCCAGACAAACTGATGATTTATCTTTATAAACCATGAGGAATGACTCATAAAACACTATTCTCCCTTACTTCAGTTCTAAATCAAATGAGCCAGACAGGAAACCCCTTTTAACCACTTGAAATTGTTTATCTAAGTTGTGTTGCAAGCAGGTTAGATCTGTAATGAATTAAAATCAATATTTAAAGACGCAATATAAGTTAAATATATTGTTAAGGTAATTACTGTTTTATTGTGAAGGCATCTCTGGCGAACAGCGGCCTTTGGCTTTTATTTTGAAAGGCCGCTCCGAAACAGCGAGGCCGATTCCTAGAAACACGGCAATTGACAATCGTTCTAATGCATTAACTATAGTCGTGAAAGAGGCAAGGAGGGGGAAGGCGTGTGGAAGCAAGCAATGAACTGAAAATGCCACCAATCCTCTGTTTTAACGTGATGGCGCACATTGAAAACCTAAACGCCCTGTCATAACTGACAAGCGTTCAAAAACCTTTCTGCTTATCCCTTAGGCCACTACTTTTTGTTTTATTCATAACCTAAAAATACAATTGTGATGAATAGCTTGCTTTTGTATCATTACATTTACCAACATAAAACAAGGTCTGTACTAATCAACAATGACAACCCACAGACAGCTCATTTAGTTAAATATACGCAATATATTGACTTCGCTTTTATTTATCTGACTTAATTAACGTGCTTCCCCCCTTTCAGCCACTAGATGGCAGCAGCAGAGCACAAATGAGCTTCACTCTTCTGACTCAATGTCTGATATCCATAGACAATGCTCATACAGGTTATTTAGGTAAAAATCACACAGATTTATTCCCCGTACATTTTGTCCGGCTTGATAACGTGCTTCATATGTCGTCACGCAGGACTCTCTGCCTACCTTGCGATCAACGTTATGTTTACGTCAGCCTTTCAAATTAATTTTTACAGACAAGGGAAACGGGAGCCGGTCTCGTCACAATGTAGGTGACGTTAGCGCTCTCTCCCAAGGATTTAACAGATAAAAGTCCGCTGACACTTTCGCTTATTTGGTCTTGGACTCTTATTTTACCCCCAGTTATAAACGGCGGACCGATCTGGAATATCGATCATCCAGGTTCCGCCGTGTGAGACTCACACTCACATCCCACGAACTGCACCGCTCCTACGCCACTTCAGGACTAAACTACCTGAAGATCCACGCTAAACTGCTCTAATTTCTCGTTACGCAGGACTCTCTATACCTGGCGATCAACGTTCACGTGTTATATATAAGTTTCCTAACATGGTAAAAATATGCATTGTATACTCCATTCAAACTTCAAAAACACTCTGAAACGCCTACAGACAATCCCACAGGGCCCTGCTATTGTCCGAGGCGTCTAAAAGTGCTTGTTCCCGACCCAGTGTGGTCCTCTGAATCCTTCCACAGCTCATGTTTATTCAGCGTCGAGTCACCATTTGTTAGGAGATATAAATGTTAATTAGGCCGCATTTCCAAATCTCCTCGCGTCCCTACAAGCCGTTATCTTACAGGAAGGAAACCCAGAATCGTTTAACAGTAATCCACTTTAATGGTAATATACAATGCAATACAATCAAATACATTACCATACACAACCATATCGTATCATATGTGTAAATGTCAGGAGTTTGGCCTACTCCTGGCTCCTGCCCACAGGCCGCCAGACCTCCTGTCCCAGCGACTGGTGAAGAGAGAGAGAGAACAGCAAGCCGGCTAGGCTTTCATACCAAAATGATACAGGAGGGGGTGGAGTTTAAGGACAACTGGTCCAATCATCTCAAACAAACACCTCTGCCCCTCACTGTCTCCTATTTCTGCAGCCTCTGCAGCCTCCACACATCCCCCCATCCCATTCCAGAGACCACCGTGGGGTCTTGTTCCAGCTCCCCCACAGCAATAAAACCCTTCACAGTTTGCTTACTCAAATCATTTTCAAGCTTCTTCACAGTTTGCATGAATACATACAAATATTTCCCTACAGCAGTCGCTCCATCTTGCTCAGCAGGTTGGACACATCCAGGTTGTTAAACGTAACCGGCGGCAGCTCATCCAGGTAGTGGGAGACAAAACGGGGGATGTTTTCACCGCATTCATTTAGTACTTTTAGACAGCTTTTGATATTGTTTGCATCCTTATGGTTGCCTTTAAAGGTCACACACCGCTGCTTGGTTTCAGGACAGAGTTCAAACAACGTCTTTTTAGAAGTCTCGATCCATTCGGATTCAAAGGTGTTAGAGGCTACAAGGACTATCTCGTCCTGGGTCATAGTTTTAATTTTAACCGCCAGGAAGTTGAGTAACTCATCCTCTACAATAACTAGGCCGTCAACAGTCTTGTATATTGTAGGTTTTAATCGAGGCCAGTGGTTTGAATCAGGAGCTACCGAGCCACGACACACACCATCAGCCATCTTGGTTCCCTCACACTTGGTGAAAGCAGATGTTTAAATGCTAAATTGTTTTAATGAGCATTTTGTGTCTTGTGGCTCTCTGTTTGGCTGTGTGGCTCCTGTGAACGCTCCAATCCTTGACTCTGAACAATGTGGTCTGGAAAACCCTTTCAGTTTTACTCCTTTAACTATTGGTATTGTTCATGAAGCATGATCTAAGTTAGATCCTAGGAAACCGGCTGGCCCGGACAACGTAGAACCTTTCTTTTTAAAGATAGCTGCAGATTTTATTGCTCCACCTCTTACTTCTCTTTTTAACCTCTCCCTCAGCACGAACACAATTCCAAAAGTATGGAAGTCTGCTTATGTCTTGCCTTTACTGAAAGGAGGGGAGGCAACTATTTTAAATAACTATAGGCCAATCTCTAAATTGTCAGTTCTGGCTAAGGTTCTTGAACGCTTAGTGAGTGAACAAGTAAAGGAGTTTTTATGTATAAATGATATCCTGTCTAAACATCAGTCAGGATTCAGAAAGAAACACAGCACCACCACTGCCACAATGAAAGTGGTAAATGACATTACTAGTATTACTACACTGCGCATGCTCAGAGTATTTTCCTATTTAAGAGAGGCTTCTCAATACTCAAATTTCCCCTCCTCGACTCCTCGGTCCTCCGGTAGTGACCCGGAAATGAATTTCAGCGCGCCATTTTGAAGGACGTCTCATTTCTCTAAATGCACACCGAGGACCGAGGATCGAGCGTCGAGGAGGCTCTCTGGAGGAGCTATAACCGAGGATACACTGATGGTTCCTCCACGGCTCCTCCGCGGATGCATTTCCGGGAACGGTGGAGGCGTGACGCACGGCCGGACTTATCTCAGCCAATGACAGCTCTGCATGCATCCCCTGGATATTATTTTAGAAACTGCTCTCATCGCAACGCGATGTTTACAGTGAGAACAGCTGTGAGGCCCTGCAGAAAGCAGAGCAGTGTGTAAAATAAATATCACTCAGTATAACAGACCTACTCTCTTTATTTGCTTTAGTTTAGTAGATATATACAAACAAAGAGTCGATATTTTTCTAAAACCATTTAGTGCTTCACATAATAAAATACACAACGGCTGTAGCCTGATTATGCTTTAGGAGCTGTAGGTGTGTGTGGTACAGTGTGTGTGTGTGTGTGTGTGTGTGTGTGTGTGTGTGTGTGTGTGTGTGTGTGTGTGTGTGTGTGTGTGTGTGTGTGTGTGTGTGTGTGTGTGTGGTACAGTGTGTAGGTGTGTCCTGTACAGTGTGTAGGTGTGTGTGTGGTACAGTGTGTGCGCAGATGCGGCGGACAGACAGGTCTTAGTTGGTTTGGTGTCCTCTGCTTACTTTTAATACTTGCAAATACAACTTTTGGCCCGTAATTTCAATTCCCCATTTCAGCGACCAGAGAGAGGGGGGGGATATATCCAGTCTCTGATTGTGTTACGTTATTATGAGAGTGCTCTCATACTTTAAATTGCATATATTTATATAAATATATTTGTGTGTGTGTGTCCGCATCTGTAGCCTGTTATTGTCTCATTATACCGCACTCTCAATGAATTCAAGGTAAATATGTGGGGGAACAATGTTCAGCTGATCTAACAGAGATTATAAAATATGACAAAACACTCGACAGCTGATGCAGCTGTTGCCACGTAATAATGAACGGACGTCGCTTTAATATGACCGCTCAGAGGAGAGGAGTTCTCATTTCTTTAAACGTCTGCTGCTTCCCCTCCTCTCTCCTCGGTTCCCCTCCTCGGTCCTCCGCTCGCATCTCCTGTGGGCGGGACTAAGTCTCGAGGAGGGGAGTCGAGGAGGGGAGTCGAGGAGGGGAAATTTGAGTATTGAGAAGCCTCTAAGGTGTGTGGCAAAAAATAATGACCATAGGGGCAAAGTGCTGCCATCCCCACCATACGTCATCTCACATAATTCAGAGCTGATTGGCTGTAAGTACGTGTGCCGCGAAAAGTGTGGTGTGTGAAGAGGAGGAGAGAGAGCTGCAGTGAGGCGTCCTAAAACCAGGAAGTAAGCTGCGCATGGCTTCCCTCGACCTAAAAGCAACGAGATTTCTCCATAGGATTTTAGAAAACAGCTCAAAATAAGATCTGTGGGAAACGTAGGTGTTAGATAAATGTACGTTTTGTTCAGCCGGATAATATCCACATGTCTACCCTACTTTATCATTTTCGAATAAAAAATCTATTGATTAGATTAGATTTATGATAGACTTTTGAAACTACAAGAAGATAAGGAGGACTTTTACAAAAAAGTAATAGAGATTTTTGTCCAGAAGGATAGGCAAATGGACTTAATCTTCAAGTCAAGGTAAGACTGCAATTGTATTGAAAATGGGATCTTACTAAGAGAAAACAATTCAATATTTAAATGATAAATTACATTTTTTGGGTATCCTTCTGTTGAACTGTCTGTTTAAAGTAATTGAAGCATCAGACAAAAAAAGCTTTTGAAAATAATATTATATTTTGATTTAATATATTTGTAAACCTGAAGAGTCAGTGCCAGTGCCTCACCAGCCATGAACCTCTCTGCAGAAGCTTATATTTAGACATCTGAGTTTGTTGTGCCCCACCACCTTTGTACATATAGAAACGCCACTGGAAGTACCCAATACAAACGAAACGACACACTCGCACGCACGCGCGCGCACACACACACACACGCGCGCGCACACACACACACGCGCGCGCGCGCGCGCACACACACACACACACACACACACACACACACACACACACACACACACACACACACACACACACACACACACACACACACACACACACACACACACACACACACACACACACACACACACACACACACACACACACGCTTCCTCATTACAACACCGGCAGGTTGCTCCTTCCTGCTCCAGCCTCTTCACCTCCTGCAGACGCAGTAAGGAACATACACATCATGGAGGTGGTGGTTTTTGCTGTCGTGCTGCTGGTTTTTACAGGTGAGTGCTCCTAAATAGTGTCTAAAAGTACAATAACTGTGTTATTTCTTATTATTTCTTTTGGAGAATGACAAATAAAAGGTCCCAGGAGGATTTTGTCTAGTCAAAATGTCAAGAATAAAGTCAATTGTTCAATGTTAGTGCCAGGTGTAAATAAGAGGAGAATTACTTTTTTGTACTTTGAGAATAAAGTGAACAACGTCAGGAATACAATTGAGATTTTAAGTATAAATTGGAAATGTTAAGAATAAACTTGAAATGAAGCGATTAAAATCAAACTTTCAGTATCAGTACTAGATATTAAAAAAAAGTTTTATTTTAGATTTAATATAATGGAAAAGTTGAATATAAGAAGTAACATTTGACATAAGTCCCGGGCATAACAAAATAATTCAAAGGCAGTTTGACATTAAGAAAAAGAGTTGAAATTCTGTTAATAAATGTCGAACTTTGTAGAAAGAAATGTAACTTCTCTTGTTAGCTCATATACTAAAAGATGAATATTTTACTGAACATTTTACCAGAAAAAGCAAAAAAAACCTCCTCTATCCTCTTAATTCAGCCTTGCCCTAACGCTTCCGAATGTAAGAGACAATCAAGGTGTTTTTTGTTTTTTTCGTGATGAAAATAACAAAAAGGCAATGTCACATTGCTCGTATCTACTAAGATGCATGCTTAGTGACAGGGTATGACAGAAACGTCCTTATCAGCAGTCAAAGTTTCACTCAACATGAAAATCCAGACAAGCCTCTTTCCCTCCCCGTGTTTTCAATCACCCTTCTTTGACTAACAAATTAATCTTCGTCAGTTTTATTCACCTCATGACACCTTTGTTATCTGTACATCACTTTGTTTTTACAACCTGCTGCATGTGTTTTTGTTTATCAGTAAGCCTGTTGTTCCCTTCATGCCGCACATGCCAGCCTCTCCCTGTCATGGTTTTGGATTTGTTATTTTAATTTTCCACCTTTTTATTATTTTGAAATGTTTTCCTCCTTGTGTCTTGTCTGGTCCTGCTTCCTGTGTTTGCCTCCTGTCTTTAGTTTCCCTCCTGTGTGTGATTGTGTTCACCTGTTGCCCTTGTGTTTCTCCTCCCCTGCCCAGCTGTGCCTTGTCCTGTGATTACCCTTCTGTGTATTTAGTATTGTCTTGTCCTGTGCTCCATTTCTGTTCGTCCTCGTTTCATGTCCCTGCTACCTTGTCTCTTCATGTCCTTGTTCCCTGCCTCGTCTATGTCTCCTGCCTGTTCCCGTCTGTCGTGCTCCCCGGTTTTGGTTTTGTTAATTAGTTTCTTGTTTTTCATGTCTTCGGCTTTTTTATAATAAAGCTCGCTTTTTGTTAGCAAACCTTTTTGTATATTTTCCCTGCACTTGGGTCCTATTTTCCCCACCCTGACACTCCCACTCATGATGCAAAGTCACAAGACACTGATAGACCTGCTGGTTTGGTTTCCTCTAACAATGTGCTTCTAAGAAATGTAATTAACACAGTTACTAACAAATGATATCACTATGCAAACTAAACAACCCTACAGCTTCCCATGAGTAACCAAGCAATGTTGTTGTCCCTCCCACAGGATGCAATGCACAGTCAGATGGTGAGTAATGCTCTTATACCTTTTTTAATCCTTATTTATTAATTTATTTGAAAGGATTCATTATTATTATTATAATCATTATTAGAGCTTTAATTGTTCCCTCATTGCTTGCAGTCTCTTTATAATTTACAAACATTAACTCATTCATTTACATAGTTACCCCCCTTGGTTTGCATATTGTAATAACAAACATATTTCAATCTTTTTATTATTAGTAATTTTTCTTTACTTATTTATGTATTCTTTTTTGTGTCTTATGAACAAAAGGAGGTTAAAGGTGCTCAAGACGTGCATTTTTTTAAACTTTTGAACTGTTTAATGTCCTAATATTAGAAATAATAAAAAAAACGAAACTACGCTTAATAAAAGGTAAAAACGACACTTATTAAAGATGTTAAAATGACTGCTAAATAAATAACAATGATAATAAATAATGATGATTTAAATAATAGTAATAATTATACTTAATTACTAATAATAACATAACAATCAAGAACCTGGCAAAAATAGATAACAGATCAGCTAGCAAAGCAAGTATTAAAAGATTGCACAAGTGCCACTGAAAAACATTAAAGGTCCCATATTATACTATATTTGAACAATATATTATGGGGTCATATCTATCTAATTTTGTCTCATCTGATTTGAATGAAAACTTTATTACAGACTCAGGGTCCAAATAAAAGACAAGACATTACATAGATAAATTACATACACAGCATAAAACTAATTCATAGTTTAAGAATAATTTAAATCAGTGTCCTACAAAGAGACAACTATACCAATGTCTCCACAGCTGCGATTGGTAGCGTGTAGTACTATACCTTATGTTCGATAAGGCCAAGAGGATTTCATTACCAGAGTCATTAAGCCGGCAAATACATTTCTACATAAGATTTCTTAAAACAGCTTGATTTGATTTCACATGTATATAGGTAATTAATTCCTGCATTTAACTTTATCCACGTGTTACATGCAACAATTCATTTCTTTATGTTTTCATGTCTTAAGTATAATATATAGTATTTTTGGAGGAACCTGGGACTTCACTTTCATTACAAACAACACATCTTTTGAAAGCTAAGCTAATCACCGGACTCTATTCCCTATCCATGTGAGCATCTCAGTCTAAACAACAGGATTTCACAAAATGCCAAACTGGCCTGAGCGCACTGAATAATGTCGTGATATTTATTGAAGAAACGTTTCTCTGAACCCTGATGCACTGTGTCCCTGCAGTCTGTGGCATCGCACCGCTCAACACTAAGATTGTGGGGGGGGAGGCTGCTCCTGCAGGCACGTGGCCCTGGCAGGTCAGCCTGCACAGTAACTTCAGACATTTCTGTGGAGGCTCTCTGATCAACAACCAGTGGGTGCTGACTGCAGCTCACTGCTTCACCAGGTGAGACACCACTCTGCACCTCACCTGTCCAAACCATAGGTCCAAACACAGTCTGCACCTCACCTGTCCAAACCATAGGTCCAAACACAGTCTGCTAACACAACAAAAAGAGTGTGTACTGAGGGTTCGGCAGGGAACATTCAAATCAGCATGCTCTTCTTTATGTAAAATATAATGTGAAAATGTCCAAAGAGCTGGGTAAATAGATGTCATGGATCCAGAGTAACTGCTTCTCCTTAAAACAATGTTAATGATAATGTTGAGGATTGTGAGGGGGCCGTTTTGGCTCATTCCTCACTATTTTCAAAAAGCAAATGGGTGGTGGAAAAAATAACGTAGTCTAAAATACTCCAAGTAAAAGTCCTGAGTTAGACATATTTTGCTCATTTTCAGGTTCATATTTGTATTTTGTGCCATGTTCTGAAACCAGAGCCCAGTCTGCTCTGATTGGTTAGCTGGCCGGCTCTGATGTGATTAGTCAACTGCTTAGAGATGTCCCACCACTTGGCACGTACAATGTGTTGGAGCGCCAGCCAATGGAACCCGAGTAAACAAACGAGTCTAAAAAGTATCAAATCTAAAAGTAATTCTTATGCTGAATGGATCTTTTAAAAGTTTTGTATTTTTATAGTTTTAATATTTAGTTTTAATAACTAACAAATACATAACGTTTTTTTTGTTTTAATCCTTCAATGCAGAGAAAAGTTTTGATTCTATGTGTACTACTCAGTAAATGTATAGTACATAGTGGCAGAAACTTGTAATACTCAGGCAGAGTACAGTACTTGAGAAAATGTTCTTAGTTACATTTCTCCATTGGAAACAGTCAATGGATAAAACAATGAGAAGCATGGGCGGTTCTGGGGGGGGTTGTATTTGGCTTTTCCCAGCTGTTTTGGTCTCTTTTTAATAATTGTGTATCTCTTTGTGTCTCTTGTCATTTCCCCTTGTATTAGTGTGTGTCATTGTCTTGCTTTGGTCGTTTTGTGTGTGCTTGTTTTGCCCTGTTGTGTAGATATTTTGAGTCTATTATCTTTTAATTACCTTTTTTGTGTCTCTTTCTAATTATTTTGTGTCTTCTTGTTGTCTCTTGTGTCAGTTTGTAATGGTTGTCATCTTTCTTTTTTCATTTATTCTCTTTGTCATCGCATTTTGTCTCTTTGTAGTCATTTTCTGTATCTTCTTCGGCATTTTAGGCCCCTGTTCATAATGCATAATCCATTTGATCTGACCTGAGTGCTTCCTTTGCATCTGTATTAAACATG
The DNA here is from genome assembly GCF_902827115.2 of Pseudochaenichthys georgianus. Lineage (NCBI taxonomy): Eukaryota > Metazoa > Chordata > Actinopteri > Perciformes > Channichthyidae > Pseudochaenichthys > Pseudochaenichthys georgianus. The sequence goes on from NC_047510.2 coordinate 7,068,870, forward strand.
TTGTCTCTGTTTCTCAGCTCCAGCACTTTCGGTTTTATCGTGTATGTCGGAAGGGACACCCAACAACTCTCCAACCCAAACGAGGTGTCCCGGAGACTGTCACAGGTAATCAGACACCCGGGCTATGATTCAAACACAAAGGATAACGACATCGCCTTGTTGAAGCTGTCCACACCTGTGACCTTCACAAACTACATCAAACCCGTGTGCCTGGCCAAAGACGGCAGCACGTACGCTGCCGGGACGACCTGCTGGGTCACCGGCTGGGGAACCATCCAGAGTGACGGTGAGAAATAATTTTATTAAAAAAAATACTATACAAATAGGGAGTAACGGATAACATGGTACAGGATTACGTAATCAGGATACATAAACGGTAACTATATTTCCCTACAGTTACATAAAAAAACAAGTAATCAGATGACTGGTAAATGTTTTTTGAAATGGGGATTACTAGCAGGATTACAATGTTATAAATCTTGTATAAGTAAGAATGATATATTATACGAACTATCTGAATTTTCTTTTTGCATTTCATTTAGGCTTATTTAATTTTTTTCATTAAATGGACACATGATTTATTAAACAAAAATACTGTTTGCATTTAATAAATGTGTTCAACTAAAAACATTTATAAACTTTACTATTCTTTAACCTAGCCTAAGAAAATAAGAGGATATTGATATTTACTTGCAACCCTCCAACCCTGTATACAAACCAGAAATACTCATCAAAATGTGAAACCATGTGCCAGGATAGTAATAATATTAATAATTTATTAGCAGCTTTCTGATGATTCAGGAGTTTAATGAACTCAGTAAACTGTTTATAATAAATGTGAAATTGACTTCTGCCTAACTGCACCTATTTTAGCCTCTTCAGGCCACACCCCCAACCAGTGATGTCACAACAGGTGTTTTCCACCAGGGACACTGAAATAGCAGACACTCCCTCTGGTGACATTCCCAAAGAACTGAGTCATCCTGCAAAAGCCCTGCTACTTGTATTATCGTCCTTCATCAGACGCACGTCTTTGTGTGCGGGTGAATGTCAATGATCTGGCCAAACTGGAATGATCTACGTACGTCGTGCTTGTTGTTGGTTTCGCTAAAGGCCTGAGGGAGTGCATTTATGCCCACAAAGTTATTTGGACCAGCAGTTCTGTAACAAACTGACTTAAACTGGTCTGTCTGGTCAGACTTGTGTTGGCATTGTTGCTTAGAAAAAAGTGTCAAAGAAGAAGAACTGTGTAAAGTCCGATATTAACCCTTACTTATCAGGGTTAATGCTCATCAATTCATTTTCTAAGTAATCTAGGTCATTGTTAACACCTTAACAAATCGATAAAAACGTTTTTACTATGAACCAAATTGTCACTATCGTCCTCCATTTTTCTGTGATATGACGTTAACTTGGCAAATCCTTTAATTTAAAAAAATGCTGCTTATCTTCTGGTGGTAGTTCTGAATGTTCACACACTCCCTAGAGGAGAACCATTTAAATGGACCTATACGGCAATGCTGATTTGAGCTGTCCCAAGGCCAAACATATCAAGACTCTTTAGCCTTTTTCCCCGAATGGTTAAAGGTAACATGTCCCAACACATACTATGTCATATGCCGTATTCATAAAATACCAGGATGTACAACTGCATAATATGGTTACATTTTACAGTAAGGCTGGCCATTCATGAGTCATGACCCACAGCCCTTTGCACAGCATATGATCAAGATGGTCAAATCCGCAGTATTTCCCAATAGCATGCACACGTGAAACAGTACGTGCTTTTTAAAAAAAGGTGGCTGCGATTCTTATTAGAAGTTAAAAAGAGAGTATTACATTTGGAAAGCGACTATAGTTTTTGTGTTTTTAAAACTCTAAATCATTTTTTAACTGCTTACTGTAATTTATATCAAACAATCAGGAGAAAATAGTTTTGATTTTTTGGGACTTTTTTTAGCAGAGTATAATCAATGCTCTTTGTGTGAGCAGGACAGAGAACTACATTGTATGTTTATGGTAATAATGAAGGACCATACTTAATACTATTTATTTGTTTTTCTTCAGTTTCACTCCCGTCCCCTCAGAGCCTGCAGGAGGTGAGCGTCCCCATCGTGTCCAACACGCAGTGTAGCGCCTCCTATGATCCCATCACAAGCAACATGATGTGTGCCGGTCTGGATGAGGGAGGAAAGGACTCCTGCCAGGTGAGTCCGCTGAACTGTCCTGTGTTTGGTGTGCTTTGCAAAAGTAAGAGGGATCAAAGCTGGGCTATAGGCTCAAGTACAAGTCCCTCAGAGTTGTACTTCAGTATATTTCTTGAAAGTAAATACTTAATATCTTAGTCTGCTGCTGTTCTAACCCACATGTCTGGCCTCTACAGGGGGACTCAGGCGGCCCCTTTGTGAGCAAAAGCGGCTCCAGGTGGGTCCAGGCCGGAGTGGTGAGCTTTGGAAGAGGCTGTGCTCTGCCCAACTTCCCAGGAGTGTACACCCGAGTGTCGCAGTACGAGTCCTGGATCAACACTCAGATCAACAGTCCAGACGACAGCACCCAGCCGGGCTTCGTCACCGTCACAGCGGACGGGTCGTCCTCCGGAAGCACTCGTCTGGCTCCTCTCTCTCTGCTGCTTTCCTGCCTACCCGTCCTCTTCTCTCTCTTTGTGCTCTCATAGGACGTCTAGAGGTCATTAAGCGTCATGAATCGCTGCTTCTCATTCTTTAAAACAACCAAAATAATCTGCATATAAAGTGAAATATTTTAATTTCAAGGAATTTCCCTGAACAATTTATGGAAGTCCTCAGAAGCAAGGGAGAATTTCCTTTCTGGTGATCCAAAGTCTGATGTGTTTTAAACTTTTAATGTTTGTTTTTTAAGGCCATCTTGGGAAAAAGGTTTGCTTGGTAAAGAAAATTCCCCCCAAAAATGTTCAACTATATAAAATAGATAAAAAAGATAGTTTTAAAAAGGTGTTTGTTGTTATAATGGGTTACTATTTTCAGCGACAATAGGCTGAGATTGAACATTAGCCAATAATATAATAAGGATTAAAATCATTCATGTATTCTCCCAGGGTAGTTTTAAGACATTTCACCTGGAAGAAAACAAGATTCCTTTTAATTAAATTAAAACAATACACACTTAGACACATTCTCCTGACAAAAAAGTCCCCTGCTTAACTTTGTTCACCTGATACACAGATATGAAAAAGTGACATTCCAGAAAGTTGGTCATGTTAAATTCTATTCTCTCTTAAATCATAATTACAGGAGAGAAGACATTGTAGATCCTAAAAAATGGAACAACAGATTTGTTTTCCTCACTTGCATCTCAGGGCAAGACTGACACTCGGTTTTTTTTAAAAACATAATAACTTTTCTCATTCTGTTCTCAATTAATCAAAGGTATTTTCTTTACAACGAGAGAGATAAGGCAATATCTAAATATACTTTTGGCATATCCTTTCTTTATTCTTCCCTTATGCTATACAACTTGTATGCAGCAGTTTTGCACAAAACATGTAGTTCAGAATAAACATCTGAAATGTTATAACTCAAGGATATGTAGCATAACGTTATGTCTGATGTGGTGTTAGTTTTTGTTGGGGCTGCAAATAACGATTAGTTTCTTTAAAGATTTGAATGCAGATCATCTTTCTTGATCTAAATCGATTTGTTTATAAAATATTTAAAAATTGTGAAGAAAAGAAGATATAACTTTTGCACTGACGGTGAATTGTAGGGTTAACAAACCTCTTTGATACTAAAGACATGTATTTGTGTGATTATACTAACATTAATCTCTTTTAAATTAATTACTGTATCTTATGACACATTTTCTAAAATGTTTTGTACTGAGCAAATGCAACGGTGATTTTATTCAAGCTTTAAATACATGAAGTACATACATTTACAATACATCATTTTAAATGTAGTCAAATGTTTAACTTCATTGAGGTTCCAAATGACACGAATAAATCACAAATTAAATGTGTATGTCTGATTGAATATATTAAATAAAAAATATATTAAAATCTCTAGTAAGATTTTTTTTGATTATGAAGTTTTCTGATCATTCTCTTGGAAAAGGAAAAGCAGCATGTATAAAGTAGCAATAAATGCAGGGACGTGCACAGGTACGGGCTAATGTTGCCAGGGCAGCGGCCCGTTTTCCCTTTTTGGCTGACCTGCCCCTCTGGAGAGAGCGAGGTTTTTGTTTCTGTTGTGGTCGAATCAACATGATAAGCCCACAAATAGTATTGTAGTGTCTCGCTACGGGAAACACACCAGCTTCATTCTTCTTCTCCTACTTCTTTTACTTCTTCTTCCATCTAATTGCCCGCGAAATGTTGAATGAAGAACTCGTTTCAGTATGACCACAAAAGTGTTTTAAACCAGGTAGGCCTACGTTTTTAATATGTATGTTCTGTGTGATTACACATGTTACGTGTTTGGGGCAAAACAATGGACTCCAGTGAACACTATAGAGGTTTCTCAATACTCAAATGTCCCCTCCTCGACTCCTCAGCCATTTCTCAAAGTAGATATCTACAAACAAAGAGTCGATATTTTTCCAAGACCATTAGTGCTTCACATAATAAAATACACAACGGCTGTAGCCTGATTATATGCTTTAGGGTGTGTGTGTGTGTGTGTGTGTGTGTGTGTGTGTGTGTGTGTGTGTGTGTGTGTGTGTGTGTGTGGTGTGGTGGGTGGTGTGTGTGTGTGTGTGTGTGTGTGTGTGTGTGTGTGTGTGTGTGTGTGTGTGTGTGTGTGTGTGTGTGGTACAGTGTGTGTAGGTGTGTGTGGTACAGTGTGTGTGTAGGTGTGTGTGTGGTACAGTGTGTGTGTAGGTGTGTGTGTGGTACAGTGTGTATGTTGTGGGTATGATGTATTATATCAACATGGCTGTAAAATTCACAATCTACATTTTTCATTTAGGGACTGAAAGAAACCTGCCGCCCTAACTCGGATGTTCAATCTGACCATTGATTGACAGTTTTAGAATTAACCTGCTCCATGTCTATAAGATACTGTTTGATGAATGTTGACATGTTTCTAAATATTGATTGAATTATAACGGGATATAACGAGGATGCAGACTCAGTGATCAAGTCCTTAGTCACGTATTACATTCCACTACATGGGTTTCCTAGGAAAGTGAGGTCAGATAATGGCAGCCATTTTAAGAACCATGACCTACGCACCGTAGAACAGTCTCTAGGACTAAGACACAGTTTCGGAGCCGTCTATCACCCCCAATCTCAGGGTAAGGTAGAAAGGATGAACCAGAACATCAAACAGAAACTCAGCAAAGCATGTGAGGAGACAGGCATGAACTGGTTAGACGCCTTGCCTCTGGCCCTTATGTCAATCAGGAGCTCTATTAACCGAGGGATAGGTTTCTCCCCATTTGAGCTGACCCATGGCCATCAGTTCCCGGGCCCAGGAGCCCTGAGCGTAGGAAAGGAAGTAGAGGTCATGAGTTCAAAGCCATATTTCCAGCAACTTGAGGGGTGGGTATCAGACTTCTCCACACAGGTTGCTGACGCCAAAGGGGGACCCGAGAGGCACGAGGTCAACACAGCGGAGTTCGTCTGGCTGAAGGTCATCAGGCCTAAGTGGCTCAACCCCAGGTTCTCCGGCCCCTACAGAGTGACTCAGAGGACATCCCATGCTGTTCGCCTAGAAGGAAAGGGGGACAACTGGTACCACTGGAGCCAGTGTGCGGCGGGGAAACCTCCGGCTAGGACCTTGGACGACATCGGGACGGACGTGGCCCTCGCAGAGGAAGTCGACTCGGAAGCCGCCATCAGAGGACAGGAGGAGGACACCGAGGACATCCCTTCAGCAGACAACTCGGAAGCAGCCATCAGTGGACCGGAGGAGCAGGATCCTGAGGACATCCATTCAGCAGACGGCCCAGATGCTGCCGTCAGCGGGCTGGGGGACATCACGAGGAAGCAGAGGACTCTACTTCTCTCTGATCAGATTAATCAGTTCTACCGTTGAAGGAAAAGCTGCCCCTCCCCCTCCGTACCAAATGCCCTTGTTGGATGATGGGCTGTTCCCAAAGGTTTAAAGTGCTCTAAATCCCAGCTTCTGATGGATTTATATAATGTTGGGCGACGGACACAGTAGAAAAGAATGACAGTGGTTATGTTTCAAATGCCTTGTGTAAGTTGATCTCTTGAGATGAGATCAAAAGGGGGATTATTGATTATATTATTGATTATTTAAGGAACCTGTGTTCCTATAATAGCAGTCTGTATAACAAGAAGCTGGAAATATGAGAAGTGAGACATTTCTATTAGGAGTGGTGGGATGTGAGAGATGGGATGTCCTTGTTTGGCCTCTGGAATGCTGCATGGTGGAATGTGTGTGTGTTCATTGTAGTGGCTATATATATGCTGGACATCCTTGTTTACACACACACACACACACACACACACACACACACACACACACACACACACACACACACACACACACACACACACACACACACACACACACACACACACACACACACACACACACACACACACACACACACACACACACACACACACACACACACACACACACTGTAAGGAGAGGAAGCGAATCAGACAGAGTCACTAGGGTCCCGCCCAGAAGTGAAACTGGCCAATGGAGAACTACCGGCTCACGGTCTAGGGCTCGCCCAGAAGTGGAATCGCCAATAACAAATAGCTGAGGAGGAGGAACCGACACAACTCCTCCCACAGAATTTGTATTTAAGCTGTCCCAATGTTCATACTCAGTGCTGTCTTCTGACTAGCTGTCGTGGTACGTATATCACACGGTAGTAGAATTCAGCCCGGAGCGCTCTGTATTGTACTATTGCAGAGTGCTCTGTATTTCTATTGTTGTCTTTTACCATTAAAGCAGATTATTGTTTAACCCTTTATCTGGTGCTTTGAATTCCTTCTTTGATAAATCTGACCAGCTCATTAAAGGACGCGCGGAGCCGAGGTGGGTTTCAGACCACGCTTTGCTCCTACAATGTGTGTGTGGTACAGTGTGTGTGTGGTGCAGTGTGTGTGTGCAGTGCAGTGCGTAGATGCGGCGGACAGACGGGTCTCAGTTGGTTTGGTGTCCTATGCTTACTTTTAATACTTGTAAATATAACTTTTGGCCCATAATTTAAATTCCCAATTTCAGCGACCAGAATGAATGAATGAAAACTTTATTACAGACTCAGGGTCCAGATAAAAGACAAGGCATTACATATAATAAATTACATACACAGCATAAAAAGAATTCATAGTTTAAGAATAATTTAAATCTGTGTCCTACAAAGAGACAACTATACCAATGTCTCCACAGCTGCGATTGGTAGTGTGTACTAAACCTTATGTTCGATAAGGCCAAGAGGATTTCATTATCAGAGTCATTAAGCCGACAAATACAATACATACGATTTCTTAAAACAGCTTGTAGAGTATTGACTCCTGCAGCCACAAACATTTCACTTGCACTAGACCATCGAGGTCTCTTCAGCAATATTCTCATGGCATCATTATAAGCTACTTGAAGTTTCCGTAAACTTGCTTTTCTGTAGTTTGACCACAAATGTGCCGTTTAGAGCGGTGTGCAATATGCTCCATCTGCACACGCACCAAACCTACGTAGGAGAATGTTTGCTTGTGCATACATCATGTGGCATTGCCTATAAATATCTTCATCATCTGTCATTTGTTCTGTAATAAAGTGTCCAAGATATTTTAACTTATTACAGACACTAAGATTAATATAAGACAATTTAAACAATTTAGACATTTATCCTCTTTGGTTCTAAAGATCATGACAGCACTCTTACTGCGTTGTATTTGATGTCATGTTCCACACCAAACACAGAACAAACAGCAAGAAGCTGCTGAAGACCAGCGCTAGATGGACTCAGCACAACAAGATCATCTGCATACATAATATGGTTCACTAGTCCAGTGGTTCCCAAACGTTGTGTGCCCAAGGCACACCAAAGGACAAGTACAAATCTCAAGGCACACCTATTGTGCAAAATAGCCCTTATAACACGTGTTATCACTCATATCATGTAAAATATCTGTAAATGTGCATAATTATTTACTAATGCCAAATAAAATGTGACAAAGACAACTATATTACTCATGAAATATTTATTAACGAAATATTTCTCATGAAATATTTATTAACGAAATATTTCAGAAATTAATTTGAAACTTTATCAAATTAGGCTTCATCAAAGCAGCAACACACTCATTTAAACCAGACAGGTCACACAATTAAAAATGAGGCAAAGGAAACTCAGCATAAATTCAGCACAGAGAACTGTCAATGCAAGGAAGCTGCATTGTCCATGGTCCTGAACTACAAATTATAAATGTAACATTTCAGCAATCAGCATTGAAACATGTGCTATTGTAAATATTTTTGCCGTCTTACAAATTAGTGAGATACCTGTTGGGGGCACGCAGATTTTTGTAATCCTTGGTGGCACTGAGGAGAGGGCCACTCGCAAGTCCTGTTCAACAGAGAGCCGTGACCTCCTGTTGTTCTTCATGTAAATCAGAGTAGAGAACGCCAACTCCAGAGATGGGGTCGTTACCAAAAAAATGTAATATATTACATATTACTTTAAAAAAAAAAGTAATATATTACACTACTTCATTACTATCTACATAAAGTAACTCGTTACTTTACTCGTTACTTTACTCGTTACTTTACTCGAACATGTACGAACTGCGCATGCGTGAGCGGCAATAACTTTCTTTACCAGCAGGCGGCGGTAGTGTGTATTTGTCATTCAAAACAGGCAACAAGACAGAGAAGAAGAACAGACTACTACGTGATATAAACAAACAACACATAGCGTGTGCGGTAGCTTCACCTTAGCATGTGTTCTTTGCAGGTGTTTGTTGAGGTTTGACGTGGTGTTTACAGCAGTGGATAACAGCTTCTGGCCTGGACACAGTTTGCACCTCACCGTCACATTCCTGTCTATTCTTCGGACGAACTCAAAATAATGGGCATACCTCCACCCCTCGAAAGTTATCGCTGACTCAGCCATGTTTATGCAGCACTGCACGTGGAGATGTGGACGCGCAAGTCGCGCAGATTACGTACATATAAACCTACAAAGTACTGATATAGTAAATTAAAAATTAAATAATTATTTTTGTGTAGTTGTATATTGCAATAATAACGTATGGTTGTCACAAAATCTCACGGCACATCCGGACTTGCCTCACTGTATGGAAGCAAACAAGAGACAGAAGTATTTGAATTTTATTAGACACCGAATTTATAGCATTGAAAATAATTACTTTGAAAATCACGTATCTGAATGTTTTTGCTCAGAATTTACCTATGTGAAATAAAAATGTAAAATTTCAAGTGAAAAAAATTCGAATGTTCAAATTCAGATCCCAAAAATTCAAGTGAAAAAAATTCGGTGTATAAAATTCGATGTCCGAAATTGCGATGCATCATCCGGGCTACTCAAACAGGATAAGCAATCGAGCCCTAATGCAATCAAACCGACTTCTGGCCTATCAGAGCACGGCTTTGTCAGTCATGTGATCACAACAACCCGGGAGAAAAATGACGGAGAACAGCGGGGCTCGCCGCTCGGGTAAGTAGTCAGTTTGTGCTCTTTATTTTACAAGCAGTGAGGGCTCGACAGCATTTGTATCTTACATTAGCTAGCTAAATGAGTGAAGTAGCCTTGTGCCTTGCTGTTAGCAAGCTCCGTAGTTATCATTAATTGAAGTGAATCACAACGTTACTGTGTCCTTTTGTGTGTGTGTGTGTGTGTGTGTGTGTGGGGGGGGGGATCTAACGATCACTTCGATTAGATAAGTCAAGTAGACCATGCTACACTATACGAAATACTCTCTTACAAAAGCCCTGCATTTAAACATGTTACTTTAGTAAAAGTATGCTAGTATAATTAGGTGTCGTTGTTAAAGTATCTAAAGTAGACACAAGTTATACTATTATATTATATCATTTGATTTATTGTTATTACCGATGCAAGAGTTGACTTAACTATTGTAGTTGGAGCTCATTTTGAGCAATGAGATAACTAATTATTACTTTCATATTGGTTTAATGTGCTGACTATTTTCTACATTAATAGATGAAGGTCTGGTTTGTTCAAACTCTCAAAATAGTAGGACATGCTGGCATAATTACCCAGAGTCCGAAGTGACACCTTTACAATGTTAAAGCTGTTAGATAAATGTAGTGACGTAAAAACTAAAGTATTCAAGATAGTGTAGTGGAAAAGAGATAATGTTTTTTTTTTTAAATGTTACTAAAACAAAATCTCTTGTTTTGGACTGACAGTAATGATTCAAGAAATAGGAAATAAATAAATACACATCAGTCTGTGTGCATTTGTTGTGGATGGAACACAACAAATGGTGCTCTTACCTGTGATGCCTCCTCCAAACATTATAACCAGACTGTCTCATTCTAACTATAAGTAAAAGTTCTAGCTACTTGACTTTAGACAAAGAATTCAAAATCAACACAATTTATTGAAAGACCAATCTTTATTTTACGGTGCCTCTCCTTTTTGTTTGTATTATTAAACCCTTTCAATCTAAAAAACTGAGCAACTCAACAGTTAACTTTATATTTCTTATTGTCCAAAGCATCTATTACACTATTTGTTCCCCTCTCATATTCACAGGATGGATGATTAGAGACTTTATGAACGTCCTGTCTGTTGGTTTGGCCGGAGAGGGCTGAGGGTCTTTCTGCGCAGTCTTCCTGCGAGGAGGACTTCTCGCAGGGAAATACCCTGCAGGCCTGAGGGAGGAGGACCAGGCCTGAGGGAGGAGGACCAGACCTGATGGAGGAGGACCTGCACCAGCTGCACCTACAGAACTTAGCCCATGCTGGGCATAGCTGTTACCACCTGCACAGGCCTAGCCTGTCACTTTATTTGACAAAATGTGTTTACTTAATCAATTAACAGATTAACATTTAGTGTAACTTATGTATATTATTTAGTTTTTATTTAAAGAAAATGGTGATGGTTCATGCTTGATCACTTTTAGTTCACATTTCAATAAATTGTATTTGTATTCCTTTTGTCCGTTATTCTTACTGAAAATGTTAGATTACACATTCACATGACTAAAGATTGGCACCATTTATTTATGACGTTGCAAACTCGGCGGTACAAGGCACAAGTATTGTGAAGCTCATAAAGTGAGGAAAATGCATTTGTTTTCATATGCCATATTCATATCACACACGTAAGGGTAAGACACAACCCTATTTAACAAATGCAATGCAATGGATAAGCTTAATTTTGACTAAAGTCACAGATAACGTCATACTGTATCCAATATTTAAACAAATCATTTCCTTGTCACTAAAGCATTGACTACGCTATTCATCGTCCTTAAATGCAGGAATTAAGTTACATGTTCCGTTTTACAGCCACGATAAGGCTGTTTCTCAAGTGTGATGATAATGCAATCAAAAGAGGCATTGGTAATAATATTAAAAACAACAATGTGTGGGTCGTTCGTCGGATAGATGGTTAGCTGCAATAAATAACTCCAGTTCAACAAACCATATTACAATATCTAAGGGAGCGTTATTATCTTGAAATGTGACGTTCATATTTTAAAGATACACACATTTCATTGTGAGGTTGATTTAATATACACTAAGCCTCTCTTCAACAATACGTTGACGTTAGCTAGTCTATTTTATGCTATAGTAGAGCATAGCGAATTTAAATGAACCTTAACAATGCATACAGTAACCTAACTAGCAAACTAACTATCTAACGTACAAGGATGACTTTATTTTAGCAACCTCGCACAGAAGCCTTTTGGTATACAGTAGCATCCCACTTAATGTTTTACACTCTTAGATGCTACGCATAGCATCGCTAGCCAGTGTTGGGAAAGTTCACTTTCTACATGAACTAGTTCAGTTCACAGTTCACACATTTTAAAATGAACTAGTTCAGTTCATAGTTCATAATTCAAAATGTTGAACTAAAGTTCATGGTTTCAAAAATGAACTAATTTATAGTTCATAGTTATTTTTTCAATACGTTGCTGCGAGCTATTATTTGTCTCCTGTACGATGTTAATGGGCCATTTCAGTGTTTACAATATCCTCAGAGGGCCGTACAAGTTATTGACCTCTGCTTAAAAAACTAAAATCACAGCCCATTCATTTCATTCTGTGCAAAGAAAAAGCAACCTCTTAATCCAGATATCTCACCATGACTCGCGTATGCATGCACGTGCACGGTGTGGTATGCATGCACGTGCAGGGTGTGGTATGCATGCACGTGCAGGGTGTGGCGTGACCACCAAAACAGAAAGATATGGACACAAGATGTGTGCAAATGTATTTAGTTTCCTATCCATGTGAACATGATTTAAGTGGGGGGGGGGAACTAACCTCCTCTAGGGGGCTCCCCTGGCAAGATGTGGTGCACTTTGAGAGCAACATTAGGAGATCTATGGACACATCTCTCAACACCCAAATACAACTGTAAGCAGATTTTCTTTTCATTTATGGATATTTGACAAATCACTCCCCTTTCAAACTTTATTCTTCTTTATTAATAACTGTCATATAGTATTTTATACCTGTTTACTTTATTCTCTTGTTTGTTTTATAACTATAATGATCATATAAAGATGTGCCTTTACCTCACTGGTTGTAGACAAAGCTTCTTATATTCGTTAGCATAGCTAGCTAACCAGATGCTAATGATAACAACACAGTTATTGACTGTATGATCAGTGTGACAGATGAGCAGATCGCCACTGGGCTTTCAACTAAAGACACAGACACGCAGAAACTGCGGCATGTGTATGGACTTTCTGAAGTGCTGGAGTGGCGTTCTGGTGCTCTCCGTCAGAACTGCATCCCTGCATCCCTGTCAGTCGAGACATATACCACGTGATGACACGTTAGGCTCGTGTTGTGTTCATGGACCCTGATCTAGGCCGCTTGTTTAATTTTTTTGCGGTCTAGATTTCTTTCATTTTTTTATTTTTTGCTTGTGTTTATAAATTACCTCGAGGGCCGTACCAAATGGTCTCGTGGGCCGTATACGGCCCGGATGCTGGAGGTTCCCCACCCCTGCCGTAGAGTCTCACTCTGAGCGAGTGCTGCTGCAGAGCTCTGCTCTCGGCTTCGTCCATACTAATTCATTCATTCATTCAATGCTCGCCGGTTCCGAGGTTCCACATTGTTTGTTGTGAGGAGTCTGATATATTTAGTATATTTATATTTTAGTGCGACAGCCAGGGGTGACAGGCGCGTACGCGTCACAGGCAGCTTGCTGTTGCCAGATTGGGTGGTTTTCCGCATTATTTTGAAGCCTGTTTACGGTGTGTTTTAACTGGGTTTTCGGCTGAAAGGCATATGAAATCTGGCACACTTTTGAACGCCGTTATAATACAGTGCTGAGAATGAACGCACTTTTGAACGCCGTTATACAGCGCTGAGAATGAACGCGTTCTCAATTACGTTCATCTAGCGGAAATACAGTACGTTCAGTTCACGTTCGCCCAAAATATGAACGCGTTCATGAACGATCGTTCATTGAACGCGTTCAGGTACATCACTGTCGCTAGCACAGATGGAGCTACGATTGCTCAAATGCTAACCCAACTCTAAACATTCATTAACGTTAGTTTAATAAAAACACCAGTAACATAAGATAAAGTACGCAGGGTTGACTTACCAAAGAAACTGCATTCATGGACGGTCTGTTTTAACCGCAGATAAATCCTATATTTGCATGACGAATAGTCCACCAGGAACCAACACAACAAACACGGCCGAGTTCAAGTAGTGTTCTCCTCATGAGCTGAGCCGCTGTAGCATCACGGAGCCAATAGAGCTAACGGAGCTAGCAGAGAGGAGCTAGGAGCAGCAGTCCCGTTGTCATGAAGGGGGAATCTAACTATATACAGAATATGTTTTTGTGGATCCAGGCTAGAAACATGTTCATTTTCTGATGTTAAGTTGGACATTTTAACATAGGGTCTACGGGAATTGCTCCCATATGCATCCATCGCCTACAGTTTGCAGCATTGGGCTTCACCGCACTGTCCCGGGGTTTGCCGCTTGGCTCTGATAGGCCAGAAGTCGGTTTGATTGCATTCGGACTCGATTCCTTATCCTGTCTGACTAGCCCGGATGATGCTGCATCGCAATTTTTGATGTCGAATTTTATACACCGAATTTTTTGACATCGAATTTTAAACACCGAAATATTTGACGTAGAATTTTTTTCACTTGAATTTTTGGGATCTGAATTTGAACATTCGAATTTTTTTAACTTGAATGTTTACATTTTTATTTCACATAGGTAAATTCGGAGCAAAAAAAATTCAGATACATGATTTTCAAAGTAATTATTTTCAATGCTATAAATTCGGTGTCTGATACAATTCAAATACTTCTGTCTCTTGTTTGCTTCCATATATCCGCTTCCATATCAGCGGCACACCGTTTGGGAACCACTGCACTAGAGTACTACCAATCATGCATCCAGTATTACAGGCTTTCAGTCGCTTGGACAGATCTGGGGACATAATTCCACCTTGTCTGACACCATTGCTAACCCCAAATGGGGCTGAGAGAGAGGGGGGGATATAGTCTCTGATTGTGTTACGTTATTATGAGAGTGCTCTCATACTTGTTTGATTCTGAAATTGTATATATTTATATACATATATATGTGTGTGTGTGTGTGTGTGTGTGTGTGTGTGTGTGTGTGTGTGTGTGTGTGTGTGTGTGTGTGTGTGTGTGTGTGTGTGTGTGTGTCCGCATAGCCTGTTATTATCTCATTATACCGCACTGTCAATGAATCAAAGTAAATATAGGTCATCATGAACACATGTGTCCATCAGACAGAGGGCTGCTGTCATCATTAATGGACGTCTCTTTAAAATGACCGCTCAGAGGAGAGGAGTTCTCATTTCTCTAACCGCCTGCTGCTTCCCCTCCTCTCTCCTCGGTTCCCCTCCTCAGTCCTCCGCTCGCATCTCCTGTGGGCGGGACTAAGTATCGAGGATAGGAGTCGAGGAGGGGACATTTAAGAATAGAGAGGCGAAGTCACGCCCATCTACTTCCGGCCCATGGGACCCCGGAAGCGAAAAATTAACATTGAATTCAATGGAGAGAGAACACGTATCTTTTGATCCCGTTTGAATTGTGCCACGAACTACACATATGATGTTTGTCAATCTTAAACAATAAGTTCCATGTCAAAAAAGTCACATTTTGTCGTAAAACTGTTGAAATATAAGACTATGAAAAATACGCGACTACAAAGACTACAAATCCCAAATCCCATTCTGGCTCGCGTAAGTGATGTCACAGGCGATAATGCTCCAAGTGGTTGCGACTCGTAATTAAAGCGAAGAAGAAGAAGATCTCATAACTGATTTATTCCCTCCAATAAATAAGAGATTGCTAAAAATAAATTCACTTTTACAAGATGCCTGTGTGCTTTGTACCAGGTTGTAATCACATAAGTGATCATACCACTTGCTCGTTCTATCGATTCCCGTCTGATGAAAGGACCAGGAGTCGCCGGATCAGACATCTCAGGTAATACACATGTTGTGCATGGAACACAGTCAAGCTAGCTACCTAGCTAGTAGCGACGAGTAGCGAGCACGTTAGTTAGCATTACATTACTTTAGTGATGGTAGCCTTACCATGACATTATTATTTTATTACATGAAGTAAACTAAAGCAAACAGATATTGTTCTAAACTGTATTAAAGTAAACAGGTATTATCTTGAACTGTATTGAAGTGAACATGTATTATTTGGGACTGTTTTAAAGTAATCCTATATATATAAACCTTCTTACATACACTTTCCCAGACACCCTGACACACACACACACACACACACACACACACACACACACACACACACACACACACACACACACACACACACACACACACACACACACACACACACACACACACACACACACACACACACACACACCACACACACACACACACACACACACACACACACACACACACACACACACACACACACACACACTCCCACACATCAACACACACACACTTTCCCAGACACCCTGACACACACAATACACTCCCTGACCAAGATAACAAACACACTCTCACACATTCTTCTGGACGTGTTTCATTGTGATGACAGTAAGGGTGAGTCAATCTGTTTGTTGGAAAGACAGTAGTTGAGTGATTACTGAGAGAAAATTATTAGAAGAGATAATTATTCAAAGTGTTGTTACTTTAAAGTGTTGTTACTGACCTTTTTCTCTTTTATTTCCTTTCCCTCACCTGTAACTGCTGAGACCCTGAGGAACATGCACACTGACCTGCCCTGGCAACCTGATTTCCACTGTACGTAATAGTATTTGGTTATGGTATATTATTTATATACATCAAAGGCACACATGTATTGAGTGTGATATTGTGCATAGGTCAAGTGAAATCATCTTTACACACTAGAAAACTGCAGGAGTGGCAACTTGTTTTGAAATTGAATTTTTAATATCCGATAATGAAGTTGATCTGTTTTCTTTATTCTTCTCTCTTCCCAGCTCCATCCATCACCGTGCTCTGTTCCTGCAGGTCCTGCTTGCTAATCATTATGCTCATATGTTTTCACACAATTACAAATAAAGTCAATGTATTGTATGACATGAAGTTGTGCTTCATTCGGAGTCAATAATAAATTCATTCTGCCTTCAACTGCACAATGACTGTGGACTGCACCGACATCCATGTAGCTGCCCCCAGTAAGATGAACCAAGCAAAGAGGGTCACCATCATGCCCAAGGACATCCAGCTGGCCCGCCGCATCTGCGGAGAGAGGGCTTAGACTGACCTGAGACCAGCACACCCAAACACAACGGCTCTTTTAAGAGCCACCTACAGTTTCAAAGAGTTGCAATCCTACGTTATTATAATTATTAAACTGGTTCATGTATCACTTAGTTCACTGAACCGTGATGAATGAAAGAAATGAGTGAGGTAGTGGTTTAAAGAAGTTACAAAGACAGGTCAGTGTAAACACCAGCTTCTGTCAATTATGGATCACTCAAACTATTTATATAAAAATATGTAATAAAGTTCTAAAACAAGTATTCGGTATATTCCTTGATAGCTTTTGGAGAAGGTTGTTTTTAAGTTTACTAAAATCTATTGTTTCACTTTATAAAAAGGAACAGGTGAGTAGAGCATCATTGAGTTTCTTATTCTGTCAGTAAATCATCAAGATGAAATGTTTATCATTATTTTATTCAACCCTAAACAAATTGATTGTACCTTTTTAATAATGACCTTACAAGTTAAGTTAAATTAACTTCAGAAAATCAAATCTGTTCTGAGAAAAAAACTAATAAATGTTTAAAGATAGGAACTTGCCATCCCACTGAAAAACAGTCCGTAGAGATTTAAAGGCGTAGTTGTAGTTCAGTCCAACGTTTCATTTGGATTCATTTCTCCAACAGTCAACTATTTTCATAAAGAATATATATATTTTTCAAAGTCAACTTTATTGTCAATCTTACTCAGTTTGTGTTTATAGACAGAGATCAAAAATACTTTTAAATCAAATAAAATTATACAATTTACAGATATGTATACAAATATATATATATATCCTATATAATGATGGTGGACACTTCACCTCCAGCAGGGCAGATGGCTGCACAAGTCCATCGGGGGATGCTCCCAAAACACCGACTCACTCACAAAGAGACCAGACTCGAACACTGTCTCCTGATAGGCCTGCACAAAAGCCTTCACCCTTTCGGCCTCGTTTACAACCCCCCAGTTGACAGCCATGACTCCGTCCAACTTGTACCCCCCGAGCACCCTCTTCATGAGGGACGCGCATGGAGTGGATGAAAGTCCCGACCGCAGCACAGCACCAAACTTGCTGGCTGTCAACCTGCCCCGCCTGTGTAACTGCCACTTTGTCCGCTGTCCTCCGGTGGCTGTCTGGATGGCAGCTTGCTGGTCTCTGCTCAGTCGCATTGAGGCAAGAATTGCCTCAAGCCCCCATGCCCCTTCACCAGCTCCGGCACGGTGACAATGGCCTGATGTTGAGGCCGCGGCTCTGGCTCAGGTGACAAAAGCCATGCCATGCCACACTGTGCGCCCCTCAGTGCAGACCTGAACCAGTCTACATCCTGAGTGGCGATGTCTCTGGCCAGTGGGTTGTATGTCTCCTCTCACTGTTGGTAGAGTTGAGACACCGGCTGGACTACTTTGGAAGTGCCAGGCTTCCTCCACTGGCACTCAACATCTGTGGAGCTGATCTGCCACATGGCACATATTGCCAATGCTGCAGCGTGGCTGCATTTGTACATCCCCCGTGCACAATCACAGACAGCGCTCTGCATCGCGCCATCGTCTCCCATGCAGATCTGTACAAATAAAGTAAGTACCATGTTTGTTAGCATGCTATAATAGATTGAATGAGCAATAATACAAGGATGGTCTGGATCTGGGGGTGGGAGGGGTTATTTTTCCATAGTTTTGTCTGATTGTTGTTATTGTTTGTTTTTTCTGTATTTTTTGTAATGTGTGTTGTACTGGTTGTGATTGTACATTGTATTTTTCTAAATGTGTATGAATACATTTTTGAAAAACATTTGATCAACAATAAAAAAGGATTTGGTCAGGATCTAGACTCAGTGTGTAGTTTATTAATTAATCAATGCTCTCTACATTAGGAAAACACATACCGGTGTACCAGAGGGAGTCACACACAGCTGTGCCTGGATAACCAAACAAATTGACAAGATAACCAAAACCCTTGAATCTACACACAGCAAATAAACTCAAATGACACAACGAGATGTAAAAGGAGATCACACATACAGTATAGTCGATATAAAACTGGCCGCTTCAATCTGAAGAGCAACTAAAACAAAACACGGGAGTGTACCTTGTTCTTGTGAACACTAATGTTATCCACCACAGCATACACAGAGACCACGAAGTTCTAAAGGAGAACACTAGTTACTGAAACAAAACACGTTAGTGTACCTTGTTAGCTAATGTTAGCTAGCTGACATTAACGTTACACATTGCACTCATATTACTCACCAACATCTTGTAAAGCCGGTCCCGCTGCTCTTACAGAACCGACTAACTCCCCTTTCGTGTATGTACAGCTCTCAACGTGTCCAGACTTGTAGTCACCTCGTTTTATACTTTTATTCTCATTCTGAAAGAAACAGGTGACATTTGCTAACGTGACGGCCATCTTTGTGATGGTGACGCGTATTGTGCGAGACCTAGAGACCTGTAGTTCACTCAGCGGTTTCACACAAAAAAATGTGTAACTTCACAGTTTTACGACACATTTTAATTTTTTTGACTTGCAAAATATTCTTTTAAATTGACAAACATCATATGTGTCATTCGTGGCACAATTCAAACGGGATCAAAAGATAACCTTTCCCTCTCCATTGACTTCAATGTATAATTTTACGCTTCCGGGGTCCCATGGAGGCTCCCGGAAAGGGAGGGACTTCGCCTCTCTATAGAGAAACCTCTTATTACGGGCACGAGCACGCACAAAAGCGCGAGCGAACGCATGCACACCTGCCCCTCCACAAAGAGAACACAGACAGATTAACTGGTGCATTCAGGAAAATCCGGATTTTGAACTATAGGTGACACGTGATGAGTCAGAAATACATTTATATGGGTTCAACAGCTCAGTAACATATTTTTATTATAGGAAATTAATCATTCACGTAGCCTACTTGGTGACTTATTCAAGGGTGATATTTTCTTATCTTTCTGGCAGTTACAAGAAATATTTAGATCACGTAACAGTATTTATTTGGATATCTGCAAATAAGGCATTTTGTATCTTCACTGACTACGTTTTTCTTTTAACCTGCCTTGCAATGAAACAGAGAAGTTTATCTTCTTGCTGCCACATATCCCACCCACCCACGGACAGGTGCAATTGTAACGAGATAATCAATGTTCTTCACTTCACCTGTCAGTGGTCATAATGTTAAGGCTGATTGATATATTATTGTTCATTGATTTTAAAATGTCTCCCGTTGGTGACATCTAGTGGCAATATTAAGAATGACACAACACGTAGTTTGACTGCCTTTACTATTTAAATCAAGCATTAAATAGATGTGTGTTCAAATAATTTATACTCAAACACATTTCTTATCCTTTAAAATGAAAATATCAAACCGGTTTTTTCAATTTTTTACTCACTGAATGTATGAACAAATAAATGAAAAAAAAATAGATTTTTGCATTTTGAGTTTTGATGCAAACAACACATTATCGTTTATCTGTTGAAAGAACCACCTAAATAATCTGCAAACATTTGACTGGCAGCCATCTTTATTCCCCAACGTGTGCTTCAAGAAAGAGTGATACAAATGATATGACATAATATTAAAATGTAGTACCATCTGATCCCGACAGTCATTTAGCTTGTTTGGGCATTAAATACTATTAATTAAATACTTTTTATTGCTTTATCATTATTAGAAAAAACTAAAAAGATTCTCCTGGAATGTAAGTGTGTTTCTTTAGACTAAAATATGAACCTGAAACTTGCAGCTCAAACATGAATTACAATCATTTGTTTTTCTTCAGTCAGTCTGCAGATGGAGACAAAGTGATGTAACAGCCGCCATTCATTTAAAATGAATTTGGATGGCTGAAGAGAGCGATGAAGGAGAAGTTCAGCCAAGGAAGGTGGAGATGAAGACGCTGGTGTCCAGGTTGAGGGTGGCGTGCCACCAGCGGTCGGGGAAATACAGAACCTGACGGAGAAACAACCAAAACAATGAGTCTCAGACAGCAGAGCTGCAAACATATCATATCAAGTCAAGTTCAGTTTTTTCAGCCTCTTAAATGGAGATTTGCTGCTTTCTTTTCTTGACTTAATTTCCTTTTCTATTTCAGGAATAAACACACTCTTTTGCCCACACTTTTTTTCCAACTTTTTTCTAACTTTGTATTGGTCAGCCAGAAAAAGATGACAATGTTAAACTGCAGGTAAAGATCATTTATTTTACATTTATTTATTGTTTTTGTATGTTTTTCTTCACAGAGAGCATCAGTAGTCCTAACAGAAATGTTGAGTGATGTTTCAGCTAAAATAATGTCTGTATCCTTGGGCTTTGTCAAATGTGTTGAGTACATTTAATTTCTCATAAAACATTTGCACAGCTACTTATTACGCTTTTTTGAAGTATTTAAAACCTGCATTGTTTTCATGCTTGCTTGTGTTTTTCTCTTTCTTTAATGCTCTGCAAAAAAGGTTTCTTAGTGTACTGAATGGAAATATATTTAAAAATCTGCTCTCTGCTGTTTTTAGTCTGAGTAAAACAGGCTCACCTCTCCAGGCCTGATGGTGCACTCCAGCGGAGCCTCCTCCTCAGGCAGGTGGGGGTACGTGTCCCTCAGCCAGGACAGGGTGGTGCGGTTCGGGTGGAAATGAGGCTCCCTGTCCGGCGGGTAGAGGAACCATCGCTGTGGCAACATAAGGTAAACAAGATGTTTATCTGTGTCAACACGTTCAGGATATTAACACAGATTAAATTAATCAGCATGACGTGCAGAGAACTGAACAAATAAGAACCTTTCTGCCATAGATGACCTCAGAGTAACCGGGGCCGTGCCAGTGGAAGGGGACGCCGGTCCCAGGACCTGAGGACACAAACCAGGATCTGAAAGTTTTTATTCAACACATAACACTGCTGAACATAATTAACAAGCAAACAATAGGCTCTTTCACACCGCAGTACTTTTCCCACTTTAGTTAGTTCCGAAATGTCGCGTTCACACCTAAAAAATCCGGAACAAAAATGAGTTCATCAGAACCTTTGTACCCCCTTTTCCGTGGGAGAAAAAGGTTCCTATTTCTGATTGGCTGGGCGGATTGCAAACCACGCCCCGTAAAACTCCCAAAAAGTTTTCTGAAGCCGCCATTTTATTATCCTCGCATTAGCATTAGCATTAGCCCAGCGCACAAACGGAGAGAGACTAACTTATGGCAACACAAAATAAAACATGGGAGCGGTGGAGATGAGGAGGTGTCGGCGTTCTGGCGATTTACTCGGAAGGCTTCAGTCGAAGCTGCTGGGAGTCCCAGCAGCTTCTACTGAAGCCAGTGAACCAATCACCTGAATCTCCCGCCCCGGACACACAAGCAGCGGTTTGATTGGCTAGAGCTTGTACTGGCATATGATTCTATTGGCTGAGGCTTCCGTCGAAGCTTCAAAAGTAGAACAATACGCTTTGCTCCCACAATGCAGTTCGGCGAAGCATGACGTCACCCCATTCAAAGTGAATGGGCAGAAGCGTTGAAGCGTCAACGCACCCCGCCGTGTGTAGGGGCCGTAACCCCTAGATTCCACCGGGTCCGTCTGCGTCGCGGACGCGTTACGGACACGATATGGCTGCGCGACGCTGGGCTCCGCCCAAAATAGGATTCAAGTCTATTTTTCGACCCGAGGTGTTGCAGAGGCGCCGGGCAGGAAGTGGACCGGTCAGAGCATCCGCCCTATCCCCAAAATATCCCTATCCCTCCGTAGTCTTTCAAGTAGGAGGAGAAATACCAGCGTTCTCCTCCGGTTTACAGGCACTGTGTAAATGATATATATAGAATAATTATGATGATGAATGCATTTACCACTAAAATACAGCAACACATCTTTGATCCATGTAGATTCATGTTTGTCTGCACAAAGTAGCCTGTGCAGGAAATATGCCCAAATCAACAAAAACTGCGAGCCGGCAAGCAAGACGCTCCGCTTCTGAAACGCGCCCGGTAGGGTACGACGCCGGAGGAGGCCGGACCAAAACCGCGACGCAGACGGACCCGGTGGAATCGAGGGGCAATCCTCCCCCAGGGACTTATTCTGGTGTGAACGCGATCTGTAGGCTACTTAGTTCTTGAGAACTAAATAGTTCTCATGAACTAAGTTCTGATGAACCTTTGTGGGAAAAGTACTGCGGTGTGAACGCGGCTATAGAGGCAGGAATTTTACAGTCAAGTTAAGGAGAAAAAAGGAAAGAAAAAAGTATCATTAAGAAAAGTGAAACAAAAGAATGACATCAAGGAGCTCAAAGAAATAGAGAAACATTGTAAACAACAGAGAAAAATCTCATCAAATCCAAGAAACACTTTTATTCAAAGTAACTGAGATAAAGTGAAATCAAAAGTACTAACTCAGAACAGCGATAACACTGCTAGTACTTTAGCTTAAAAAAACAGCAACTTTTTGAAGTTCTTTATTTGTTTTATTGTTGTGGCCAATCGGCTTTGGCCACATTGCGTTCAGTTAAAGTGGAACATAATTCCTTCATGTAGAACATGATGACATTTTCTCTAGGTCGAGAACAAAAACGAAGCAGAGAAACAATATTTATATAAATCTTCTGATGACCAAAAGAGACTAAATGATTTATCGTTGATGATCTTTGTAGACGATTTGTTCCTTAGGAGTGTTTGCATGCATGTGTTTAAACGTTCGACATCACAACCAGCGAACAGGACTAACAGGCCACACGTTGACATTCTGCAGCATTGGGTGTGATTTCATTTGAGTAGAACGAACCTGCGATCCCGAAGCTGTACGCTCCGCTGGTGCGAGGCAGGACGTACGGGGGAGACTCGTACTGCTCAAACAAACTCTGCCACTCTGTGAAGTTGTTGTCTCCAAAGAAATACAGCGTCTCTGCAGGAAGAGAAACGTCAATATAAAGCTCTGTGTGCAGACATGGAAGAAGAGTCAAAGTAGAAACACTATGTTTATATATGATATATGATGATTTCAATAATCCATCACAAAATCCTGAGTCATTTATTATACTGGTAAAAATGTGCTTAAAGTGTTTAAAGGTGCCTGTTTTCAAGTTACATGTTAAATGGACAGATGTTGAAATTGAGTTTGGTGCGAGTAGCAGCCGGTCTCGGGGCTATGCTATGCTAGGCAACATTTTGCATTTGATGCAATTGATTTCCTGGTAACATTTAAATTAAATAAAACCCAGAGGTGGATCAAGTACTCTGCATATATCCACCGGCAGACCCTCTAACTGAGACAGGGTTCATTACTGGAGTCACATTCAAAACTCTGAAACTAGGCCAGAAAAAGATTTTTAAATACACACAAAACATCTTTTATCCTCAAATCCTTCTTTCAAGTAAGGCTAAAAAACTCTAAACTCAAACACACATTGTTTTTGAAGTTGATCCACTTCTTTTTGTAGGCTATTTTTATTATATGTACAGCACTTTGGCTCGACCAAAAATCGTTTATAAATGTGCTATATAAATAAATCTTGATTTGATTTTTTCATTAAGATTTTGTCTTTCCAATATTTGAATTTTTAAGACAAGATATCGGAGGTGGAACAGTTGTTCTGGCACAAGTTAATGCTCTGGTTTTGTGTTTTGTTTGAAATCCGACGCACCCCCCCTTTTGTTTGCAGCATTACCGACTCAATGATGTGGAAGATACTTCATTTAGATATATGTTTCAGCAGGTTGTGGCAGATCACTACGACACATTTGATATAATGAATTGTTCTCAGAATGTCTTTAATATGTATAATATAATAATAATAATAATAATAATAATAATAATAATAATAATAATACATATGTATAATATTCAGTAGGTTGTAGCACTACTACAGTTTATCTTATTTAGATTTTTTTTGTCACTAGGTTGTGACAGTACACTATCTTATTTATTATTATATTGTATTTAACTGCATTCACAGTTACATATTAGTATTGTATATGACTTTAATAAAAAAAACGAACTTAATTATATTTCAAGAAAATCCACAGTTAGAGTTTTTTTGTTGTTGTTTGTTTTAAATGCATGACGGTTCCCGACCTAAAGCTGAATCCTCCAGAGGTCAAGTGTCAAGGTCAAGGGCTTTATTGTCATATTCACAGACATAACATCTTAAGTTCCAAGCTCCTCCCACACTGCAACATAATGTATAGGCCTATAGGACATACACAAATAAAACATATTTAAAAATAAAAGTAAATCCTCTTTGAACTCACCGCTGCCGAGTGCGTCTGCAGACTGCGGCCGCAGCAGATCGTCCACATACTCCTGCAGAGGGATGTCCACTGGAACAAAAGAATCACTGATAAACAATAAATAAACAACAACAAACCCTGCGGGGTACATGCAGACTGTCAGTTACCTTTCCTGTAAGAGAACGTGTTCGCTGTGCTGAGACGGACTTTGCTGGCGCCGTATTCTTCCAACAAACTGGCCTTGGAGCACAGCGACCTGAACCTCTGAAACAGGCAGAGTACTGATTCTTTGTCTAAGTACTAACAGAGGGCACCTTCTGCCCACCTGTCACTTTTTAAACTCTTTTAAGGTTTAAATGGCTGTCATTTCAGATCAAAAAGAAAGGAGTTGTTTTTTGTTGCAATATGTGAGTTTCATTCAAAACAATTCACAGAGAAATATAGATGGAAACATTTATATTATCAAAAATATAATAGGGCAAAAAAATCAAGAATAAGTGCAAGAAACATAAATATACAAAAATGAATAATAAAATAAAGATATGAGAAATTAGCGTGAAGAAAAAGTAGAGTATATCTAAATGAAAACAAGTTGTGTGATGGAGGAATGTGCTCAATTAAATACAACCTCCTGAAAATACACACAATAAAATCCTACTGACAACTTCCTCTAGTCTACAGTATGTGCATAATGGATGCATCTAAGGAGAAATGCAGTACATGATGTACTTGTACGTGCTCAAAATACGCACCGTGTTGTCAGTCAGACCTCTGAGGATCACCGGTCTGCTGTACGCATATCTGAGGAAACACTTGAATCAGCAGGGTTTCACTCAGAAATCAGGACGATTGATGAGGAAACAAAATGGAAATAATGGAAATGTCGTTTTTTAAGACAACTCTCAGTGTTTCTGCATGTTTTACAGAGAGGCTGTTGTTCAAAAGAGCAAACTGATTATATGATAATGGTGTTTATACATTTTTAAAAGTTATGCTAATTACAATAAAGTAAATATTAAAAGCAAAGACGAAAGGAAACATTTTTCAAACCTGAACTACTTACTAAGACGTTTTTTTTAATTCTCAGAATTCAACAGTAACAGTTTCAAGTTGTACAAAAAATAGATGCTGTTTAAAACATAAATACAATTGATACGATTTGGCTACTGCCTTCTTTTCCCACAAAACTGAGAATTACTAAATAAATTTGACACAAAAAAACATGTAAAACTGGTCACAATCATGTTCAATCCGTGGATAACTTTGAACAACAATCACATTTTACATCAGTATTTGACTAAAGTGATGACATATTTTAGGGGCATTATTAATGCATTAAGATTCAAGGCTTTTATTGTCATTCGTACAGAGCTACAGACAATGAAAATCTGAGGTCCCAGGCTCCTCCAACAGTGCACAATAACACAGATAAAATAATGCAAGTAAATACAATAAAAAAGAATAGAAGTAGTGCCATAAGAATCTATATACAAGTGATACATCATTTGTAAGTTAAAAACTGGTGAATGTTATGGATGTTCTTAGTTCAGGTGTTTAATAGTCTTCTGGCCTGTGGGATGAAACTGTCCCTGAGTCTGGTGGTGTTCGCCCTGATGCTGTGGCACCGCCTGCCAGACGGCTGGGGTGATGGGGGTCTTTGATAATCTTTCTTCCTGAGCCGCTGGGAGTAAAGGTCTTCCGTGGATGGCAGCTCCGAGATATTTAGGAGATGTTAAGGAGATGTTAATACTACACGTACCTTTCAATGAACTGTTGATGTGAGAGGGAAAAGCCGTCCAAAATGTCGATGTTACAATCTCCTTCATCCTGTAGTCTGAAGCCTGAGTCTGAAGACCTGAACACACAACAGACATGAACATAAGAACAAACAAAAAGACATATTAGACACTATGGTAATGCATTGCATACAAAACATTATTAAACTTGTGTTTATTTTATTTTGGAATCAAGTTAAGAAGAGTTTGGTCAGTTGAATCATGAAACGTTCTGCTCAAATCACTTGAGCTGTCTTAATAAACATTTCAGTTTGCAGTTTATTCCAATGATCCCATTATTATTCAAGTTCAATACACTAATAAAAGCTCCCTGCAGTGGAGGAAGAAGTCTTAAGATCGTTTACTGCGGTAAAGGTAGTGATACCACACTGTGAAAATACTCCACTATAAGTAAAAGTCCTGCATCTAAACTTTATTTAAATGGAAGTTAGAATTAGCTAAATGCTCTTAAAGTAAAGATTATTAATTAATTTTACTTTAAAAATTAAAAAGAATTGCCCGTCAGTATTTCCCTTTTATATACAGTAGAAATGAAGGGAGGTAAAGGGCAACAATGCCAAACACATCTCCCCTAGATACTGATTGAGGCGGAGAGACTGACCACAAGATATTGAATATTTATTTATTTCCCAGAATTTGGTATATGATGTTTCTGTATAATCATTTATGCTGCATGTAAGTGTATTCTGTATTACTTCAACTGTTTTGAAGGTTTTCAGGTAATGTTTTGCAGGGAAAAAAAGGTATTACCCTCTGAGATGTAGTAGAGTAGAAGTATAAAGTAGCAGGAAATGGAACTACTCAAGTAAGGTAAAACTAGAATTTGTACTTAAGTACATTAGGTTGATAAATGTACTCCGTTAGTTTCCACTTCAGGTAAAGTGAGAAATTGCTTCAGGTGTTAAAATCGGCTTGATTTGTAAATGGAGCTTGGTGTTAGAGTAACAGCAGGTGTCAGGACGGATGTAGGAGACACTTTGCATGTGCTGCAATGTATTATGTATAATCCAGAGTCAGTTCAAGTAACAAAAACGATTTATCAACAAAATGTACTCAACTGTACAGTATTACGGCATCATATCACATAAGGAAGGTGGTTGTTTAAGTAAATGTCAAAAAATGTCGTGCAGTAAAAAGTACAACATTTTCTTTGATGGTACAAATACCTAAATATTCGAAAAATGCACATGCCTAATAAGTACACAACTCGGGAAAATACTTATTTATGATTCACTAATAGTAATTTAAAAAAGTTCTCCTAGTGTTTACGTTTTAGGGAAGACTTGGTAAACTGACAACATTTTAAAAGGGATTCGGTGTAAAGCTCGGTCAGAGTATGAGGGCTGAACTAGGCAACATGTTGCGTGTAGTGCAAGAGATAAAATGGTCAAATAAAAACATTATGTTAAAATAACTTCACACATAGGCTATGTCAGTTTTTAGTGTCGACTCGACTCACCATCCGCCTCCGTCACCCGACGGTTCAGCTGCTTTTATCCCAATAAAACATAATAAAACAAACTGAGCACATGCAGTTAATACAGCCGTATTATATTCCATTCAAAACTTTATCACAGAAATCTAAATTATAACTAAATTAAGGAGAAACCCTGTGAATTTCTCGCATCATCCCTGAGAATGAAGTATTTTCACTTCCTGCCAAAGAGCCAATCAGAAACCACCACATTAGAAGCTGAATGCGTGCTGCGTTCAAGTGTAATGGGAAGAACATTTGATTTGTTCACTGTCTCGATAATACAACAGTGTTCTGGATACATTACCGATAACTGAAATACAATGTGAGACGTCATGCTAAATTTTAGTGAAGATATGATTGAAAAAAATTAAATATATCAAAATAACGTGCTGTATATATTGTCTATATATATTATTCCGTTTTTACTGCTTTTATTTTGTTGTGTATCCATTTCTGACTAACTCTCACATGAAAGTGGCAATACAAAACACGATGTTGGTCGTTATATTTTATTGTTTTACAGCCTTAAATAGCATATTATTTATATGCCACCCTGCATGACCTCTTGCCACTGTAAAATGTTCTAGATCCACCGCTGGCAATGTAGTTTGTAGAAACAGACGGGTGTACAAGCAGTTGCGTTTTCTCCTGGAGGCCAAGGGAAGCCAGGCTTCCCCTGTTTTTTTGGATTGTAGTAATAATTTTAATAAGTAAATAAAAACACTTCGTTTAGTTTCGGAAATTCTTTGCTGTGTGTTGCTGCCGGCCCGTCTCTCCCCCATTCTCATTGAGTATTTTACAAAGAGTGAAACAGCGCCCCTCTAGATGTTATGGTGAAACAGTAGATTGCACTCTCTTCTGTTGCGAGAGGAGGCCAGCCGAAATTGGCTTCCCTTGGGTAGTACCATGGATGTATAATAAGAACTAGATACAGCGTGGGAGGCGGGGCCTCATTCATTTCTATGAGAGTTGCTCATTAACGCATGATGATAAAATGCCCAACTTTTGAGAGCGAAACGTCACAGATTACCCGGCATGCCTGAGAAGTACCCGTATGTGCGCTCATAGCGCATGCGCAACTTTAACCAAAATGCTCGTTCACATCAAGCACGTCAATTTGCATACACGTAACAGCACCACACGTTCATGACAGCATGGTAATGGCTTGTTGTTGTTATCATGGATTTGATATTAACGAGGCGGCAGTTAGCAGCTAGCTAGTAATGATGCTAATATACACATCAATCGTTATGTACTTATATTACGCTGTAACAAGTCTAGTGATATCCAAGCAACAGAGCTTCATTTAGCATGAAAGAATTATTGCACTGTATTCTTTCACACACAGTGACGTCCCGAGCTACCCACAATGCAACCCACGCATATAAATACGACATTTTCCTGGAGGTGCAAATATCCTGGAGGTGCAAATATAAACAGCTAGCTAACGTAGCCAGGCAGAGCGCACTAGATTTTTTTCTGAATTAACGACCGAAGAAATCGCTGCATGTCTTCGGATTACATCTCTGCTTGAGGGGTGTGCTTTAGGTCGTTACCAGCGTAAACTAGAGCTGTGTGGGTTGTCTGATTGCCCTTACAGACTGCCTGCAGATGTATGGATAAACGACCCCCGAAAGTGGCCTTCGTCGATTTTGGCTGCATCTACGTCTAATTTCTGGAAACACCAGGTGAATCACTTGTCACAATAATATTATCATGCCATTGCATATATGTGGTATTTTAGAGTTGACTAGATATTGATTAAGGCAATAGACTATGATATTCTGCTTGCACCTCGCGTGAAATGGCAGATACCGGAAGTACGGTGTCACCCTCGGCCCAATACCCGTATGTGTGTGTGAAAGAATAGCCTATATATACACACACAGTGCAATAAGCTTCTTAGTGCAATAAGAAGCTACAGGGACGTTAATCTAACGTCGGTAATATTAACTTTATTTAATACAACATTTACGGTTTAAGATTTAATCATACATCCCATGTATATAATATTTTACAAATTATGAATTACAGCAAACATGTGCAATATATCCATTATTAGAGCTCCATGGGCTGGCAGTAAGGCGATATGGGTCCGTCGTTATTGTGCATCCATGGGTAAAGATAAACGCATGCAGTGCTGAACACCGAACACGTAACATGAACGTGCAGGGGGGCGCTGTCCCGTAGGTTAGATACGCGTTCATAATGCAGAGGGAAATAACTCTCAGAATAACGTTATTAGCACATTTTTACAACTTGAGAAACGAATGTTTTTAATAAGGGCTATACAAGTGTTCATACTGGGTAGTTTATTTAGTTTAAAAAAAAGTATCCAACAATTTACAGACCACTCTTTCCCAATGTAAGTCAATGGGAAAAAGTGTTTCCGGGCCTGGCAACCAAACGGATGTGCAGTACCGCCGTTTGACTACAACGAATATTTTCATCTGAGTCCGGCGCACTTCCTGGAGGCTTGGGTAGTACCCCTCACTGCAGTGCGCAGTACCTCAAGATGGGCGGGAGCTCAACATGGGCGGAGCCTCAATGCCCCTCCTTCTCAACCTTTGAGGCACGTGACGGGACGGCCCTCCTTCTCAACCTTTGAGGCATGTGACGAGCTTCACAGATGACTCGTTGCATCCTGTTTCCGGGGTAGCAGTTCTGTTCTGTTAATCATAGCGTCAGAGTATTAACTATTTTAACATATTATATCTTATATTATTAATATATATATATAATGATACCGGTAATATAATGATACCTTGAGGTCTGTGATGATGGCGAGTGATCTGTCGCCATGGCAACGGCATTTAAAAATGTAAAACTCAAATTAAACACATTAACAGCCTTCAAATCATATTTTAATGTCTATTTGCATGTTAATTGCATCAATTATTTCAGTTATGACTTCAAGAAAGGGCCTTCATTTGTTTTTTAACGTACACCTTTTTAATTTTAATTTCAGAGGCAATATTGTATATTTACTCACTTTTTACTGAAAAACATGTGATATAAATGAAATCATATAGTACTGTATTTCCTACCAGTATTTAAAAAATATATATTAAAAAAGTGCCATTGTATTGACAAATATCAATGGTAATATAATACTGTGAACAGAGCCATTCCGCATGTACTTCTACTTTTGATACTTCGAGTACATTTAGCTGATAATACTTATGATAATACTCTTTTACTTAAGAAACACTTTGAATTCAGGACTTTCAATTTTATTGAACACAGATTCAACAACTTCTACCTGCATTGCCTTTTCCTCCCGTCGCCTCTTGCAGTCTTGCAACCTCTCTTCTTCAGACCTTGGTGAATGAAAGACAAACATTAAAAACATTCATTAAAAATGATATAGTCAGGTTACAGTGTAACAAATAGTCTCAAGAATGGAAATGTAAATTGTAAAATTAAAGAAACATACGGCATGGGAAAGTTTTTGAGGAGAACTAGGCACCACCAGTGCCTAATTTGCTGCATGTTTGTCCTGGAATATAAAAAGCACACAACCAGATGGGTCAACAACACATGTCTTGTATCCACAAGTGATATCAATGAAAAACTGAAATATGAAACCCTTATTTCTACATACCTCATTGAAATCAAATTGGGCTCTTGCCACAATGTAAAATGCGTACTGTAAATAAAGAAATAGTATATTATGTTAGGTTGTATAATATATTGTGATGCTATGGTGTTCATTGACAAATAATATTCCTCCGTGAATGTTGTTTTGGATATAAATAAATCACAGCATGTCTCAAACTATGAGCAATAATGGAGTGCATAGCATGCTGAAAGCAGTATACATTTGTATACATTATTATAAACAGAAAAATAGGACTACTATATGTATACTGTCTATCCAGTATCTTACCATCAAAACAAACCCCACAGTTGCTCGAGAACCCTTGTCTTGGTAGGCCTGTAGTGTGAAAAGTCAAAAGTGTCAATTACATCATACTCTTCAGTAGAATAATTTTAACAAATCTAACCTGGACATCATCCACACCAAGACTTGCCCAAGGCCCAGGGCACAAGATCTGAGCAAGGTTTCTGTGAACACAATGCATGTGAAAGTTAAGAATAAGTACAATTTAATTCAACTTTATAAGTACTCGAAAATCATGCAGAAAATCTTTGAACACTGTTGGAACAGGAACAAACTTGAACTTCCAAAAAAAAGTCATTAAGGGGTAAAACAGAACAGCCCCGCTGTCAAGTGGCATCTATGGTTCTGTTCAATGCCTTTTATTCAATACAATGCATCCCATGTTAGTTCAAATAAAACAGAGCCATAGATTCAAAAAAGATAGACAAGTGGTCTAAAACAGAACTACCACTGTCCGGATGTGATGTAACTGTGCGCCAAAAGACCTGAATGGTTTGGTGCGACTATCATCTCTCCAGCCAGCGCCACGGAGGGGATCTAGAAAGAAAATCTCCCTAGCTTGTGGCCTCAGTATCTGTTAATATCACACGTTCCAATATCAACAGGTATACTTTGACATACAAACGTTATATTATAAAGTTGTAGGATCTGTATTATACAACTAAATGAAGCGTTTAAAGATAGCAACACTATTTGCGGCATGGCAAGCTTCATTGTACAGTAAACAAACAAAAGACTGAACTACATGTACTCACACAGAGTGTCCATGTTCCCACGCTGGAAGGAGAAGCCGTTGGAGATTTGCTGCATTTTCCTGGAAAAGCAAAACAACAGTTGTGTTGTGACTTCAGTAATGAGTTGGAGAGTTCAAGAATATGGAGCAGCAACATGGATAATCATGATACAAACACCGGCAGGTGTTGCATCGGATTCAGCGAAGATGGTGGAAACCAGGCAGCTATAACTGTTGGCAGCAAACACGCCATCTACTCCCTGTAACAGATGTAGTTTCATAATGTAATATCTTATAATTGTTTGGTATAATATAGTATGTTTTATACATATATTTACATATTTTAGAACAGCTTCAATACCTTCTCAATAACTGTAAGACAGCTGTTCAGGATCTGGCCGAATACAAACACACAGTCAGTCAAATACAGAGTACATGAACCATGGCAACAATTAAAACAAAATCAGTTAGAAGAAACAAAGAGCGTGATCACTCTGATTACCATCCCATCCATGTCATTAGCCAAACCCAAACTCCAACGATCTGAGAACCATCTTGCTCACAAAGGCTAGATGTGTGTTTGGGCTTTGGGTCTTGTGCAGAACCTGTGCCTGTAACATCCCGTCATGTCTTCTAAATTGTTCATGTCATGTTAATCAGGTTCATGTTATTGTTTCACGTTTAGTTCATAGCCCAGGTTAGATTTATGTTTAGTCAAGTCTTTTGTTCACCTGTCTAGTCCTGTCATTGCACTTCCTGTTTTATTTTGTACTTACCTCTGGTCTCATTTCAGGTCCCCTTACTTCCTCCCTTTGTGTGTTTTCCCGCCATCGTCAGTGTCTGCCCCGCCCCTGATTGTTTCCACCTGTTCCCCCTTACCTCATGTATAAATAGTCCTGTCTCCCTTTGTCCTGTGCCAGTTCGTCTTGTGCCTTGTGCCATTTAGAGAGCCAGCTTGTCTCGCCCAGAGATTATTGTATTTTGAGACCATAGTCAAGTTTATTTAGTTTGTAATTTGCTTTGCTATGTTTTGCCTCTTAGGAGTGATGTTTTGTTTGAACTTTATACTTTTCCAAAGTAAAGACTATTTTTGAACAAACTTTCTTTTGAGTCGTGCGTTTGAGTCCAAAGAGGCTTCTCAATACTCAAATGTCCCCTCCTCGACTCCTCGGTCCTCCGGTAGTGACCCGGAAATGAATTTCAGCGCGCCATTTTGAAGGACGTCTCATTTCTCTAAATGCACACCGAGGACCGAGGACCGAGCGTCGAGGAGGCTCTCTGGAGGAGCTATAACCGAGGATACACTGATGGTTCCTCCACGGCTCCTCCGCGGATGCATTTCCGGGAACGGTGGAGGCGTGACACACGGCCGGACTTATCTCAGCCAATGACAGCTCTGCATGCAACCCCTGGATATTATTTTAGAAACTGCTCTCATCGCAACGCGATGTTTACAGTGAGAACAGCTGTGAGGCCCTGCAGAAAGCAGAGCAGTGTGTAAAATATATCACTCAGTATAACCAGGCCTACATTATTCTCTTTATTTGCTTTAGTTTAGTAGATATCTACAAACAAAGAGTCGATATTTTTCTAAAACCATTTAGTGCTTCACATAATAAAATACACAACGGCTGTAGCCTGATTATGCTTTAGGAGCTGTAGGTGTGTGTGGTACAGTGTGTAGGTGTGTCCTGTACAGTGTGTAGGTGTGTGTGTGGTACAGTGTGTGCGCAGATGCGGCGGACAGACAGGTCTTAGTTGGTTTGGTGTCCTCTGCTTACTTTTAATCCTTGCAAATACAACTTTTGGCCTGTAATTTCAATTCCCCATTTCAGCGACCAGAGAGAGAGGGGGGGGGGGGGGGATATATCCAGTCTCTGATTGTGTTACGTTATTATGAGAGTGCTCTCATACTTTAAATTGCATATATTTATATAAATATATTTGTGTGTGTGTCCGCATCTGTAGCCTGTTATTGTCTCATTATACCGCACTCTCAATTAATTCAAGGTAAATATGTGGGGGAACAATGTTCAGATGATCTAACAGAGATTATAAAATATGACATTGTATTTTGTTCATTTTGTTGTGTTTTCTTCTTGTTCTTTATTTGTTGTTTAAGGGCGGCTGGCAAACAGCTTTTAAGCACAATACCGCCCCCTGTATTATATATAGTGTAATGGATACTGCCCTGAGTCAGTGACAGACTTTTTTCCCACTCATAAAAAAGGCGTATTCGTCGTGTGACAGCACGTGCCGAACCGTGACGGTTCGGGACGAATACGGATACCGTTACACCCCTAGTCGTTACCCATCCCTACTCCCTATTTACGTCCCAAGTATAGTATGTGCATTGTTGGAGGCGCCTGGGATTTAAAGGGGAAAGGAAACACCAATTACAGTTATAATATTCCAGTAGTTTATTCATTTTACAATGGATATTGATCGTAATATTTATTGTATATGATATTACTAGCCAAAAGAAAATTAATTATCCGCCGGCCGGGTGGGGAATTCCGGGACCAGGCCGCCGCCATTAGGGGAGTCCCAAATGGTGACGTCACTGGCTGTGTTTTCGCTCCACCAAAAGTCAACACAACGTAGCAGATATGGCAGCGATGGAGGAATTTTGCAATGAGATCGACGTTTTGAACGATGAATTTGACTATTCGTCGGGAGATGACATTGATGTGGAAGCATCTACAGTTACCAGGCATCCCATGGCCTATGCTTATGAACCGATTCGGTCGAATAGAGTGGCATACGATCCGGAATAAAAAAATTTAAAAAACACAATGCTAACAGTGAGCCTCTGAATTAGCCCCGAGCGAAAATGCTAACCTATTACTGCACCGATAGCTCCCTTATTACTTATCCTAGCCGCACATCCAACACATCGTTTATGATCGCAAGGAGACACAGAATCTAACGGTGCCCACCTCAACACTGAAAGATACAAACTCGCGAGGTTATCCACAAAAACGTACATCAAAACAAGTGGCGCTAGGTACTAACATACGCCAGGCTAACGGCTTACCTTCCTCATTGTCTGGTCTAAACTGGTCTTCAATGGCATTACAACGATAAAAACGATGATGTAGTTAATCCATAGGTTAATATCCAATGGGGCTGTGTCCCCTTTGAAATGTTCTGATAATCTATAAGCAATACAACTGCAATTCCATTATCTGCTGTCCGCTCTGTGCTCCGTGCGCTCTGGGTCCTGCAATACCATCCATCAATAGCAATACTAGCCTTTTTAGGGCTGTTTTCGACAGATGAGCGTGTGTATGCCAGTTTAATTAGTTGAGCTATAGAACACCCCCAATTCTCTATTGTACGTCATAATAGCTACCATTTAGTTTGGACGCGATTGCGTTAATTAATAAGGTCACACTGTGTCAGTAAATACATGTGTGAGCTAGTAATCTGGTAGTGCTGCAATATTTACCTCTCTCTCGGCAGCTGAAGCAACTCGTTTGGTGGCTCGAACTTCACGTTTGTTGACACTGTCATTGTCTTGCGCGGCCGACGTGCTGGGACGGTCGGTGTTCCCGACTGCATACGTTGAGAAATCGAATATTGTGGGAACAGATCCTGGCTTCAAATCCAATGTTTTGTATTGAACCAGGCATCCAGACTGGACTTTGAGCAGCTTCTCATCCTTTAGTGGCAGCCTATGGAAATGTACTTCTTCCTTCTTTGTATAAAATCCATTTGTGCAGCCTGGGGCAATACAATAAACTCCTGACGACGACCGTTTTCTTGTAATGTAAACTACTGGTGCATTGCACGCCATGTTGTTTGTTATTGAGCTTTGGCCCAGGAAGCCGTACCCAATCAGTGACGTCACTGGGAAAGTCCCGAGCAATGGAAGCGCCCATGGTCATTAGGCACATATTTCAAAAAGTAAATTCGCGTATCTCGATCGTTTATATTGGAAATAGACTAGATAAATACATTTCCTAATGGTAATATTGTCGCATGGAAAGCAGTTTGAAAAGTGTTTCCATTTCCCTTTAAGTCAACATAGGCACAAGACAACACTGAACTAATAAGTTAACTTAACACATACACTAGACCAGTGGTGCCCAAGGCACACCAAAGGACAAGTAAAAATCTCAAGGCACACCTATTGTGCAAACTAGCCCTTATAACACGTGTTATCACTCATATCATGTAAAATATGTGTAAATGTGCATCATTATTTACTAATGCCAAATAAAATGTGACAAAGACAACTATATTACTCATAACATATTTATTAACGAAATATTTCAGAAATTAATTTGAAACTTTATCAAATTAGGCTTCATCAAAGCAGCAACACACTCATTTAAACCAGACAGGTCACACAATTAAAAATGAGGCAAAGGAAACTCAGCAGAAATTCAGCACAGAGAACTGTCAATGCAAGGAAGCTGCATTGTCCATGGTCCTGAACTACAAATTATAAATGTAACACTTCAGCAATCAGCATTGAAACATGTGCTATTGTAAATATTTTGGCGACTTACAAATTAGTGAGATACATGTGCCTGTTGGGCGCACAGATTTTTTGTAATCCTTGGTGGCACTGAGGAGAGGGCCACTCGCAAGTCCTGTTCAACAGAGAGCTGTGACCTCCTGTTGTTCCGCATGTAAACCAGAGTAGAGAACGCCAACTCACACAGGTAGGTAGTGGGAAAAAGAATAAGTTGCTCAATCACGTGGTGGGAGATGCTTGGGTACTCCGATGCAGAAGCCAACCAAAACTGATCCAGTGGGAGCTCACTAAATTTGAGTTTCAGTGTGTGGTCCACACGGAGCTCCGCGCACTCCTCTCTCTCTTTCATAGTGAGCTTTTCTGTTGAGGATTCCTGGTGGAATGGGTCTCGGATCCAGTCATAGTCCTCGATGTCAGCCACACGTGGAAAATAGCGCTCAAAACTCTCTTTTAAGGTCTGAAGGTGTTCGGCATATACAGCGCGCTCCCTAGCTGCCTGCGGCGCAGCTGATGCCAGCGGGAACATGTCCATATGTCTGCGAGGTAAGCCAGCCTGGCGCACCACCTCTCATCCGCGAGCTTGTCTTTATGTGGGACAGCGTGTTCACGGGAAAACTCCAAAAGCTCTTCCCGAAGCTCATAAAGACGGGATAGGACTTTCCCCTGTGACAGCCAACATACCTCTGTGTGGAGGATCAGGCTTTGGTGGTCGGCTCCCATCTCGGCGCACACAGCTGGGAGAAGAGGCGAGATTTCAGGGGCCTTGATTTGATGTAATTCACCATCTGCACAGCCTGATTCAGCACCTCAGTCAACTCCGGGGGAATGATTTTGGCAACTAATGCCTCTCGATGCAAAATGCAGTGGTTTGTCACGATATGTGGGTTTTGTGCTCTCACCTTAGCAATAAATCCTTTCACTCTCCCCGTCATGCTTGCTGCACCATCTGTGAAAAGACTGACGCACATATTCCAGGTCAGACTGTTCTCTTTTAAATAGTTATTAGTTACGCTGAATATTTCTTCTCCCGTAGTATGGCTTTCCATTTCTTTGCAGAAGAAAAATGTCTCTTTGATAGAGTCAGCATCAACATATCTGACGTTTGAAGTTGGGCAGCCCCACTTATGTCAGTAGATTCGTCTATTTGTAGGGAAAATCTGCCGCTCGCCTGCAGTTTCTCTGTCAAATGTTGCTCAATGTCTTCTGACATGTCGTCGATTCTTCTTTTGACTGTATTATCAGACGACGGCACCTTGGATAGCTCATTTGCGGCATCTGGACCCAGCATGACACCTGCAATTTGTTTGCAAGCGGGGAGGATGAGTGTCTCCGCTATTGTGTGAGGTTTCTTCTGCTTTGCAATGAGCTCCGCTAGCATGTAACTAGCCTCCATTGCCTTTTCAGACACTTTCACACAATCTAACAAACGGTCTTGCTGCCTCTGGTTCAGATCCCGCGCTCTTTCGAAGTAGGCCAAGTTTCTCTGGACATGGAAGGGATGTTTGGTTTCCAAGTGCCTCTTCAGCTTGCTTGGAACCATGTTCGCATTAGCTAACTTCTCCCGACAGACGACGCACTCGGGCTGAGGATTGTTGACATCCCCGGTCCAACTGAAGCCATAAGACAGGTAACTTTCATGATACTGTCGGCTGACAGTTTTTTTCCTCTTTTCTTTCGGTGGTGGGTTGTCGGCAGTCTCTGCACTGGTGGTTGGTGGTTTGCTCCGCACAAGAAAGCGCTGCATTTTCCCTCTTGCGTGTTTCTCTGTTTTAATGTTGTCCTTCAGCCTTTGATGTGTCACGGTCTTATAATTCCCACCTGTGCAACTGCGTTAACAGCGAAATATGGGGTTCTGTGAGATTTTTTTTTAGGTATAGAGTTTGCCTCTGTATTATGAAATGAGTGCATACAAAATACTGATATGGTAAATGAAAAAAATATTATTTTTGTGTAGTTGTATATTGCAATAATAACATATGGTTGTCACAAAATCCCACGGCACACCGTTTGGGAACCACTGCACTCGACATAACAGGTTTACAAGAAGTCACTCCCAGTTTATATCATGGAATAACAGTCACGGAGCGTCCACACTACAGCTCCAAAAATAGCTTGGAGCTGGGCGTGTCTGGAGCTTGGGGATTTTATTCAAGCAACACGGCCAACAACCAATCACATGAATCTCCCGCCCCCGACATACAAAGCAAAAACCCCCGGGGATTTTATGCGAGCAATATATATATAAACTCCCCAAACAGGCGAAAACCTACCAGTTTCCCCCACTGTCTCTGCCACCTCCCTCCATGCCTGGTTCCTCCGGTTTGTATCCCGGGAGGTGAAGAGGGTCTGGTCATACAAAACCGGGTGATTCGCTACGGCGATAGTTAGTTTCTCCTCCGACTTTTTTTGAAAATATAGAAATGAACGGCGGGATATCTCTCCCAGCTTAGGCGCGGTTTGATTGGCTAGCGCTTCAGCTGTCAGATTTTGGGAAACGGGATTTGATTGGCTGGCGCTGGCTACTCCGGCGTCCAGGCGACCAGAAGTTGAACAATGTTCAACTTCTGGTCGCCTGGGTCGCCTGAGACGCCTCGCTCGGCTACCCACAATTCAGTTCGGCGAAAAAGCGCGGCTACGTGACGTCACCCCATTGAAAGTGAATGGGCAGCTTGGAGCTGCTTGGAGCTTTCGACGCTGTAGTGTAGACGGGCCGTAACAGTGTCAGGGTTTGAGTTTTGTTGTGTCTAGTTGTGGGGTTATTTTGCTGTTTTGGTCTTCCTTGTTTCTTGTCTGGTCCTTCTCCCTGTGTTTTCCTCTTGTCGTTAGTTTCCCTGGTGTGTCTAGTTGTCTGATTGTGTTCACCTGTGGCCCTTGTGTTTCTCCTCCCCTGCCCGGCTGTTTCTCATCTCGTGATTACCCCTCCCTATATTTAGTCTTGTCTCTTCCTGTGTTCGGTGTTGGTTCATTGTTTGTTTTTCCCGTCTCCCTCCATGTCAGTCTTCGTCAGCTTTTTTGTATTATATCTTCCTTGTGCTTCCTTTGTGTTTTTGCCATGTTTTTGCAATCAGCTTTTAAAATAAAGCTCGCTTTTGTTTTTCTAGACCAACCTACCTTTTTTTTGTAGTCTGCTTTTGGGTCCTACCTTTTCCAAACCATAACAGAATGAACCGACCACATATGGACCCAGCAGATGATCCATTTGAAGTGGAGTTGTACTCATTTACCTACTTGCTGGCTTGCAGCTATGGTAAATGGAGGGGAGCAACCAGTGTGGAGCAAAAGAGGGCTGCTCTGGGAGAGGGCAACAGAGAAACCAGGGTTAGTGAAGTTCTTACCTGGCTGGATTATGGAATTCCTACAGACATGCGTTTCCCGGCCTGCTAGCCCCCTGCCTGCCACAGTTCCCAACATAGCTTCTTTCGAGAACGCTTTTGATGGGTCTCGTCTGGCTTTTGGAGGTCCACGGAGCCTCCAAAAGGCTCCTAAGAGAAGGAGACCCAAGTCCATGTTTCCGGCTCCAGCACCGGCTCCTACAGCCATGTTTCCGGCTCCAGCACCGGCCCCAGCAGCCATGGTTCCGGCTCCAGTACCGGCCCATACAGCCATGGTTCTGTGCTCCAGTGCCGGCCCACACAGCCATGGTTCCGTGTTCCGGTTCAGTGCCCAGCAGCCATGTTTCCTGCTCCAGTACCGGCTCTCACAGCCATGGTTCCGGCTCCAGAACCGGCCCACACAGCCATGGTTCCGGCTCCAGTACTGGCTTTCCGGCCGACGCCAGCTCCCCGTATCCTGTCGGCGTACTGGCCGACTCCAGCCCCTCGTCTCCTGTTGGCTCTCCGGCCGACGCCACAGGAGGCCGCAAGCGGAGAGACGCCCACAGCAACCGCCTCGGCGTCAGACTCG
Organism: Pseudochaenichthys georgianus; assembly: GCF_902827115.2. Lineage (NCBI taxonomy): Eukaryota > Metazoa > Chordata > Actinopteri > Perciformes > Channichthyidae > Pseudochaenichthys > Pseudochaenichthys georgianus. Next base: position 7,110,257 of record NC_047510.2, read on the forward strand.
CCCTTCGGCGGCTGCAGGGGCTCTGTCCCACGTCTCCGCTCCCCCGCCACCCCAGAGACAGGGTCTCCCAGCGGCGAGTCAAAGGGGAGTGAGGCTCCCCCGCTCCTGGTCTGCTCCACGAGAGCCTCCGAGGAAGCAGAGCCGGTAATTAAGCCGGCTGCCACTAATCTGTTGATTAAGTAGACAGCAGGGCTCCTTGCAGAAGCCTGCCGGTTTTAACCTCGGTTAATAACCTGCAGAGCTCGCGGCATTCCTCTGTCCGAGATACGCCTCCTACACACGGTCATAATAAACCCATGAGCGCCGTTATAACGCCTCGTGTGGACAGCACTGCACACACCTCCATCCATCCCCTGAGCGTGTACGCGCCTCATGATGAGAGCCGGAATGAAACGCAGCGTGTGGAGGCTCCCTGGCGTGGCTCGTCGCATTGACGACCACAGAACATCTCGAGCATGTGCGCCCGCTCTCAGAGTGTTTCTTTGAGTGGCAGCGCGTGTGTCTGATGGGCAGATGGATGAGCATGCTGATCAAGAGGGTACACCCTGCAGTTCGCCCCCCCCGCAGTTCCATGGGATACAACAAACACTCCTGTCATCCCAGGAACAGTGTCTTGCGCTCCATTCAGCGCTGCTGGAACTCCTTTTGAAAGAGGATATTTCCAGGGTTCCTCAAAGGGAGGAAAATCAGGGGTTTTCACTCCTGTTATTTTTCTAATCCCGAAAAAGACTGGGGCAATGAGACATCCTCGATCTGTCAGTATTCCACATGCTGACGATCAAACAGGTGCTGGAATGTGTTCACCAGGACGACTGGTTCACTTCCACCTGAAGGATGCATACTTCCACGTACCCATCATCCCGAAACACAGGAAATTCATGCGTTTTCCATTTCAGGGAATATCAGACCAGACAATCGTCTGCCGTTCGGATATTTCCTGGCTCCTCGCATTTTTGTGTAGAGAAGGCTGGAGCCGCTACACAGGAGGGATGAGAGGGTGTTTTCCTCTGGACGACCTGCTATTTGCTGGCTCGCTCCAGGGAGGAAGTCGCTTTACAGACGGTACATCTCGTATCGCATCTGTCAAAGCCTGGGTTTCATAATAAATTGGAAGAAGAGCTGTCCTCTTCCCTCTCAGACAAATGTGTATCTGGAGTGGAATTAAACTCAGCCAGCAGAGCAGCTCTCGCGGCAGCGAGTGGAGGAACTGCTGTTTTTAACCTATTGGTTTATAAACTGCAGAGCTCGCGGCATTCCCCTATCCCAGATATGCCTCCTACACACGGTCATAATAAATCCACGAGCACCATTATAACGCCTCGTGTGGACAGCATACACACACCTCTCATCCTCTGAGATGAGAGACGGAGTGCAATGCAGCGTGTGGAAACTCCCTTGCAGCCCTTTTGCCTCACGGGCAGCGGCGGCGATGGCGTGGCTCGTCACCATGACGACCATTACGGCACATCACAGAGAAGCCTCTCCCCCCAGCAGTTCCATGGGATACAAGAAACACTCCTGTCATCCCAGGAAAGTGTCTTGCACGGTTTTTACTCCGCTATTTTTCTAAATCTCGGAAAAGAACGGGAGAGTCGCCCCGTTGCTGTACAATCAAACATGTGTTGATTTGCACAGACAACACGGCTATGGAAGCAGCCTGCCTCAATCGCCAGGGAGGAGTACGATCTGCGCAGCTTCTGAACGCAGCCAGGCGGCTGCTGTTCTGAGCGCGCACACACGTTGCTCTCCATCAGAGCAATGTATATTCCCGGCGAATTGAACAGAGGGGCTCGCAGAGCGCAGCAGCCGGTGTATGCGAGGAGTATGGAGACTCAGACCTGTGTCACGCGCACTGGCGCCTCAGTGGGCTTTGGCTTTGGTGTTACGCGCACTAAGCAAAGCCCCATTTGAACCTGATCAGGTTCCCCTTAAACTGTTGTCAGCCAAAGTAGTACTACTTTTGGCTCTATCAGAGAAAAGGGGGAGTGATTCGTCTGCTCTCTCTGTGGCTCCGTCATGCCTCCGGATCCAAGGAGATGGCAGTTCAGCTGTTTTACGCCCTAACCCGGCTTCATGCCTAAGGTCATCACAAGCTCTTTAGAGTCGAGAGTGATCACCCTGGCTGGCTTATTCCCCCCTCCTCACAGGTCGGAGGAAGAAGCCACATCTCATCTCCTCTGTCCGGTGCGCGCGCTGTCCTGCTACAGTGTATGTGGCGCGCACGGCTGCCTTGCGCCGTTCTCAGCGCCTGTTTGTGCACTATAGAGAGCGCTCGATCGGGCAGCCGCTGTCGGCACAACGGCTGTCACACTGGCTGTGTGAGGCTGTGTCACAGGCATATGTCTCCTCTGGGGTGGAGCCCCCGCAGAACATCAATGCGCACTCCACCAGAGGAATGTACTCCTCCACGACTTTGCACGGAGGAATGTCAGTGGAAGATATTTGCACTGCTGCATCTTGGTCTTCCTCCTGTTCATTTATTCAATTGTATTTGAGGGATGTCTCCCATTCCTCTCTGACGCACCCTGTACTGGGTGTCCTGTCACAGTGAGTGACATCAGGGATCCAGCTGTGCGCTCTCCTGCCTGTCTGCACGCAGGGAGCTGCTGTTCCCCGTCTTTTTGTCACTGGACACAGTATGAACTTCGTCTCTACTTCTCACAGCAGCAGGTATGTATTGTCCCCCTTGGAGAATATTCATGTTTTGCTATGTCCCAGGGACGGTGATGCGCCATTACGCATGGCACAACAGGCAGGGGGTGTTATTGAGCAGGTGTGTCTGTGCTTCTAGTGCCGGGCGGACCCAGTGGGGCGCAGACTACATCATGCTTCGCCCTTAACCCAATAGTGATAGCCTTAGAGGGCGAAGCCATATACGAAATAGAACTGGGGTTACCTACTGTAACCCAGCTTCTATGAGTAATGGCGCAGCCCTCTAAGCGCTGGGCCCCACTGGCTCTACGAATAGCTGAAGAAAAGTTATTTTGTATGGGAGCAGATTGTCGGGCCGCCTTCCTATTTATACCGGAAGGAAGCCCGAGGGTGGGGCCCACCTTGCGGGTGGGCGTGGACTACAAGTGTTTCAGTGCTGCGCGGGGCGCAGGGGATTACCCAATAGCGATAGCCTTAGAGGGCTTCGCCATTACTCATAGAAACTGGAGTTACAGATAACCTCAGTTTTATTCCGTAAAATAATGACATCACTACACTCGCGTTTATGTTGGCGCTCCGACACATTGCACGTGATTGGATAAGGGGCGGGAAATCTCCAAGCGGTTAATCAATCACAGCAGCGCCGGCCAGCTAACTAATCAGACAGAGGGTGAAAAGAGGTGCTGCAGGCAGTATGAGAAAAATAAAGAGTTTTTGAACATTAAAGCATGTGAACATGTCATAGTAGAGGCACTAAATGAGCATAATATGTCCTAAATAACAATGTAAAAAAATATTTCTTGTGATGTAGCTAGTTGGCTTGTCTTACCAACAGATTTTATTTTTGGTCTGTGATGTAAATCGGGAGACAGTGGCATTTTTGGGAGATCTCAATAAAGGGTTTCAAATTCAATATATAAAACAGTAATTACAACCTATGGAAGCCCATTTCAGCCTCCAACAAATAAATATGATGATGAAAATGTACCCTTATGATGAAAGAAAAATTATCCTGTTCTGTTTAAGGACATAAATATAATAACCACTTTGTACTGCAAGATAATGATTTTGTATCTCAAGAAAAGGACATATTATTGCAAAATGATGACACAGTATTTCAAAATGTATAATAACTTCCTATATGTAAACATGAATTGAACGTTTTTCATTATTATGGATCATGAATTAATTGATTTTACTAGTCACTATAGCAGGATCTTTTCCCCCAACCAAAATTCTTGAACTGGGCCAACATAAATTAAAAAGTTCAAAATAACAAAACAAAATAGCAAAATACATAAAGAAATATAACAGATAACCCAACGATAAAGAGATATACATGTTTAATTTAACTGAGCACCACAACAGCTTTCAAACATTTGCATAGTTTTAAATTCTCTCACAATAATGACGTTTTGGATTTTATCGGCACAAATATTTTTCTTCCTTGCGAAATTTAAAGTAAAACATGACAATTCAGCATTTCAGCAGTTTTCAAGTTTGTAAAGTGCTAATGCTGTCACACAAAGACTGTCTCTACTTTAAAAATGTATTTAAACATCCTTCATTAAAGGACATCCTACGAGTATAATGACGGAGAGACACTAAGGAGAATAAACACCATGTTTGTTATTACTCTGAATATTCTTGGCAGCCAGTTCAGACACAACTAACTAAAGTGAATCACTTCTACTCATCTATCACCAGTGACAGACAGTGTGGACCTGAAGACCAGCCTGTGATCTGAAATGTGTGAACTATAAAGTGCATCATGTGTTTCTACATGTCTCTGTGGAGGAATGTGCAACTACTGTTTTTGGACGCAGAGCTGCTCTGAGGACAGAAATAAATAATCCATTTGTCAATCAAATCACGAAATTAGTTGACGCCTGAATTGATTAGGGAGATTAGGGAGTAACCGAAGTGGAGGAATCAAATGTAACGCTCTTTGATAATCCACACAATCCAGTGTAAACAGTTTTTATGGGGACTACTTTCAACCAAAGAAATAGTCCCTACTGAAAAGTGATGGCAGTGGCACTTTTGAACACGAGTTGAAACCTTTTAGACAAATGATTTGGCCTATATATAATGCAATCCTCAATATTTTCTTTATAAAATCTCAAATTATTTTAATATCACTTGTATATTTGAGCATGTTTAATTGTATTCTGTGTTGGTAAAAGTGTGTTGCATTTCTTTTTAGTGAAGCATCTCTTGACGTGCTCTAATGATAACATGTTATTATCTAATGTGTAACCTAACATAAACATAAAAAGCTGCATAACTGTTTTGTTCTCCTCATTTAATAATACAAACAAATGTTATTTCTGTCTCTGGGGAGCTCTGACTCAAACGTGGGAGCTGAAACAGAACTCAGCAATGTGGTAACTCTTTGTAAACAAGTCCAACATTTAAGAGAAATGTAATATGGTGTATTTGGGTCACCTAAGGTTACAAACAAATAACCTTCGAGCCGGGGGAGGGGGGAATATTTAGGGGGGAAAAACAGCCTTATTATTTATTTTAGTGCAACAAAAACATTTGTCCTGGTGCAAGAAGCACATTCATTCTGGTGATATAAATGGTCTTATTTTAGTGCGAAATGACAGTGTAATTATTTATTTTATTTGAATATTTAGGTTGTTGGCTGTTTTTGTTATTTGTTTTTTTCAGTATTGCCAAGTATTTTATTTATAATTTAAATCTCAGATAATTATCCATTCCCGTAGATTAAAAATGTGTCTTTGGGGATATTGAAAAAGAACATGTTTTCTCTGAGAATATCTGAGGTTTTTTTTTCCAGTGAAACTTCTGATTCTTTTACCATTTTGATTTTGGAGAATATTTTTTCATCTCGCAAATGTCTTTTGTAAATGTTTCACTGTAATCCTAATTCAGAATGTATTTCACTGAATATATATCACCTCCCACGGCTCTGTACTACATGTACTCAATGTTTGACCTGAAATGATCCAAAGCTACCCCGTAGAGGTTGGACTGTTCCTTTAAAGCAGCTGCCTCCCTGTTAAATCCCCTGTGTAGTGTGTGAAGCAGATCTTTCATCTGGATCCTGGTGCTGTGGGTCAGAGGGGGCGGGGCTGATGCAGACCTGCTGTCTCCGGGCTCAGAGCCGGGCTGTGTGTTGCCTTCGAGGGACTCCAGTTCCCCAGAGAAGCCTGCACGGCCTTACGGTGGGCCAGCCTGTGAGTGATGGAGAAACCAGCGTTCCCCTCCAGCTGAGACAGAACCACCAGCACCTGCCTGAGAGAGGAACACCTTCACATGCACAGGAATACACGTTCATACATCGTATCCAGTATTTATCACAAGTTCAATGTGAGCACATTCATGTAGCTCAATACATCTAAACTGAGGAACTATTCACATCTTTTCCTGAAACAATAATCATTTTATAATTAATAGAAATAACAATAATGTTTAACACTAATAAATAACGGTTGTTGTAGATATATTTATAGATTTGATTTAAATTAAATACATTAAAAAATGATAACAGAAGGTTCGGTAACTGAGTTAACGCAGCCTTAAAAACCAAAAAAAGACGACACACAATAAAAAAATATTGAAAATCTACGACCATATCTAGCCTTCTGTCACAATATCAGTATATCTATGGATACATGGCCCAGCCCTAATTGATGTAGGTTATACAAGTTGAACTGGCTGGAGAATCTATTTAAATGACATGAAAGCGGAGGAACTAAATAGTATATCTACTCAATTACTTTTCAACATCTTTGCCTAAAACTTTAGGTAAATAATAATAATATTTAATAATGATACATAACAATCACAGTAGTTATATATTTGATTAATGGTATAATAATACAAGTACACCAATTGGGTTTGGTTCAGGGAATCGTAAATAAAGTATATATATACAGTTATTTTAATGTAAAATATTTTGTAACTCAATTGAATGAGATTTAACTTCAGGGGAGATGGAGAAACTCTTTTCAAGTTTCTCTTAAGATTTATGAGTAATGATTCGATTAAACATCACAATATTAACAGGAAGGCTCAATGTTTTGTCTGACCTAGCATTCGAGCAAACAGACAAACATAAGCCTTGATAATGTTTCGTCATCTGTCCTGTCAGTTTGACAATAGATAGTTTGTAACCTGTGCAGAGGCGGGATGCTGTCGATGGTTTTGAGGCTGCTGCGCGTCGACACCACGTTGAAGCTGTCGCTGCAGTCACATGACACGTGGAGGTGATGTCTCGGGTGTCTGTTCTCCACCATGACGATAAGCCCCGCCCACCCGTGGGTCAGGTAGTAACAGGTCATCCCCTCTCGACCCTGGGGGAGAAAGTATTTGGTAAAAGTACATGAAGCTCACCTTATAACAAATACTCACAGAAAAACTCCTGTGCATTCGAACGCTTACTATTGACAATGAAGTACAATGTTCTTAATGTTCTTCAAGTAAAAGTATTCATTGTGCAGTTTACTGTTCCTTCATTGTTTAAATGCATCATGTTTCTGGAGTAACATTACTGCTGCTGGAGGTTTTCTAACTCCTTTACATTCTGCAGGCCAGTTTCATCTGCAGCAATGCATCATACTCTATCAAATCACAATATGTGTGTATCTTCTCCTGTGAGGAGGACCACAACTTTTCAGTTTCAGGAGAATCTTCTTAACAAAATCGGTTTTCAATGGAAAGCAAAGTAAGAAATACTTGAAATAGTTTTTAATAACAATAATCAGTGTTAGGATCAAAAATATTTGATTTGTCAACATTCTCTTGTCCTAGAAGTAGTGCTTTACTTTGTTGTACAACAGTTGCGGGAACACTGTGTATGTGCGTGGGGAGTGTTGCAGTAGAACATTCCACTGTAGCGCCCGGTACATTAATGGGAAACCCTACATGTTTGAGCACTTTTGTTTTTCTCCAAAGGGGGAAAAAGGGGGCCTGACAGAAAAAGGTTTGAGAACCACTGCTGTAAAGTACCAATAGTGCAATGCATTTTCCAGCATTGGAAAGCAGTTGTTGTGTGTGTTAGGTATGTACAATACATCTGAGTTGACAAACTGACCTCGTGTCTCTCTCCTTTAGTTTCGGTGAGCTGGATGATGGCGTCGGCGATGGTGTTGCTGGAGGCCGTCACCTGCTCCACCATCACCAGCCTGGAGCTGTAGACCGCCAGCATGTAGCCCGGCTGCTCAGAGGCTGGGAACACACAACATTAATACATTTAAATAAGGTGCTGCAAAAGCATCATTCTTATTGACATTTAAACTGGCCTTGGTGGCCGAGACTCTGTATTTTTAACACAAGTTCCTGTTCCACATTATTGATATATTAGGGACATTCAGATAGCCTGCTCGTCTGTTTTAACTGAGAAATATTACGGTTGAAAATCTGCCATTTTCTTGAAAAGAAAACCTCGTGATGTTGCACCCTTACTGTTCCCCTCTGGGGGGCTGCTGTGCCAGTGGTTGAAGGCGCAGCAGAGCACGGCGTACTCTCCCGGCTCCAGCATCACGTCGCAGCCCACGAACCTCCTCACTGAGCGGCGGCTGTGAGCCAGCAGGCGGCCGAGCGTGGGCGACCCCGTGCGGTTGTAGGAAACTCGGTACAACAACACACACAGATCCAGCAGGTGGCTCTCCGCTGTGTCCCACCGCCTGAGGACACAGGAGCAGAGACGGGTTCAGATCGAACAAGGAGCAGTCTGCAGTCATTAAGACATGTTGGCCTCAAAGAGCGATCATGAGAAATAAACCCAAACCAAGGAGCGGGAAAAGAAGGTAATAAAAGTCATACAACTCGTTTTCTGTAAAAGGTAGGACTTTATAAAGTTCTACATTTATGAGAAAAAAAACCTCTTAGCTTACATTGTAAAGCAATCACATACTATTCCTTCTTTTCATCTCAGGGAATATCCAGGCCTTTCTTTCTTTCTAATACATTTAAAATAGATATCATCCCCCGTCCCCGCGGTCATTGCTTTATGGTCGACATATGGAACTGACTCATGACAAGGATTACATGTTAAGATAAATAGGATTGTTTGCTTGTCTGAATTCAATCAAAACATTTGTTGTATTTGTTTAAGAAGGAGAGAAAGGACGCTTATCGCCGTGGTAATACAACTTTATTCTCACTATGAAGAAATGTTGCTGCTGTCAACGATTTCATGACTTTTTTTTTTTTACGAGGGCAAAGGATGAGCTTTTCAGAATTGTATTCAAGTATTTCAAAATGTTTAACTGCAACTATTTCCTGCAAACAGTAGGTTTAAAAAAAGGAAATCATTTTGTTTGTGTTATTATTGACTCTATTGTCTATTGCCTGACTCTAGGAGGAGATGTAAGGTGACCTTGGTAGTACTCACCATCACCCTTGGCTCCATAGATATGTTATCATAGATTTAGTTTTACCTGAAATGGTCTTGATACCCTGAAATAAAACGTGATGGGTTTGTTAAATGTGCATTAAAGAATGATTTGTTTATCAACTTGCTTAAAGCTGTTTTTATTCTCCACCAACATTAGAAACGTGTAGAGCCCAATCTGGCGTACTGTAGTTCTTACTGTCTGAACGTACTATCTCTATCTGACTGAGGGGTACTAGAAGGGTCTCGGGCGAGTAGAGCTGGAGTCCTACCTGCTGCCCTGCTGGAACAGAGCCAGCTCCATGGCGGTCCTCTCCAGCACTGTGATGGACACCAGCGTCAGCGGGACGTCGGCTCCTCGGGGGAAAACACCCGGCGTTCTCACCTCCTGCCAGTCTGAATGAATCTTACAGATATCCACGGAGTCAAAGTACCTGCGGGTCAGACAAACACAGACACGTGTAACGCAAAAACACATAACACACATTTTGGGGGTTTTCAAAATAAGGGAAATTCCTTATTTTCTGACATGAGGAAACTGTGGAACTCCTGAGAAGCAGCTGGGAGGAAACACGTGGGGCTCCCCTTACTAAAAGTTGTCTCTCCTGTGTTTAACGTGGGGGGGGAAGGTTGGACGACAAATAGTTCTGGTGAATGATTATCATTGGCTGAGCCGCTCCGTAACTTATACTCATATTACTTACATTTGACAGCATCGTCTTTTGAAATGACCTTCATTGGTAAAGGAAGGTGGAACAAAATGTGTCAGGATATTCTTTTTAATGTAGTTTCCCCTTTTTTGAAGGAACAAAAAGATGATCTTTTTTTTACCTCGAGTCATAACTTCCCCCTCTCAGGGCTTCCTTAGCAATCACAGTGTTTAACATAGTTTGATCTGAAAATGTCAAATGGATGGACAGAACCTAAAAGATCACAAAGCAATAGAGAAGTGCCGCGTTCTTTACTTCTGATTAGCGCTCAAAGATTTGGAACAAATAATGAACTGCAATTGTTTTAAATGTTATTGTAACTCATTTACAGTATGATTCGCGATATTTGGGGGAATGATCATTTCTGCATCAGGATTTTAATTTCCATTCGAATATTTATATACTTCGTGCAATTTCGATTATTTGGGTATTGAACTGGTCCATATTGAAGGTCGTAACCTTCTGATGAATTGTGCGCTGTGTTCTGGATCTACCTGATGAAGTCCCAGAAGTCCATCCAGAAGAGGCCGTCCTCAGCTCTCTGGGCACAAAGCTGCCTCTTCAGGCTGGGAGGCCAGCTGGGCCAGTCATCGGCCCAGGACCCCGTCCAGGAGAAGCGGCCCCACGGGTTCCTCAGCTGCACTAACCTGAAGAAGAACACCAGATGTTAAAACACTATTAGCTTAAAGAAGTACAGTGCAGCCACAAGCTACATCATAAGCAACCTGTACGCTTTCTTTCATGGACATTTGGGAAGAGAGCACTGGTTTTTTCAAATACCAGAGTTTGGTAATATCTATCAGGAGAGAAAAGTCAGTTTGTCGCATCTTTTTTGTTATTGATAAAAAGCAGAACTATTTCAATTGAATACAAGTTGAAATGAAACAAAGGCACACTAACTGGAGTATCATTTGACTTACTTGAAAACGCTGTCTCCTCACCTGTGAGCGTCTACATCCCTCACGTCCAGCACAGAGTAAGCGTGTCTTGGACGTAAACCCAGGGACTCGTACTCCAAGTCACCCACCTTCATGTTACCCCCCCCACAGGACGCCCCCATCAGGAAACTAGCAGCACGACAAACAGAGTCAAGATGCATCTTTAAGGGGGGACACTACAAATGAATAGGGCACAAATGCATATAATTACATCTTATATTTAAATATGTTCAAACAAGCCTAAAAGAAGACATGTTATAGAAGCAACATATTGGATCAGTGCATGTAGTGTCTTGTCTTTTCAGAGTCTTTCCCCGACGCTCACCCTGCCTCCTTGGAGCTCAGCATTTTGGCCCAGATGAGGTCTGTGTCGATGGGCTCCTCCTTGGGGTTGGTGGTGCTGACCTGCAGAGCCAGAGACTCGCAGGGGGCCCCGGTGAGCGTGGACAGACCCTCGATAGCACGGCCTGCCTGCAGAGCAAAGTAGGAGCCGTGCAGCTTGGCCAGAGCTTTTTCAATCAGAGCCACCCAGAGCTGCTTCCGCTGGGCCTGCGGAGGGAGAAGGTTAAGTATCTTCTGCACTGCAGCTTGAAAAGCACATTAGGGGACCAGCATCTGCATTAAGAGATAAAAGGCAGTGTTACCCAGAGGAATTAAACTCATAAAAATATATATATATATACAGTATATAAGTACTGTTACGTGCCAGGCAGGCTGTACATGTGTGGTTTTCCTTCCCTCCTGTGTTTCTCTCTTCTCCCTGTCTTCTGCACAGCTAATCAGCAGCTGATCGGTATCTGCCTGTGCACCTGAGTCTGATGGCTGATTGGATCCTCTCACCCTCAGCTGGCCTATCAGCAACCAGGGCCGACCATAAAGGAGGCACCCAGGAAGTCTTCTCTCTCTCACTCTGGGCCTGTTGCTGAGGAAGGAACACGGCTGTGTTTAGCAACTAAAGCTATTTGAATAATCTGAACTTTGTTAATGTGTGTGTTGAGAGGTGGAGGAGTTAGGTAAGTCTGGGGTACCCTGTACATTTCTCACCACCGAGCTAACTATTGTTTAGACACACTAGGTAAGCGGATTGTTGCCACCCCTGTATATTGTTTTGTCAAATTCTTTGTAGTTAGTTAGTGAGGGTTTTTGTTTGAGTTTGGTTTCAAAGGATAGTTGTAGAGATAGGCCTGGTTTTGTTATGCTTGTTTCTTTTGTTTGGCACAATCCTTTGACTCCTCCTCCTCCTCCTCAGAGTGTTTCTGTTTAGTTGTATTATATGATAGGTTACACGGAATAAACCTTTTGTCAACCTTTACTCTGACTCTCTCATAATTATTGGTTGTACGTTATTGTCTCCAGGTCCCCTAGACCTTAGTGGGGACGTAACAAATGGGGGCTCGTCCGGAATCTATTTTCCTGAAATAAAAACAACCAATAATTGAGAAGTCATTGTAGGTGTTGTACATTGGCTGAAAAATGGGTTTTGACTTACAGGACTTTATTGAAAGTCCAAGTGTTGATACGTTGTATTCCTGTCGCAAAGATGACATGTTATGTATCGCAGCTCACTTTAACATTACAGTAGACAAGTATAAAGTAAAAAAAGAGATAAGAGAGAAAATCCTGCAAAAACTAGAGGAGTTAAAGATTCTTGTAATCCCAAGCATGTCAACTCAGCCTAGGGCTGAGGTGTCTATTGAAGATGATAGGGAAAGAGTATTAGCTACACCTAGAGTTGACAAGTTTAGTCCTCAAGCTCCTCCTGCAACGCTTCCTAGGTTTGAGGCTTTCTCTCCGGGTAGCTTAGGTGCAAGTAGTGATGCCAAACTAAAAGTTCGTCTTGTCCGTCTTCAGATGGAGGGCCAGGAAAAGGAGCGTAGAGCGGACTATGAACACAGGCTGCAGATTCGCAAGTTAGAGATAGAAGCTGAGAAAGAAATCACGTTAAAGCGGCTTGAAGTTGATGCCCTGAGAATCTCTTCAGAGCAGACATTTGAGAGGTCAAGACCTTCACATACAGTCTCTCATACAAAGAGTTTTGATGTTAGTAAAAATATTGCTTTAGTGCCAACTTTTAGAGAGTCAGAGGTTGACTCATATTTTTGTGCTTTTGAGAGAATTGCTACCGCACTGGTCTGGCCTAAAGACATGTGGCCAATCCTACTTCAGTGCAAATTAGTAGGTAAGGCTCAGGAAGTGGTATCTTCACTTTCTTTGGAAGAAAGCTTGCAGTACGAAGTGCTTAAAGAGTCGATATTGCGTGCTTATGAGCTTGTGCCGGAGGCCTACAGACAAAAGTTCAGAAACCATAAAAAGTCTGCTACGCAGACATTTGTTGAGTTTGCGCGAGAGAAGGGCATTCTCTTTGATAAATGGTGTGCGGCTAATGAAGTGAAGGATCATTTTGAGAGTCTTCGTCAGTTACTTCTCTTGGAAGATTTTAAGAATTCTTTGCCTGAAAGGATGGTGATATTCTTAAATGAACAGAAGGTTACTTCACTGGCTAAGGCAGCTGTTTTAGCAGATGAATTTATGCTCACTCACAAGACTGTTTTCTTCACCCTTGCGCCCAGATAGAGTTTCAATATCACAAACCGGAAGACCTGATCTTGGCCCAACAACTTTTGAAAGGTCTAGAGGACCACCATCACCTCCACGGGGGCCCGTGAGTGTAACTACTGCCATAAAACAGGACACCTTATTTCAGGGTGTCATTTCTTAAAGCGTAAACAACAATTTTCGCAACGCTTTCAAACGCCAAAAGGCATGGGACTCATTAAAGGAGTTTCCCTATCAGACATAGAAATGTCCCAGGAAGATGATGTACCTGATCCCTGTTTCAAACCCTTTATTTCCAAGGGCTTTGTTTCTTTAACAGGGGATCCTAAAGACCAGCTGCCAGTACAGGTACTTAGGGACACAGGAGGTTCTCAGTCCATTATTAGGGAAGGCATCTTACCTTTAACCTCCAGATCATCATGTGGATCAAGTGCTGTTGTTCAAGGGGTAGGCATGACACTAGTTGCGGCTCCTTTGCACAATGTTTATATTCACTCATCTCTTGTCAAAGGATTCTTTAAAGTAGCTGTCCTCCCTGCCTTGCCCATCAAAGGTGTTGATTTCATCCTCAGTAATGACTTGGCTGGGGGCAAAGTTAAGCCAGTACCTGAGGTCATTGATTCTCCTGATCTAAGTTTAGACGCAGAGAAATCAGCTGAAGTACCTCCCGAAATCTTTCCTGCTTGTGTTGTTACAAGGGCACAGTCAAAGAAATACGGAGAGGACTTGTCTGATTCTTTTCTTGCTACAGGGCAGTTTCTTGAAGACATGACAGTGTCGGACCGACTGCCAGAGGAGGCCCGGTCTGCTGGTGCTGGATCACCCAGTAACAGCTCAGAGCTTGTACAACTGCCTGCCACTCGGGAAGAATTCATGGCAGCCCAGTTAAGTGATGAAACACTTTCTAAATGTCTCTCTTCTGTTATCAGTCAGGAAGAGGCCAAGTCAAAGAAGATGGCCTACATTATGGAAGATCACCTATTAATGCGTCGCTGGATTAGTGATGCCTGTGAGGAGTCAGACTCCTTAGCAATTTATCAAGTTGTCGTGCCAACAACCTATCGTTCTCAGGTGATGTCCTTGGCTCATGATCATCCATGGTCAGGTCACATGGGGGTAACAAAAACATATCAAAGAGTTTTAAAACACTTCTTTTGGCCAGGACTTAAGTCTGATGTAGTTCTTTATTGTCGAACATGTCATGTGTGCCAAGTTGTTGGTAAACCTGCTCCTCTCATTCCTATTCCGGTAATGGGAGAGCCATTTGAAAGGGTGATTGTGGATTGTGTGGGACCCTTACCTAAAACTAAAACTGGAAACCAGTTTCTCTTAACTGTCATGTGTGCTTCCACTAGGTTCCCAGAAGCCATCCCACTACGGAAAATTACTGCCCCGGTCATCACCAAGGCACTTCTGAAGTTTTTCTCCATGTTTGGTCTACCGAAGGTAGTTCAAACAGACCAAGGTACCAACTTCATGTCTAAAGTGTTTGCCCGGGTACTTGACACCTTAGGTATCAAGCATGTGACATCCAGCCCATATCATCCTGAAAGTCAGGGGGCATTAGAGAGGTTTCACCAGACTATGAAATGCATGTTAAGAAAACATTGCCATGAGTCTCATAAAGATTGGGATGACGGTGTTCCTTTAGTGTTATTTGCTGCCCGTGAAGCTGTTCAGGAGTCTCTAGGTTTTAGTCCTGCTGAGCTAGTGTTTGGACATGAGGTCAGAGGTCCTTTAAGGGTTCTTAAAGAGCATTTGATCATGCCTACGAAAACAGTTTGCAGTATCCCGGAGTATGTCGCCAAACTTAAGGATCGTCTAAATCGTGCTTGCTCCTTGGCTAGGGAAGCTTTGACCTCTACCCAGGGGAACATGAAGAAACGCTACGACCAGAAGGCGGTAGCACGCTTGTTTCAGCCAGGTGACAAGGTGTTGGTTCTATTGCCTGTACCTGGCTCTGCTCTGTCTACTAAATTTGCTGGTCCTTATGTTGTAGATAAGAAGCTCGGTGAAACAAACTACGTCATTCAAACACCTGACCGCAGACGTCCTACCAGAGTGTGTCATATCAACATGCTAAAGAAGTACTGCACCAGGGAAGACCAAAGTGAGTCTTCTAAAGCTCACCAGGTGGAGACAACCGTCTCTCCTATGGCTTCAGTTTCAAAGGTGAGCTCAAATGAGGATGAGTTGGTGATGCGCAGTGCAACACCACAGGGGGCAAGACTAAGCAATACTGAGGTATTAGCTGATTTGCCCAATTACTTGTCTCATCTTCCTGATATCCAAGGAAGTGATATACAGAAACTGATATTTGACTTTGCATGTCTTTTTAATGACACTCCATCACAAACTTCTGTCCTAGCTCATGATGTGGTTTTGACCAACCCCTCGCCCATCAAACAGCGGGCGTACAGAGTTAACCCAGTTAAGAGAGAGGTTATGAAAAGGGAAGTTGAATATCTACTTAAAAACGGATTTGCAAGGCCTAGTTCCAGTCCCTGGAGTTCCCCTTGTGTGCTAGACACAAAGTCAGATGGCAGTCCCAGATTCTGCACTGACTTTCGCAAGGTTAATGCTGTCACTGTCCCCGATGCACACCCATTACCGCTCATTGATGACTGCATCGATGAAATTGGTCCTGCACAATTTGTCAGTAAACTGGACATGTTAAAGGGATACTGGCAAGTTCCTTTAACACAGCGTGCTTCTGACATCTCGGCCTTTGTGACACCTGACAGTTTCCTTCAGTATACTGTGATGCCTTTCGGTATGTGTAACGCACCTGCCACCTTTCAGAGGCTTGTAAATCTTGTATTAGGACATGTTCCAGACTGTAAGGCATATCTGGACGACATTGTCTATTCTAAGGACTGGTCTAGCCACATGTCTACCTTAAGAGAAGTTTTTAAGTGCTTGTCGGCCGCATCCCTAACGCTTAACCTTGCCAAATGTGAGTTTGGAAAAGGTACCGTTCTCTACCTTGGTCAGCAGGTTGGTCGGGGGAAGGTGTGCCCTGCTGATGCAAAGATCAGGGCAATTGCCTCCCTCCCAGTGCCATCCACCAGGAGGGAACTTCGCCGCTTCCTAGGAATGGCAGGGTACTATCGCCGTTTCTGCAGAAACTTCTCATCGGTGGCGGCCCCACTCACTACGTTGACCAGTCCCTCAAAGTCTTTCGTTTGGTCCGGTGAGTGTCAGCAGTCATTTGAGAGCCTAAAAGGTATTCTGTGTTGTACTCCTGTTCTTTCTGCACCAGACTTTTCGAAGCCATTCAAGCTCGAGGTCGATGCCAGTGGAGTTGGGACAGGGGCTGTTCTTCTACAAGAAGATGCACAGGCTATCGATCACCCCGTGAGCTACTTCTCCCGAAAGTTCAACAAACATCAGTTGAAGTACTCTACTATTGAGAAAGAAGCTTTAGCTCTATTGTTTGCCTTGCAGCACTTTGAGGTGTATCTTGGCTCCAGTGTAAAACCTATTAAGGTATACACTGATCACAATCCGCTGGTTTTTCTTTCAAGGATGTACAACCACAATCAACGCCTTATGCGTTGGTCGTTGATTGTCCAGAACTACAACCTTGACATAAGCCATAAAAAGGGGTCCGATAATGTTCTTGCCGATGCACTATCTCGTGCTATGTAAATAGAAGGTTCATTGTAAGGGCCAAACATACTGTTTGGATTTATATGTGTGGGGGTGTTACGTGCCAGGCAGGCTGTACATGTGTGGTTTTCCTTCCCTCCTGTGTTTCTCTCTTCTCCCTGTCTTCTGCACAGCTAATCAGCAGCTGATCGGTATCTGCCTGTGCACCTGAGTCTGATGGCTGATTGGATCCTCTCACCCTCAGCTGGCCTATCAGCAACCAGGGCCGACCATAAAGGAGGCACCCAGGAAGTCTTCTCTCTCTCACTCTGGGCCTGTTGCTGAGGAAGGAACACGGCTGTGTTTAGCAACTAAAGCTATTTGAATAATCTGAACTTTGTTAATGTGTGTGTTGAGAGGTGGAGGAGTTAGGTAAGTCTGGGGTACCCTGTACATTTCTCACCACCGAGCTAACTATTGTTTAGACACACTAGGTAAGCGGATTGTTGCCACCCCTGTATATTGTTTTGTCAAATTCTTTGTAGTTAGTTAGTGAGGGTTTTTGTTTGAGTTTGGTTTCAAAGGATAGTTGTAGAGAGAGGCCTGGTTTTGTTATGCTTGTTTCTTTTGTTTGGCACAATCCTCCTCCTCCTCCTCCTCCTCCTCACAGAGTGTTTCTGTTTAATTGTATTATATGATAGGTTACACGGAATAAACCTTTTGTCAACCTTTACTCTGACTCTCTCATAATTATTGGTTGTACGTTATTGTCTCCAGGTCCCCTAGACCTTAGTGGGGACGTAACAGTACTGAGAAATAAACTTTACATTTAAGGTTGAAAACATGTCTCTTGATAGTAGTAGTATAACCTTTATTTAGCCAGGAAAATCAATTGAGAACAAATTCTTATTTTCAATGATGACCTGACAGGAGGCAAGAGGCTTCCTGAGGGGATGGGGCTTGGGAGGAAGGAACTAAAAAGACAGACTCCAGCAGGCACTACAGAACCCAGGAGATGACACAGAGAGATGACAGGCGAAGCAGTTCAACATATAACATCTCTAAAACAATACTGCTGGGGTTCAATCAGTCGTTCAAACAATATAGAACATTCATCCATTCATGGCAATGCGTACTATCCGTCGGAGAGGTCATTGAAGTGTTCTGTTTCTGAAGGTTGTGGTGCTATAATTGTATGAGGTTGTTTATCTTTCATTTACATTTTCACAGCTGTTTTTGCACAATGGGTACTGTACTTTCAAAGGGTTATATTATTATATTATATTATCCGGTTTTAAATCACTAATGACTATAAGAGCATTTTAATGTTGTAGTTTGTTAATATGGATCCAATTTTAGATATTTGATATTCTTCTGGGGAGATAAGTAGTACAGTACTGCATTATATCATATGATTTACATTTAAAATAAATGTAGTGCAGTAAAAAGTAGAATATGTACATGTGTGAATATTTTGTGTGTATGCAAAAATGTTTAAAATGCACGCTCGTAAGTTGCCACGGCAATTGTGAATTTTCTCTTGTTCACTTGCTAAAATAACCCGTGTTATGGACTCAGTCACGGGGACTCAAACATATCATGAATAACCTGTTTGTTCTTGATGAATGAAAAGTCAAATGAGTATTTGGTCAAATGTTTTTCACCTGAGAGAAGAGGAGGTGTCCGTTCTCGTCACACGGCAGCATGTCGTCCACCAGCACGGTGGTCCACGAGCCGTCTTTGCACAGACGCACCTGATAGGCTCCTTCTGCACACAGCGCGCGCGTCACCATCACCTTCTCCACCAGCTCGGGGCGTTCAGCCAGAACAGCCAAGGCGCTCAGGAACCTGTTCTCCAAAACATGCAGACACACAAAGTGAGACATTACAAGTAAAGACATCTCTCTTTTCTACTACTTGGGTTACTTAGTTTCACTAACATGTCTTTTTTTAAGACTAATTGGAAAGAAACATCCAACATTTCTACACCAGGCTCCGTATAAACAACGACCATTGCTCAAATACAACTTTGAGGAGAGAAAAGTACGATGGGCTCGCAGAGTGAATTAATGATGTATTGTTTATTTTTGCTTACAATTTTATAAAGAGAGATTCAAAACAAGAAATCCATTTGGCCTTGTGCATTCTACATTAACCGTGGGCTCACCAGCAGTTACCCAGAAGTCCTTGCAGGATGTCGGACGGACGAAGCGTTCGGAAGACAGACCACTTCACTGTGCGGTCTCTCGAGTTGCAGCAGTTGATTTCGTGAGGACGAAGCCACTTTCTGACCCGATGCTGGACGCTGTCGTCCACTGGGAAGCCCACCGACTTCGGACCGGGGGGGAAGCTGTCGTCCACAAACGTCACGGCATTCTGGGCGAAGCAAATCACAGAAACAAATACACCTCAACTTTGTTGTAGAAACAGAAATGTAATAGACTTAATGGTCCACTTTCAGATTCCCTTGGAAACTGATTTTTGCATGCTTCATTTCGTTTGGCAGCCATTGTTTTGGGAGTGTGTGTGAGAGAAACTCCCTCTGCAAGGACCTTGGGATTTTAGCCTTCAGACTGTTGACATGCAAAGTCTGCAAAGAACTGGTAAGTAATATTGTCAGATATATGTAGTGGATAGAAAAGTACATATTTATACCTGAGATGCAGTGGAGTAGAAGTATAAAGCAGCATCATTTGGAAATACTCAAGTAAAGGAAGTTTGTACTTCAGTAAAGTACTGGAGTGGACAGACCTCAGTGCAGAAGCTGACGATGTTCTCCCACAGCTCCTTGGCCTCTCCTTCATCGCTCTGCCGCAGCTCCTCCACCAGCATGCTCTCCTTCCTCCCCGGGGACGGAGCATGCTTCAGCTGCCCGCCCTGCTGCTGAGGAGTGTGGCAGGCCAGGCAGTGTTTGGCTTTGCCCACGTTAATGAGCGTGCACGCTGGACACGCCCACTCCTCCGTCCTGTTGACACTCTGGTGGAAGGATGCAGGGGCGGGGGACAGAGGGGACATCTCCTCCTTCAGGATGCTGAGCCGCCTGCAGGGCTGCTGCTCCGGCTGGGTGGACAGATGCGAAATAGCGAGCGTGGACGGAGAAGGACTTAAGTTGTGAGTTTGATTGAGGCAGCCTTCTGGAGGCGGCACCTCTCTGCGGCTGCAGGGGAGGGGGTTATTATGAGAGGAAGGCCCTGCGCTGAGCATGGAGGAGGAGCTTGTGTGTGGAGATGAAGCTTCTACGGGTAACCTCTCTCCTCCGGGGGATACGGAAAGGGAAAGCGCGCCGGCTGCAGGCTCTGCTTGTTGCACAGTTGGATCGTCAGGCAGGGCGTCTGCAGGGATCTGGGGGAGAGACAGTTTGCGAGGCCCGCCACATGCGGAGCAGGACATGGAGGCAGGGGTGTTCTGCAGAGTGCACCTCGAACACTCCCAATGCAGGCTGCTTGGAGCTGCATCTTTTGTGTTTTGCTCAGAGTACGACGTCCTCAGGGGTCCGGAGCAGCTGCTGGAGCGCTGGGGCCGCGGCTGCTCCTCGGAGGAACGCCGGGGTCGCTCCAGGGCTCCGCTGTAGAGACACAGAGAGCAGGACGGGCTGTCGGGGGGGTTGGCGAGTGTGCAGCGTGGGCAGGACCAGCGACCATCCTCCCTGCTGCCCCCTGGCTGCCACGTCCAGCGCCGGGGGGCTTCACAGATGGAGCAGCGGTGGGCGCCGGCTGCGTTTAGAAAAGTGCAACAACCACAAACCCACTGGCTCCTCGGCATGGGCATCGAGCCTGAAGAGAAACTGCAGAGAAAACATAAAGCACAGTCATAATAATTAAAACATTAACATTGCTCCCTTTTTTCTGTTCTTTTCCATTTAAAAACACATATATATATATATATATAAATATATATGTAAAGGGGATTTCAATATAAAAAGATGAAAATGTATTTACATTTCAGAAAAAACTATAAAGGAGAGATCAAACTTAATTTAAATGTTAAATTCATCTTTAGTGTTCACTTAGTCTGTGCTGCAGTATCTTGTGCATTTAACCTCTGGCAGAAACAAAGTCTCATCTCATGTCATATTGATAAAGAAGTGTCTTGAACATGTAACCGTGAAATCCTGAGGGGAGAGAAGAAAGGAAAAGCCGGGAAGACGAAATATGAATGTATGCATTAACATATTTCTGTACCCTGTGGTGGAAATGTAACACATGAATATGGAAGTAATACGAGAAGCTGCAGCAACACTAACTTTTCCTCTCAGATCATATACAATTATTTCTTCAGCGTTTTATTATCAATCAATCAATGTTTATTTATATCGCCCAATATCACAAATGTTACATTTGTCTCAAGTGGTCTTCACAGTGTGTACAGAATATCAGTATGACAATACACACCCTCTGTCCTTACACCCTCTGTCCTTAGACCCTCTGTCCTTAGACCCTCTGTCCTTTGACCCTCTGTCCTTAGACCCTCTGTCCTTAGACCCTCACATCGGACAAGGAAACACTTCCAGAGAAAGAACCCACCGTGTGTTATCATTGCAGCCTTTTCCCCATCGCTGAGATCAGTCCACAGCACGTTCAGCTCCTTGTAAAACACACATTGTGCTCAGGCTGTGAAACAGACCCCATTATCTTTGCATCCAGGGGAGATTCAGACTGGAGTGCGCACGCTGCCCCACATTGTGTTGCCGCGGTCTAAGTAGCTTTGGCATGAAAGCGGAGACGTGCCGCTCACTGCAGAGCGAACTGTGAGATGCAGGAGTTCCTGATGCAGAGCTCAGACAGAGCTCCTGGCACTGACTGAAGCACAGACAGAGTTGCTATTGATGAGTTTATTTACAAACTAGCTTCAGTATTTCATAGTTTCAAAGTGTCTCCGGGGGCTTTACAGTGTGTACAGCACCCTCTGTCCTTAGACTCTAGCAACGCACAAAGAGAAACTCCCAAGAAACCCCACCAGTATTGGGGAATGAATATAAGAAACCTCAGGGAGAGAAGCAGAAGAAGGATGCCTCCCCGGGGTGGACAGAAGTGCAGTACCGGAGGTGACATGATCCGGATGCCATCTTTAATACTGGCAAGAAACAAGAGGAGAGAAACAACTCTCTGGATGCTGAGTTAGGACACATGCATTGTTGGAACTTGAATGCATTCAGATAAAGAGAAAGACAAGTATAAGAAGAGAGGTGAAAGTCCAATGTCCCCCAGCAATCTAAACATATAGCAGCCGAACTACGATAACTAGGAGCTTTATCAAAAAGGAAAGCATAAGGGGGCTATTGTGCTCATTTCAGGGTCATATCAGTCTGTAGTGTCTCCACTGGGACATGTCTCTACTGGGACATGTCTCTACTGGGACATGTCTCCACTGGGACATGTCTCCACTGGGACATGTCTCTACTGGGACATGTCTCCACTGGGACATGTCTCCACTGGGACATGTCTCCATGCTTTAATGCTCAAAAAGCTCTTTATTCTTCTCATACTGCCTGTGCTGCAGCACCTCTTTTCACCCTCTGTCTGAAACCAGAGCCCAGTCTGCTCTGATTGGTTAGATGGCCGGCTCTGTTGTGATTGGTCAATTGCTTATAGATGTCCCGCCTCTTAGCCTAGTAGGGCCTATATATAAATATATACCCCTTGATATTGAAGTACACAAGCTACTGGAGCCATCAGCCTGATATTTCCTGTGCTAATATATGAGGTGCAAGTGATCAACAGCTGGTCAGTTTGGACCTTGTTTGTCTGATTAGGGATTTCTTCTGGTCAACAATTGCACGCCATCTGTGTCCGGGCTGTAACGGCCCCCACGCACGCCGCCGTGTGTCCGGGCTGTAAGTGTGTCACGTTCTTTCCTGAGTATCGAGCCAAAGATAGTCTTTCATCTTCATCTCTGCAGCAGCTCTGTGTTTATTTTTTTATTTTGTACCCACAGCTAAGGTGTCTTCCATTGTTCATCCTATTGAGAGATTTATTTTGTATATTGATGCAATACTTAGGTAAAAGTATATGGAGCTCATTTCCTGCCATAACTCCACAAACAAACTAAACAGGTTTTACAAATGCCTCACGATTCACTACCAAACACAGTGTGGTTAGCAAATACAAAACACCATCTACAAACTAATGCATTTAGTTTTGCAAAGAATACACAGATCTATCAAATAAACACATACCATTCTTTTAATAAATCATGTTTCAGAGACAAACTCAGCATAGGTTTTACAAGTACACACATTTGTTGTACAACTACAACACTTTTTTTTACAAGTACAAAACTTTTTCTTCTCACGACGGAATATTACTGCCAAAAGTCACGTGACATTTTGAACAAGGTGAATTTAGCGATCACAACGAAAGCAGCCAAGACACATATTGAGCCCAGAACATGAATGTTATTAGGCTGTAAATATAATAAGCCTTTGTCTAAAATGGACAACATTGTAACTAAGGAGATTTAAACTATACAGCGATTCTGCACTCTTCATGTTCTTTCCTGCTATATTCAATGAGTGATACAAATATCTTTTACCACAAGTTCTTAATAAAACTGACACTGTTGGACTCGGTACTAGTTGACTGCTACCAGAAATAAAATGAAGTACTTTACTGTGTACTTTGTGAGTAATCCTGTCAGAGGCCCCTCCATAGTACATAATGCATGTTTTCTGCTATCTTTGATGAATGATACAAATAAAATGTTACCATTAGTTCTTAATGAAATTGATACTGTTTGACTTTGTATTAGTAAGCCTATACTAACAATACATTGAAGTACTTTTACTGTGTATTTTTTGAGAAATCCTCTGTCAAAGTCCCCTGCTGAGAACAACATCAAGCCACTTCTGCTAAGTTTGATGAGGGAATTATTTTTTGTTGCCAATAGTTCTTCGTGAGATTGATCCTGTTGGACACAAGTACTACTGTATGAAGTACTTATTGTGTACTTTTCCAGTAATCCTCTGTCAATGTCCCCTCCTGAGTACAAGAATGCATGTTTTTCTTTGAATAAGCGTTAAAAATCCTTTCTTCCTGAGACTGATATTGTTGGACAGAGTATTTTAAGAGGATGGTGGACATGATATCAGCAATACTTCCAGTCAGTACTCCGGCAGCAGCATTTTACACCTTGGAAAGTCTTTAGAGTCTGGCCTGGATAGCTGGTCTGTCCTTCAGCAAAGTGACACACTCTGTCACATGGTTGGCCTCTTATGATGCTGCTGTCTTTTAATATATAACTATTCCTCTGCTGCTAGTTCGTACCTCGCAGATTCTTCAGTCTCATCAGCCTCATCCTTCCATCAGTCCCAGTCAACGCCTCCAGCACACTTCCAGTGTCTGACTATGATATTGTCCTGATGCCGTAAGGGAGATGCCCCATGATCACAATATGACTGAGTGCCAAGGACCTCATATTATGTCATTAATGTCATGTCAATGTCATGTCATCCCATTATAACAATTTTCTTTCCTTTTTTTCTCTTCTCTTAACTGAATAGCCCTTTCTTTAAGTATAACCCAATGTAAAGTCCTGCACCATTTTAAGGCTTCATAACAGGCATGTTTACATGTGTTTGGAGAAATATCAATCAATGGCCCAGAATTGTACTTTATAAACTATGAATCTTGGTGCTTGAAGAAATACAGACTGGTTAAGCCGGCCAGGTTATATATATATATATATATGCCTTTTTCTGAGCCCTTTTTTGCAATATTTATTAAAATGTCACTAGTTATTTAAACAAACAACTATCTGAGGATAACAAGCAACCATAAAACGCCCTTTATCTAGAGAGCCATTGAAGCCCATGAAGAACTTTCTTTCCACAAATCTGTCCATCTGCTGTATTAATAAAGTTGCCACGTGTTTTCAAATTCAAGTTAAGGCACTATCTGTGCAGAACATTACAAATATTCTTCATTTGCAGTATTTTAAAAGTGTTCAGAAAGACTGCATCAATTATATGCTATATATATATCTATATAATATCAATATTGGGCAAAAGTGGGTTAATTGCCATGGATGTGGTGTTTGATATAGTTTACGTTCAATTTTAATTATTTTAGGCAAAAAAACATATATTGTACATTTTTTAATAATTTACAATAATTTAGAAAGGTTTTTGTGAGAAATCATTTCAAAAGTAAACTTATTTTTCATTTTATATTTCAATTTGAAATGTTTGCACACAACATTATTAATTTATACATTTTTATAAAAAATTTAAATTATGAATCCATTTATTTTATTGTATTTCCATGAGGCTGGGAAGATATCCAGCATGTGGTTCAACATGTAATACAAGTAAGTATATGTACAACATGGAAAAGTAAATAAAATAAGTTTAATAGGATGTGGATTTATTTTCTCTCACCTTGTAATTACACAATCAAACAATCTATCATTTAGCTCTGACCTTCACAAAAACATTTTGTTGAATTGGACAACATTTTTCGGAGGTCTATTGACAGACATGCAATGACTGGGACTGATGGAAGAATCTGAGAGGAATGAACTAGGAGCAGAGAAATAATCATATTTAAAAGACAGCAGCTCCATAAGAGGCCAACAAGAGTCACAAGGGTTTGTCACTTTGCTGAAGGATATTTGTGACCAGCTATCCAGGCCAGACTTTGAAGACTGGTGCTGCCGGAGTACTGACTGGAAGTATTGCTGATATTATGTCTACCATCCTCTTAAAGTATAAAGGTGTTTTAACGCTTATTCAAAGTAGCAGAGAAACATGCATTATTGTACTCAGGAGGAGACATTGACAGAGGATTACTCAAAAAGTACACAGTAAAAGTACTTCCTAGTACTTGTGGGACTAGTACTGAGTCCAACAGTGTCAATCTCACGAAGAACTAATGGCAACAAATATTTTTTTCCCTCATCAAACTTAGCAGACTTGTGGCAAATATTTGTATCACTCATTGAATATAGCAGGAAATAAAATGAAGAGTGCAGAATCGCTGTATAGTTTAAATCTCCTTAGTTACAATGTTGTCTATTTTAGACAAAGGCTTATTATATTTAGAGCCCTAATAACATTAATGTTCTGGGCTCAATATGTGTCTTGGCTGTTTTCGGTGTGATCGCTAAATTCACCTTGTTCAAACCATAGGTTCAAACACTGACCCAGATCGCTGGATCGCTAGAAACACCGCTGTCATCAGGCTGGCAAGGGCTGTTCCATGCTCTGCTCAACCTCCCGCCTTCCCAATGGACTCAGTAGCGCCCCTGCTGCCGTGGAGCATGTGCCCATAGATATATATATACAGTGGGGCAAAAAAGTATTTAGTCAGCCACCAATTGTGCAAGTTCTCCCACTTAAAAAGATGAGAGAGGCCTGTAATTGTCATCCTAGGTATACCTCAACTATGAGAGACAGAGTGAGAAAAAAAAATCCAGAAAATCACATTGTCTGATTTTTAAAGAATTTATTTGCAAATTATGGTGGAAAATAAGTATTTGGTCAATAACAAAAGTTCATCTCAATACTTTGTTATATACCCTTTGTTGGCAATGACAGAGGTCAAACGTTTTCTGTAAGTCTTCACAAGGTTTTCACACACTGTTGCTGGTATTTTGGCCCATTCCTCCATGCAGATCTCCTCTAGAGCAGTGATGTTTTGGGGCTGTCGCTGGGCAACACAGACTTTCAACTCCCTCCAAAGATTTTCTATGGGTTTGAGATCTGGAGACTGGCTAGGCCACTCCAGGACCTTGAAATGCTTCTTACGAAGTCACTCCTTTGTTGCCCGGGCAGTGTGTTTGGGATCATTGTCATGCTGAAAGACCCAGCCACGTTTCCTCTTCAATGCCCTTGCTGATGGAAGGAGGTTGTCACTCAAAATCTCACGATACATGGCCCCATTCATTCTTTCCTGTACACGGATCAGTCGTCCTGGTCCCTTTGCAGAAAAACAGCCCCAAAGCATGATGTTTCCACCCCCATGTTTCACAATAGGTATGGTGTTCTTTGGATGAAACCCAGCATTCTTTCTCCTCCAAACACGTCTCGTTGAGTTTTTACCAACAAGTTCTATTTTGGTTTCATCTGACCATATGACATTCTCCCAATCCTCTTCTGGATCATCTAAATGCTCTCTAGCAAACTTCAGACGGGCCTGGACATGTACTGGCTTAAGCAGGGGGACACGTCTGGCACTGCAGGATTTGAGTCCCTGGCGGCGTAGTGTGTTACTTTCTTCACACCAAGCTGCTTACCTATTGCAGATTCAGTCTTCCCAGCCTGGTGCAGGTCTACAATTTTGTTTCTGGTGTCCTTTGACAGCTCTTTGGTCTTGGCCATAGTGGAGTTTGGAGTGTGACTGTTTGAGGTTGTGGAGAGGTGTCTTTTATACTGATAATGAGTTCAAACAGGTGCCATTAATACAGTTAACAAGTGGAGGACAGAGGAGGCTCTTAAAGAAGAAGTTACAGGTCTGTGAGAGCCAGAAATCTTGTTTGTTTGTAGGTGACCAAATACTTATTTTACAGAGGAATGTATCAATTAATTCATTAAAAATCCTACAATGTGATTTCCTGGATTCTTTCCCCCCATTCTGTCTCTCATAGTTGAAGTGTACCTAGGATGAAAATTACAGGCCTCTCTCATCTTTTTAAGTGGGAGAACTTGCACAATTGGTGGCTGACTAAATACTTTTTTTCCCCCACTGTATCTATGCATGTGCCGGCCCCTGCGGAACATTACTGCCAAAAGTCACGTGAGTGAGTCACGTGACTTTTGGCAGTAATATTCCGCCGTGAGAAGAAGAAGTTTTGTACTTGTAAAAAAAAGTGTTGTAGTTGTACAAAAAATGTGTGTACTTGTAAAAACCTATGCTGAGTTTGTCTCTGAAACATGATTTATTAAAAAAATGGTATGTGTTTATTTGATAGATCCGTTCTTTCTTTGCAAAACTAAATGCATTAGTTTGTAGATGGTGTTTTGTATTTGCTAACCACACTGTGTTTGGTAGTGAATCGTGAGGCATTTGTAAAACCTGTTTAGTTTGTTTGTGGAGTTATGGCAGGAAATGAGCTCCATAAAAGTAGCAATACTAAATTGTAAAAATATTCTGTTCCAAGTATAAAGCCAGCATTAAAAATCTTGAATCTTCAAAAGTATTGGCATCAAAGAATACTTCACGTACCGAGAGTAAAAGTACTCATTAACTGTGTGTTTTGGCCCATTTCAGCATCATATATTACAAATGACTGGATTATGATTATGGATGCTTTAATATGTCTTTTACAGCCTGTAAAGGTGAGGTTGATTTTGAAATACGTTGTGCCATATCTTATCTCTATAAATATATATTAAAGTTTAGTGATATGTTGATTTACATGTTGTATTAGCTAAAAATAAGAAATGGAGAAGTAACTTGTAACTAAAGCTGACTGATAAATATATAGTGAATTACGATACTGGCTTCCAAAATGTAGTTGAGTACAAGTATAATGGAGCATAAGAAAAGAAAATACTCAAGTAAAGTTCAAGTAAATGTATTTTCTTGCCTGCTGCCTAAAGAAAGAGGATGTCATGTGCTGAATAGATGGTAAAGCCCCCTTACATACATAACACATTGGTACCCAGTAAACACTTCTCTAATCGACTTCTTATTGAACGCTTTTACATTTGTTTTGTATTCTTATTGGCTGATCATCTAATTTGGACTTTTGATATGATTGTTTTTCATTGTTCCTTATTTATTGCTGTTTATATATTGATTCTGTATCGTGTCATCCTTTTCCTAATGTGTAAACTGTATAGAATACATGTATCTTTATACTCTCAGGTTTAGTGTCAAATATGAATGACTCAAATGTCAATCAAATGCAGTAATGATGGGAAAATAGATAAGGACTACTCATGCATGTTGGGGAATAATATGCTTAGGTATTCAACCTTCGACCCAGTTCATCGTTTTCTCTTTTCACTGTCTCTTTTCCCACGGCATAGTTCTATGGCCTTGGGTATTGCTGCTATCTCTCTTTAGGAGGGGCAGCTTGGGCGCATTGTTGTTGCCAGATTATGACCGAGCACAAGCTGACATGAGATAGTTTATTGTTCAGGGACATCTAGAAGCCCTTCTTTTTAGGAACGTAGGTTCCCTGGCGCACATTCTTTTCTATGGACGACAGCTCTAGTTGGATTCAGGGTCCATATTTGTTTAGTCTCGCTGATAAAGAATGTTGATTATTACACTCCGAACTAGTTAAAACCTGGAACTACAGAAGAGTTCTTCAGAATTGATTGTGGCATCTCTACCGTGTGGCATCTCTACTCGTGGCCCGTGACATGTCTTGTGAATTCTCCGGCCGAAGCTCCAAATAAACCGTCAGTGTTTGCCATCAAAGCTCCAGCTCTCCTCGTGTCTCTCTGAGTCCCGACTCCAATTGCTTCAGAAGTTTCCCCCACAATGCGCATATTAAAATAACACTGCTTAGAGGTATAGACCTGACATTAATGAAAGTTCATGTGCTACCTGAGTCATGTGACTAAATCACGTCAAATTCTCTTTTTTTATAAAACTTCATCATTCGTTTTTTCCCCTGACACTGTGTTGATCCATTAAGATCATTATGCATCAAACTTAATGTAAACATTCCCTCTGGAGATATCTTGTTTGAGACCCTTGTCTACAGTGCAGCCATCAGGGGTTTCCCTGGTCGCCTTACACTTCCTGTCAGAGAGTAACCTGACTCCGGAGGCCGGGACAATGTGGCCGCAGAGGAGACTCAAAATACACGACAGCACATTAGACAGAGACGCAGTAATAATTAATAAGGCTGAGGTTTACTTTATATCGAACAACTGATCAAATATTCATGAACACATTCTGGAGCACGGGACTACCAACCAAATGTAGGATATAAATTAAACATCCATCTGAATCAGCCTCCACAATAAAGGTGCAATGTGTGGAGTATTGACATGAATAACTTATTGTTTTTACATGCAGAGTTAACAAACTAACACAACTGACAGCCTCTGATGGCCTTTAACCTGTTATATATTACACACAGGGTTGAGTAGTAACAGATAGCATGTATTCAAGGATTAAGTCATCAGATTACAACATGTAAACAACTTTTTTTAAATTTATGAATGAAAAGTGTGCTTTGTAAAATACAAGTTGTACACCTGGAGTGTGTGCCTGTAGATTTTGTAAGTGATATTTAATTTGATCAACAGTAATGCTAGATATGCAAAAAGCAATATAAATCAAATGTCAATGTTTGTGAATGTTTGTGCCATATTTGAGTTAGGTAGTATTAGGTGCAACATATTACAAATATTTGTGCGTTGATTGCAAATGAGCAAAAATATAGTTTGGAAAAGATGTAATGTTAGGCAGAAATTAATGTTTGTCTTGATCGATCCACGAATGCAGCTTCAACACGTTTTCTTCCACTCCCCAAGATCTCAAAGTGACATTTAAAAAAATATATATTCTAAAATAGCTAAAAAAAGTTTCGTAAATACAAAAAATGCATATATTGCGAAGTCGTACTTCAAAAGCTGACATTTTGTTGAATTTCTTCGATAAAGTTTTCCTCTCTTTGCGCTTTGGAAGTAGGTGCAGTTGTGCCAGTAACCCTGTGCTACTCCCCGTGAAACTGTTTTAAAATCACTTGTTGCCGACAGGTTTCCCTTCTCTTCTGTCTCTTAAGCAAATGAGTGCACGAAAAGAGAAACAGACTCAAGTCAAATAAACAAACAACTAAAATCAAGACCACATACGCAGCTTTTCATTTGATCTAATCATTCTAATACTCAGGTTATTTTACAACAACATGGCCACCTGTAATAAAACTAAGTGGTGCTCGTGAAAATGTTTTTATTTTTTATTTGTGTGTACAACAAAAGCTTGTATATCTAAGTTTGCTGTAGGCTTGTGGTGCATTTAAACTTTTTGGCCGACTTGCAGGCAACGTACTGTGAGCTCTTTAAAACTAATGATTTGGTGTCTGTCTGTGTCAGAGTCTTTACCTGCGCTCTCTGTGCCTGCTGGGTCTGTGGCTCTGTCGAGGGATGGAGGTGCTCTGGCTGCTCCTCAGACATCCCATGACAGGGGAAGGGGGCAGAGCGGCACCCCGGGGGGCAGATTCCCCCTCGGCCTCATCAACAAGGGAGGAAGTAGAACCTCCCATGCTGCTGGCTCAGGAGGAAGCGCCCTGAAGGAGGAGGCAGAGGGAGAGTTTGAAGTGAGATCAATTATTCTGATAATGGAGTACAGAAATGTTTACAACAAATAATGCAGAATATTCACAGAAAAGTGGTTGCTTTGTATTTGGATAATCAATAATGTAACCTTTCATGCAAAAATGTAAGAAAAATGCAAATCTCAAAATGGGGAGTTAACTGCTTTTCTCATTTTGTATCATACTAAAGTAAATATGTGTAACAAAACAATAGTTTTAGAGTGATCACCTTGGACATATTTCTCCTTTTTTGTGCACAAAACAACTAATCGATAAAACTAAGACATATTCAGCAGATTCATCGATAATGACAGAGATTAGATTTTGCAGCCCTAACTTGTTTTTACAGTCAGTAAATGTGACTCATAAAAGATGTCATGTGATGCAAGTAGCACATATTTTCATTGTTGCTTCATTGGTTTAATTAATTAATTAATTAGCTGCTTGAATTAAAAAAAAAGAAAATAGTGTGAATAAAGAAGAAAAATATTGACATTTAAGAAACCAAAACCAAATAATTTTGACTTTTTAAAAAAAAGACTACTCAAACTGATTAGTTAATTATCAAAATAGTTGGTGATTATTTTAATAATTTAAAGACTAATCGATGAATCGACTAATGGTTGCAGCTCCCTCCCTGCTCACTCCACAGTTTTGTCCTTGAACAAGGACTTAAAAGGTGTGTGATACCATCAGGAGCTCCAACTTCAGATGTGTTACAGACTCACAGTTCAGAAGACAAATGTTCTCCATCAAAAATGTCCTGTATCATAATAAAGATACAATCTTAAAGCATTTGTCACATAATGTATATCTGGTTTTTCATGCATCTGCTTCTGCATGACTAAAATCAGTACATTAAAATGTAAGACTCAAAACTTGAAAGTGAATAAATACTCTGTGTGGTTTGAAGAAAGCATGCAGGCTGAGTGAATCCCTCTGCACCTCAATGCAGATGCTTCCCTGCTGGTAGTGAAGTTCAAATAGACTTTAAGGTAACCTGGTGCACCTGCAGTACAGCTGGTGGCTGCGTGGGAAGCTGCAGAGCGGCCGGCAGGAGGACGCTGAGACACAAAGCAGCGCAGGGGAGAGTTAGTGAGACTTACCCGACTGCAGACAGGACACTCAGTGCACCAAGGAGAAGAATATTCCTGTCAGCTGCCTGAGATCTCCATGCATCCTCTTTAATTTAAGCCCGATGTGCACAGTCACCACTGTTCTCCTCTCACCATCATAGACAAGCCACTGGGAATAAAACACACTTCCTGTCACATAATTCACAATAAAGCTGCTTTTGACAGATACGGTTTGCAATTAATTTAAATGCATGCTTTTGATAGGCAAACAAATACAAATGTTCATGTAAAGTGCGATTCTGTCACAAACTCATCATATATATTTGTTGTGATCTTTTAAATATCATTTGGAAAATCAATTGATCTAGCTTGAAATATTTTCTTCTTTGCACTTTTACACTTCATATATGCTTTGATGACTTTATGTTTTTAATTATTAATCAATTGTTTATGTTTTTATTTGATAATCTATTGTTTCTGTTGTTTTATTCTAATGTTATTAATTTTGAACTATTTCTTAGCTATCAGCAACTCTTTTGATAATTGATTTACTATAACTTGTTTTACAAACAAAACTGGGAAAACGTGTTTGGTTCCAGCTTCTCAAGTGTATATTTGCAGTTGACATATTAGGGACAATCTAATATAATGACACATACAACATTTTGGGCTGCTGGTTGGACAAAACAAGCAAACTGTGGACATCTACATTGTACCTAACAATAATTAAAAAAAACTTGTTTATTTTGTGTTTATTTTGTAAGGTTCCCTCTGCTTCCGGTCCTCGCAGTGGCTAACTGTGGCTAGCTTCACTGTGCAGCTCGCCGCCGTGGACAATTACCTTTGTTTCCCGGGACATCTGTAGGACGGAAAGGACACCGGGCAGCCGGGACGTATCGATCTCTCATCCGGTCAAGATGAATATCTTCTTCCCACATTAAGTTCCAGCATAATGGAAGCTACATACCGAGACAGTCGGTTCCGTTACATTTCCCCACCAGACTCCATTATAAATATAGTAATATAATATTGCTTGATTTATACACGTGCGTACATTCTGTAAAACATAAATTAAAGTTTGTCTTAGGAATCATTGCTGCTTTCTTTTTAATTCGGCATAGAGATAACACACCAACCACTTAAAACATGTATAACAACATTAATTAAATAATAGCAGCACTACTTAATTTCCAGGAAAATATCATTCAACATTCCTAGGTTTTTAGCAATGACTATGGTTTAGTCTTTGAACTAACAATGTTCCTGTCAAATGGTCAACACATCTCTGTTCGTCATACTTATTGGAAACAAAATAATTAACAGCTAAAGTTAAAAGTGACCTTCGTTTCTTGACATATCACAAAAGTGGTTGAGCAAAGTAGTTTGAGGTAGTTTATGAATGTTCTTACCTGCTCATTTTAGTTAACTTAGCATTATGAAGCTTAGTTGCTTTTGAACCCATTTAAAGTTGTTTCGATTCGGAAAACGTTGCTTCTTGTCGTAGTACATTTAACCAATGTTTACACCAACAAGTCTAAGTTATAGATTAAGTTTTCCTGGTTTGTGGCAGAAATAAATCGTTAATTGTTTGTCTACCATTTTGAAAGCCTTTTTAACGTTCACGTTCAACAAGAAGTAGACAGGCGAGGGGGACCAATCAGATTCGACCAAATACAAAAAACACTTTTTGAAATTAAAACATTTGTATTTTGCCCTTTTCTTGTTGTTTTAAAAATGGTTTCCCTTACATATGACTTTAAGAGTATATGAACGTCAAAAAATCAACAAAAAGACAGGCTGAATCATGCAAACAAATAGTAATGTACCCAAACGTCAAAGATCCACCTGGAACAACTATAAATACAACACTCAATTTTATTGAGGAACATTCATGTTACAGTAACATTTACTACAAGTTGATTTATTTAGTTTAATACCAAAATGTATCCCTTAAAATCGCATCTGTAAAACATGTGATTCAAATAAACAGGCTAAACAAAAATATCTTTTACATCAGAAGCAATATCATTTATCAAATCTCAATGTCAGAATAAACTTCAAATCTGAGTCAGTGTTTGATTGCTGAAACTTGAATTAAAGATATTTTAATATAAAAAAAGTTTTAATAGAAAACTGCAATGATTACTCTCAAACACACGCAGAATAACATTTCTGAATGGAGGAAATATGGAGAGACAACTTCTATATTTTTATATCTAGAGGTTTTAAGAAAAGTCCTATTCATCAATATTTAAAAAGGTTTATCCTCTGTACAGTGGCCTTTTAAGGACATTACATTAATCGCCTGATCTGACGTGTTTTTAGTGTAGAGCAGCCTAGGATAAAGAACAATGTTTTCTGATGAACTAAAACATTCAACAGAATTTTAGTTGTGTGTTTAACAGCGTTCCCTGAAGGCACCACGGTGTCCCAGCTGCTTCTTCTTCTTCTATGGTCATTTTCTCCAAACCTCCTCCCCAGAAATAAATGTGGCTTTGACGTTGAGGGTCTCATCGAGCAAAACCAGGTCTGCAAACACAATAAATGGATTATCGTTTCCGTCTGTACGCTGCAGAGAGAATGATTCATCTTCCAGTAAATCCTCACCTGCGTCCGACCCAAAGTCCAGGTTTCCCTTCCTGTGGCTGAGACCCAGGAGTTGAGCGGGATGCAACGAGGCAGCTTCCAGAGCCTCCTCTACACTGCAGCCTGGGCGTATAAGAAATTGAAAGAAGATTAGTTAAGTTAGTAAACTATTTGGTTATCTTTTAACAGTGAGACATATTAATCCCTGGGGAAAATTGAGTTTTGTTACAGTTGCTCCATTTCAATTAAATCAAAAATAATTAATTTATTAAAATATGCAGACTGTACTGCAATATATTACAACAATAGATATGTAAACATATTAATATAATAATATATACAATAGTGAAATTATATTGTTTCTGAAAATAAGATATATACAATTGTGTAAAAAGTGTTTAACTCTGAGTGGCACAATTAAGGTACGCACAAATATAGCTTGAAATATATATTCTAATACAGTATTAATGCCAAAGTGGTATACATTTTACACAATGTAATTGTTTTTGCAGATATATCTATTTTTTTCTCTTTAATTTGTCACTCTATTTTTGTATTACTTGAAATGTTGTCCAGAAGTTAGCTGTAGTATAGGTTATGCGTAAAGTATCAGTATCATTTTGTTTGTTGAACTATGTATTCTTTTAAATTGTCTTATTTATTGTTGGATAATAGCATGTTATTGGTTTTTCCATTTCCTCGAAAAGTACCTGCAACATTCTTGATTGAATATTAAAAATAATGTTGATACTATAGGACGAAGATGTCCTGTCCAACCTCAATGTTATTAATATGTTGTGATCAATTGTCCTTATTTCTGGTTCTGACAAATCATTTTTGGTGAGATATCTCAGTATTTTCTGGGAGAACAGAGATGTGTATAGGTTTTCCAAAATGTGTAATCTCTTATTTTGTTGCATAAAAACTCACCTGAAGCATGTTTAAAGTGCCGCACACACATATCCATCGTGGCTATGCTGCCGCTGAGTGTCTTAGTGCCTATAACACAAAGATTTCAGAACATGTATTTATTTGATAATACATGTGTTGCCTCTCAGAAAATGTGTTACTTTTATTTTTCAAACCAAGATAGGAAGTAGAGACCTGCCACGTAGGCATGGAGACCCTGGATCTCGATGACCTGCTGACCCAGAGTGTGACGACCAGGGGGGAGCCCCATCGCTGTGATCGCATCCGTCACCAGCACCAGACCTGAGGGTCACAGACAAGAGGACGGGAGGTGATGTCAGGACAAGGGCAAACTCTTACTACCAAACACAACAACAACAACAACAACAACCATGATCTCTCTACTGCCTACTGGGCCAAAGAGGTTAGGGGCAAAAAGAGTTGCAGCATGACCTACAAGATACAAAGCAACCACAACAAGATTCACAACTTCCACAAAAGAATGCAAAATGTCCACAAAGAGACACAACAAACCAAAAATAACTCGAGGCAAATCTTTGTTGACTGATAGAAACAAAAACAAAAAAATGCAAAACAACCAGAAAGAGATGCTTCACAAACCATAAGGAAACAACAACAATAATACATAGAAAATAACCAAAAAGAGAAAACATACCAGCACGAAGAGATGCAAATGTACCAGAATAAATGCAAAACAACCAAAAACAATATCTACAAAGAGGTAAAAGGTACAACTAACTTAAACAGACACAAAACAACAACAAGACAAGGCAAGAGCACAAAGACATGCAAAATGAAATAGCCCAAACTTCACGGCACCGACCGGAGGGGTGGGCTCGGTGTGCGATCCTCAGCGCTGCAGGGTTGGTGTGGATCCCGTCAGCGATCATGCCGTAGTAAACCTTCCGGCCTGCAGGGACCTGGTCACTGGTCAGCAGACCCACGATACCAGGGTCCCTGTGGTGGAACTGCAGAGCAGACAGCAGGAGTGAAGGAAGTACTCAGATAGTCCAATGCAATACAAGTACTTATACCACACTGTACAAATATTCTCTTACAGTAAGAGTTCTGTATTGAAATGTTCCGTCAGTCATAGTTTAATCAAGAAGTATTAAAAGAAAGAAAATGTGCAAGGCTGTGACAAATGAAATGATTGTTTATGTAAATAACATAATATCACAACTAATTTGACCCAAGGGGTTACACAGGTCAACTAGACGTAGATGACAGATCAAAGAAAAGCCCGAAGTGACACCTTCACAAAGTACAGTAAAGCATAAACAAAGGGAAAGTCGCCCCACTGTGATGTAAAACAAGATACTGTAAGTTATTTTATCAAGAAACTATCTTTAAATAATGACTTGTCATTTGTTGGACTCACAGGCAGCATGGCATTGAAGAGGTGGGTGATGAAGGAGGCTCCGTGTTGAACGGCCTCCTCCGCCTGAGACATGTTGGCCACAGAGTGACCTGCCGGAGCAGAAGCATTCTGTTCATAGAGCCAGAGGAGCTAAATGCAGCTAACTAAACTGCTTCATGTGTTTTTGATTTGTTTATATTTGCTAAGGACATGTGTAGCTTTTATTTACATTTTACATTTAGGCTGTGTGACTTTTTATTTGTATTGCAAGTGTACCCTCCGTTTCTTTCAAATGTACATAATAAAGTTTTTGTAATTGTAAAACACACCTTCTCAAAGCAGTATTTATCCTTGGGTTTTTTGGATGCGAGTAAACGCTGCTCACCTAATGACACCGTGATTCCCTTCTGGCAAAGATCCCTGATCACCGATTGGCTGCCGTCCAGCTCCGGAGCCAGTGTCACCATGGCAACGCTGTCCAGGCCGCCGTAGGTTTCCATCAGGTCCCTGAACCCGCCGCTACTGAAGGTCCTGAGAAACTGCTCCGGGTGAGCTCCCTTCTTCTCCAGGCTGATGAACGGGCCCTCCAGGTGAAATCCTGCAGACAGGAAATATACAATTATATTTATAAAAAAGATAGATACAGATAATACAATATTTTAAAGGGTATGTCTGCCAATGTTGGGGTATATCAAAACCTGATGTATCTCAGTACTGTCTTACTGACACAAATACTCTCTTGAAAACATGTTGTTACATTTGCAGATAAGTAGAAAAGCAAAGATTCAGAAGTCCTAACATTCGGAAAAAGAAGGTTGTAATATTTAGTGGTTTTATTTCAACTCAATCCCACAAACGCCGTCCTTTTGACACAAATACTCACTAGAGAAAAAAAGTCAAGCAAGGTGGAAAAGGACAATTATAATTAAAAAATGTTTTAAATGAATTTATTTGAAAACATTTATTTTATTTTATATTTTACTTTTATAATTCTAAAAGTTACCAGACATTTTGTGGGGGCAATTCAAGCTTTAAAATACTTTTTATGTCAAAATTGTTCAAAAATAAGTAATATTTCAAGAAAAAACAAGCTAATATTTAAGAATGAAATAGAAAGATAAAGAAAATCTTAATAATTCCTCCTTTTTGTTGATGAAGCTAAACAGAGCCACCGACAGGAAGCCAGACAATATTAAGAAGCAATAACAAATTGTTGGTTTTCATGGGAAGACAAACAACATAAATATACAGAATATATCCAGACTAATCCTCTAACATGATTCAGTCAGATTACACTCACCAAGAACCCCAGCTCCATGCGCTCCTCCATCGTGAACTTTGACCTGAGGCAAAACCTGAAACACATTTTGAGTAAGATTCTATGTTGTAGAAATACAAATGTATTTCAGTCCTCATTGGAAATCCAAAACAATGCACATGTTAATATGTTTATAAATAAATAACATTTAATTTGTAAAAGATATCTGATTTAAATGATCTAGTCTGATATTGCAAATGTGATATGATCCACAATATTGTAGGGAATTATACTTTTTGTATAAATATTCTTATTCTTTATATATAAAAAATAAAATATATGAAAATTAAAAAAATATATGAAAATAATTATGGTGTGATTTTCGCCTTTAAGCATCTCTTACGATTTGGATTTTGCAGTAATCAATATTGTGAAATGAATTCATTCTTATTGATTGCAAATAGTTTGGTGCTTGATATACAAACAATGCAGGACCTATATAGGCCACAAGGTGAACCTCGAAAAGTCCTTTCGAAAAGAAATCCCGCTCCACAGAAGTGGAACTACATAATCTTAAATTCACGTGACGGACCGTGGAACTACTTTTGACCAAGATATTATTACGCTTTGAAGGGACTAGTTCAGCCAATAATTACGTGCGTAGAAGAATTGACAGGAATTTTAGCGACAAACTTTTTTTTGGTGGATAAGCATGACTCGTTCTTTTTTATGAACTAAAGATTGTGTAGTTCCACTTCTGTGGAGCGGGATGAAACGATAACAGGGTTCACCTTATGGCCTAATACTGACTATCCCTCCTCTGGTTCCTGATGGGGAATAAAGATTGAAAGCTGGTTATAAGTGTTACCTTGTGGTAGACGTGGGGGGGCGAGGTGACCAGCGTGGGG
Organism: Pseudochaenichthys georgianus; assembly: GCF_902827115.2. Lineage (NCBI taxonomy): Eukaryota > Metazoa > Chordata > Actinopteri > Perciformes > Channichthyidae > Pseudochaenichthys > Pseudochaenichthys georgianus. The sequence continues at coordinate 7,149,403 of NC_047510.2, forward strand.
CAGAAGGACGTCACGCCATGCTCCAGGATCTTTTTGGCCACTAAAGAAACTCCGCTGCCGGCATCGTCGCAGGCCTGAGAGAAATCGATCCCGTATCCTCCTGCAGAGGAAATGACATGTTTCATCTGAATAATCTCCAAAAGGAAGATTCTCATGGTTTGCTCATTGAGCTTCAGAGTGTGTGATGCAGTTAAGAATGAGTTGCAGGTTCAGTTTTTAGTCAGGGGACCAAATTAAAAAACATTTGCGATCTCTCTGTGAACTTTTGTTTAACCTCTTTCTTTTAAATCCCAGATGAATAGAGTGCCACAGTGACGCGCCCTAAAACCCCGAAGTAAGTTAGCATGTTACCACTTCCGGTTCCTTCTACAAAAACCAAAGCAATTTCTCCATAGGATTTTGGAAAATAGCTGGAAATAAGGTCTGTGGTTGAGACACATTGAAGAGACAGATCACGTTTTGTTCAGCCGGATAATCTCCACATGTCTACCCTACTTTTATCATTTACCATTGATCTGAACGTCGATAAAGCCCGGGGCGATGATGCTGCCTTCACAGTCCACACACTTGTCGGCGTAACCGTGCTCATCGAAGAAAAGTTTCTCTGGATCTAAAATCTTTCCGTCACGCACCCACAGGTCCTCTCTGCATGAAAACAGACACACACACACACACAATCAAGTATTTCCATTTAAAAATACATTTAAAACATGTACTTGTTACTCCATTAGATTTATAGATTACAGTTTTTATATAGTTTATTGGATTGGGTTAGGGTTAACAGTGAAAACGCTACAAGAATATGATGATCCTATAGATTATATTGCTGCAGATTAAACTAAAATGCAACATAATGCAGCAGTAATAATACATCAGAAACATCATTTATAATAGTTTAGTGTAGTGTGCGTGCGTGTGTGTGTGTGTGTGTGCGTGCGTGCGTGTGTGTGTGTGTGTGTGTTTACCTCTGCAGACAGTGGTCTCTCAATATCCTGCAGTTGATGAACTGAGTGATGGGAGCGTCGGACACTGATTTGTTGGATGGCATTTTTTGAGTGGAGTGGATAAGCTTCCTCTGACTGAGAAACACAGCAGAACAAATCAAACACTCCTCTTTGGGTGCATAATGTCATTAAATGTAACACGTAATGACAACAACACATTTGAAGATCAAAGTTCCCAAAGATCCCACCTTAAAAATAACATGGAAATTAGCGCTGCAACTAACAGTTATATTAATTTCAGGACATAACCTAAACCCCTGCACCTTAAATAGTGGTTGCTGCCAATGAATCCACATTTTTTAGATAATTTAACAAATGCCTTTTTTAAAGTGTGTGTTGACTTGTAATCCTTTTGATAATTACCATCTGAAAGACATGTCTCAATCACTTTATCTGATGATGCACCAGTATTAAATCATATCTCAAATCTTATCAGTGTAGGTGCAGCAGTTGACTTTGACCTGTGGTCTTCTTGTTGCTACAATAACTCTCTGGCTCTGGTTCTCTGGGGGGAAATGCACAACACCAAACTCCATGCAAAGAAATAGTAAATTAAAGCTTTTGATAGCTCTGACCTACTTTACATACCTTGAGAGACAAAGACGTAAAATGTCAACACTTGGAAGAGTCCAGTAGTCAACTCGGCATACACTAAATGTTTAATTCAACACTTCCTCCAGTCAAATATGAACTTCTTCTACCGCCACACCGTCGCTCTGCTTCCACACAATTACAGGAGATAGCTACGTTAAAACCCCATATTTTATAACCGAGTTCGTTGACAGTACATTCCGTATTTCCCTTCAGATATTTTGACTTTAGCAGGCAAAACTTAAGCGAACTGTTGTTTTACAGTGTTAAAGTACTTATCTAGAGTTGGTACCTGCCCCAGCCAGGAGCGTTTTCAGCTGATTCTGTGGAATAGAAACAGGGGAAACGGATGTCATGTGACGAAACGGAGCTGCAGGTCAGCTGATCAAAAATAAATAAAATAATTGATCATTTGAATCCTGCTGAATGCTGTATTCCGACCTATGATTCCGACACTATACTTCAGTACAAATACATTAATGCAGTTGTATTGTGGCATTCCTTCATTTAAAACCACAAGTTTGATATTTTTCAAAATACATTTGAGAAATTACTGCAAAAATAAATAAATATGCAAAATTATATTAACTGTATTCACACAAAGGAATAGCTATGCAGTGTGTGTGTGTGTGTGTGTGTGTGTGTGTGTGTGTGTGTGTGTGTGTGTGCGTGCGTGCGTGCGCGCGTGCGCGTGCTCAGAAACGAAAGGCACGCGTAGACACCAGGTGGAGCTCAAACACAACACTAGTTATTTCCCCAAATACAGAAACCTCACTTGACTTCTCTTCTAAAACCCTTTGTCAGTGCCACGAGTTCTGTATATTATATGCATTAGTACATGATGCTTTTGAAGCAGCATCATGTATGTCTATATCTATCTCTGTTATTCATATCTTAAAGTCTAAAATGTTGTTTTGTTCTGATTACATCCTTTATGGAAAGCCAATTCTCTGCAGGTTAAACACGTTCGGCTTTGATACATTACTGATAATCTTTCTCTATGTTTACTTGAGTTTACTACATTAAAAATGTAGGACTTTAACTTGTTATTTTGGCTGCTACTAACGACTGTTTTCATTATTGATTTACCTACAAATTGTGCCATAGATGTATCAGTGTACAAAATGTTAGAAAAAAGTAAATAAAAGTCTACCCCAGTAACTCAAAGCCCAAGGTGATGTTTTTAAATGTCTTATTTTTTGGTCCAAAACCCAAAGATATTTGCTTTAATATGAAAAAAGAGCAGCAAATATATAACAATTAAAGGCAGTCCTGCATGAGTTACTTTTCTTTTCTGTGAATCTACTAACGTTTGCAGCACAGTGTGACTCGTGAAGCGTTGACTGCAGCTTGTACCTGTAATGAAGTACTTTTACAGTCATCTTTTTATACTTTTAATAAAGAAATCCTTTGCTCGCCCAACAGCAGGGAAATGTACAGTGTTAAAACAGCAAAGGCTTACACATTAAATACATATAGTAAATTAAAGCTTGGTTAAATGAAGTAGCAGCATCATAAAAGTAAGTGAACTAGTTGGCAGAAATAAACAGTATACAGTATATATTACAGTCAGTAATAAAGTATTTCTACATCAAAGTATTTGTCCTTTGATCTCAGTACTGCTGCCACACTGTACGTTTGCACACAGTGCAGGTGCATGCCCACTTACCGTCCCACCTGATGTGAGGTTAGCAGGACAATGAAGCTACCCCTCTGCAGGATATCTTCACTCTACCAGGAAGTAGCACCAACCTCTGTCTGCAGCCCTAACCCCCCCCCCCCTGCAGCCCTAACCCCCTCCCCATTCCTGAAAGTCAACAATAAACTACGTTTCCAGTAAGCCGGATACCTCCCGAAGGCCTGCTCATCCCCATGGAGACCACTACGAGGGTCCGCAGGCCTGCGTCCCCTGGCCAAACCCGGCCAGGGGAGGTGGGAGCAGCTTTGGAGAACTCACATATAAGTAAATATATATACAAGTAGTAGTAGAATAATGCTGCTGCAGCTGATCTATAGTCTGGAGTCCTCACTAACACTAAGAAAGTGGATCACTCCAGCTCTGAGGTCTTTACTCTGACTTCCTTTCTGCCAAATACTTGTTACTTCAGAAATGTTGATTATCTTAAAACACTAAAGGGTTAAGGGCCATGAGATGTTTCCTATCTTCTGCTACATTACGAACCATGTAGCTCAAATGTCCCTCTTCCTTATAACCACCGATATCAGGCAGCATAAAGAGGAAAGACTCAAGAAGGTACAAGTACCTTAAATGTGTCTTTAATAGAGACCTTGAGTAAATGTACTTTATTACTTTAAAACACTGGAAGAGAAGGACAGTTATATTTCCCCAGGATGGATCAGAAAGATCTCCTCAAAGCGTCTCTGCGTGGACATAAGGAGGATTCTTGGCCGGTGAGTATTTGCGAGGAGAACCAGGACTGGTGTAATATATTTTACGGTCTCCGTGTCCCCCTCTTTGTGGGCCGTGACGTCAGTGTTCCCCTCAGTGACACAGTAGCTTTGTTTTGGAGTCTCCACATCTCATTCACGGCCGCTTAGCTCAGAGTCCGGGGTCTGCGCAGTCAGCGGCCTTTCAGCATCCCGACTCCTTAATCCTCCAGACTTTTAAGGCCCTGAATAAGCAGCCGTTTGTGTGCCGTTTGAGTGCTTCTTGTTACGCCCAGGCCTAGGGGAACCTCGGCGCAGCACAAAATAGCCCTCTCCCCACTCTCCCCACTCTCCCACTCTCCCCACTCTCCCCACTCTCTCCCCACTCTTCCCACTCTCCCCACTCTTCCCACTCTCCCCACTCTTCCCACTCTCCCCACTCTCCCCACTCTCCCCACTCTCCCCACTCTTCCCACTCTCCCCACTCTTCCCACTCTTCCCACTCTCCCCACTCTCCCCACTCTCCCCACTCTTCCCACTCTCCCCACTCTCCCCAACTCTTCCCACTCTCCCCACTCTCCCCACTCTCCCCACTCTTCCCACTCTCCCCACTCTCCCCACTCTTCCCACTCTCCCCACTCTTCCCACTCTTCCCACTCTCCCCACTCTCCCCACTCTTCCCACTCTTCCCACTCTTCCCACTCTTCCCACTCTTCCCACTCCCAATAAATGGTCAATGACACAGGAAAATGCGTCTGGTCATTTTAATGACCTGTTTAACGGGAAATGTCGACTTGCAAAACAGTTGCTGAGGACAGAGAGGGGACGATTGCTGGCAAGGTCATGGTGAAAGGTGACACTGCTCACATTCGGAGTTGCAACACAACAATATGAGTTTCTTCTGTGTTCTTCTCACATGATTTTAAACTGAACCTTTTTGAGATTTAAATTAGTTGTTTTCAGCTCACTTTTCCTGACATTTTAGGTTTGGATAAGATAATAAACGGGCCTGTTGGCCCCGTCCTCCGGTACGTGGCCAACAGGTGCAACCGCTTTGAAACGGGTCAGAACTCTTACATTCGGAGAAACACGCTGCCGTTTCACAGTTTGACACAAATGTGCCAAAACTAATGAAAGGAAGAAACATCTTCCCAAACTTCACAACACATGCAAAGCATTTGGAAAACATTCACTAACTTGACGAAACATGTGCAGCATTTACTAAAAGCATCGCGTAAACAAAAGAGATTTGCGTGCGTGCACCTGTCAGCCACCGTACTCAGGGCGGGCCCCAGGTGAGAGACCCTGTTTCAGGTAACTGCTCAAATGTCCTGTGGAAGTTACAAATAGACACAAAGTGATCACAAATAGACCAAAACTAAATATAACAAAAACACATAATATGATCACAAAGACACGCAAAGCCACCCACATGTGAATTAGGAAAACCAAGAGACACTGAATGTTTAAAAAAAGATGCTAAATAACAAAAAAGGGAAACAAAAAGACCAAAAAGACACACAATCAAAAGAGAAAAGAACACAAACGGATGTAAGACCTACAAAAAATTGAAATACAAAAAATTGAAAATGAAGAAAGTATCTATATATAAATAATAACACAAATAGGAACCAAATATAAAAAAGAATATATATAACTTCTCTCTATATATATATGTATACATGTAGAGAAGTTAGAGTTTAGATGTGGACATTTGAGGTCAAAGCCATCCAGATGATCTCCACCTCTCCTCCTCAGCGACACGTCACATCCTGTGAGATCTGAGGGTTTGGGTTGTTTGCACACAGACGTGGAGGGCTGGAAATAAAAGTGAATCCATTAGCAAACAAAGCCGCAGTGAAGCGGCTTCACACTCACTAATCTGCTCAATCTGTTGTCGTGTGTCCTCAATGAGCAGCCCCCCCCCCCTCTCATCCACGTCCTCCTCCTGGTTTAGATGTCTGAGGTAAGAGAACCGCAGCACAGACAGTTTCCATATCCATATACTAACAGGGCCCAAAGATGGTCAGTGAAATGATTACACGAGACAAAGTCAAGCAGGACCACATTTAAAGGATTCACTCATTATTAAAAGCAATTGTTACCAACAACCTTTTGCTGGTGGTTGACACTTGATTAATTGATCATTAGTTAAAATGTACCTTTAAATAGTATTAATTATTTGCATTATTTATTTTCCTTGTTGTAGTTGTGCTGATGTACATTTCTTTCTATTGTATCTGTTTCTGCTTCTGTGCTGCCACACCTGCTTCCCTATGGACATTTCCATTCATGGGATTTAAATGTTTTTTTGATTTGACCTTAGTTCATTTTATTTTCCTAATTCTTAAATATGTGTCATTCTTTTATGTTATGTTATTAATTTAATCTTTTCATCATTTATCTTCATTTTAATTGACCTTAATCTATAATAATAATAATAATGCTTTTATTTGATCTCTTAATCTTATTTTATAATCTTGTAATTGTATTTAATGTTAATCATATTTTATTTAAATTTAAATGTCATGTTTTATTATATTTCCTTTCTTTTTTAATTGTATCTTAATCTAATCTTATTTTATCTCGATTTTATTTCATTAAATGTCATTTATTTTATTTATTTGAATTTTCTTCATCATAAAAATCCAAGTAATTAATGTATATTAGTCAGATAATTAAAGTTGATGTGACTTCATGTTCCGTCTGCAGCAGCATGTATTATTGTTCTAGAAAGCTCTGGATCTCCTGGAAGGGGAGTTTACAAGAAGTAAAGGGGGAAGAGGATAGAGGAGGGGGGGGAGTATCTCCTTTCCCTTTCTTCACCTCACATCCTCCCCCATCACCCCTCCACCCTCAGCAGCTCAGGCCTGTTTGCATTCCTCTCAGTTAATAAGTGTTTGTCTGATCCCTGGCGGGGGGTGTAAAGATCACCCCACACAAACACCTCCTCCTCCCACCTGACTCACCCAGCTATAAAGACAACAGGAGTGATGCTGTGAGGAACAGAGGGGGAGGAGGGGGGAAGGCGTCATACACGCTGCTCAGCCATTAACTTTATAACAACCAGCAGGCTGCAACATTACATTCAGTACTGTGGGCAATCCCACAGGAGCAATTTGGGGTGAAGTGTCTCGCCCAGCGACACAACGACATGCTGACTGCAGTGGGACTCGAACTTGCTATCCCCTGACTAACCGCTGAGCCACAGCCTCCTACATGCAGGCTGAAATCCATGTAAAGGCAACATCTAAAAAAACAGGTGTTCATTTTTATAACTTATGCTGTTTGGGTCGTAGATCATTTCAACAAGAGTTAGCGCGAGAGGATGCCATGTTTGCAGAACAAGCCCACATTTAATAAGATCATGCCTCGTATGCATATTTAAACATAACATGTCAGAACACTTGTAATACAAAAAACAAGTGTCCTAATGTTAGTAGTCATCTGGGGAAGTTTTGTGGTGACCTCTTTAGGTTACATCTTTTAAACAAATATTACAATACATATCTTTAAAGGCCGTTTTCTCCAATGAGTTTTCTCTCTCTCAGCAAATCTCCACGTCAGTAGCACTTACATCCGGCAACAGTTTCATTCCAATCTATATTCTGAAGCTGAGAGGGCTTTGTTCACACATCACTTAGAGCCTGATTACAAAGAGATATCCAAAATCCAAGAGGTAAACAACGTTCACCCTAACATGTGAACAATGTGTATATCTAGACATTTCACCCTGTTCACTTGTATCGCAAAGGAAAAGCCATAACTGGCCTTTTACATAAATAACAATAGCCATGGTCTCCTTGTGTTAAAGTTAAAACCTTCCGTCAGCTTAAAGTGTCCGTTGGCTGCGGCGTCACTTTCCTCACGTCAAGTCAATCATTCCTCAAGTAAACAGGTTATTAGATCACATATTAAACCCAAACTAAGTCTCTGGCGTGGTTTTTTATCCTGATTTCGGCAAAGGATCAGGGAAATGTCATAGCCTTTTCATTTGCAGGACTTTACTGGCTACTAAGGCCCCTTTATAGTGAGCAAACTATGTTTTTCTTTCACAGATTTTGAACACCAAAAATTACATTTTTAGTAGTAACATTTATCAGGATCACCTATGGAGTCTGTTACTCACATTACCGGACAACAAAATACATTCTGAGATATCATAATAGCAACACACAACAAGGAACATAATGTCAAGTCAGGGTTTTTTTCCTGGATAGGTGAAATGCAGTCGAGGACGAGGGAGGGCTCCTCAAACAGAAGCTGGAGCGGTGATAAAACACGGCTCCATATGAAATCAAAAGCTGCCATTGAACAGTCCTGCTGCAGCACACTGATAGCAGAGAGAGAAAAGAGCAGGCTGCTACAGAGCAGGCCAAAAGACGGATGGACGGATGGACTTTATTGCATTTGTTAAGTAAAACTAAATGTATAGTAAATACATACATATCAACATTATAAATAGTTTCTATTGGATACACAATATCAATTATAAAGAAACAAGTTGGAGCACACAATATAACTCTAAAATACAAACATAGGATGGATTCTACAAACATTACACAAGTGGGCAAAGAAAAAAGCTCAAATGTAAATGTTAAAACATCCCGACTGTGAGCTGGTTGTGGGAAATGGAATCTTCCTGGAAGCCGCCTCTCCCACTCCGATCAGCTCATTCTGCTGACGCACTGAAACACAACAGAGTCTTTGCTGGGGGTGTGAGGGCCGTGCCGAGCAGTGGGGGGGGGGGGGGGGGGGGTCCGGGCCCCGCACCAGGTCTGACGGGGCGTGCCTGCACGGTGCCTTTTGTGGCCGGCGTCGCCCCGGCAGCTCACCTATTGAGGGGAGAGTCTAAGATATGTAAAGCAGCAGTTGGAAGAAACAAAGACATAAAGAAATCAAATGAAAGTTTGGGAAGGAGTTAGCGCAGAAAGTGCCCTCTGTGCTAAATGCTTACGCTCTGGGCCGAGCTGATGGGCGCTGAAACACGGAACAAGAAAGGAGTGATTAAAGAGACGCAGAGGTATTTTTCCTTTTCTCATTGAGCTGGTCCAAGTCCTGCAGCAGGCGGCGGGGTGAGGCCCCCCCGCCCCACAGCATTCAGAGGCAGGCCTGGGCATGCCCGGACGCCAAGGTCAAACTGTGGCCGTCAAGAACGCACACAGGGATCAGCCTCCCCCCTCCCCCCTCAGCCTCCCCCCACCACCACCACCGCCGCACCCAGCTGCATGCAGGGCTCTGTTTGTTTGTTCAGTGGATTCCCTCCTTTTGCATCAGCATCCCGCCTCTTTGGAGCAGCACACGCCGGTATCAGGTGACCTTTTCTGTTAGTGATGTGCAAGAATGAACAAACGTATATTTTTCAATTCAATCTTTTTGAACACGTTTTTTTTAAACAATTGTTTTTAGTGTCCAGCATGTACCGACTTCTCCCATCTTATTTGCTGTACTGGCTCCTCCTCAGATAGTCCCATTTCAGGGGTTGGGAAGTTTCATGAGCTGTAAGTCATAATGAGGAATGTTTAAAGTATGTATGTGACGGGCTCATGGATCAGATGAGCCAAGAATACATTTTTCCAACACCACTTGAATGCAGCACAAACACCCTTTAGATCATTGTTCAGTGACATCTATGACAGTGTATCGATTACCCTACCTATAAATGGGATGCTAAATAAAGCATACTGATGAATATTTTATTATTTAAATGAATTCATGATGACTGTTATTGTATAAGAGAAGTTTTAAGGGAGCACGAACGTGTGTACTATAACAGACCAAGGATTAACTGACGCCATTTCATGACAGAATAAGGGCTCAATCAATTTTAAAGGCTTGATTCATTGACATGAACCAACTTAAAGTGATACTGTGAAAAGAGTTGGTTGCCCATGCCTACCACCCGGTTGATTTCGTGATTTCGTAAAAACAAAAATGTATTTGTTCTTCTTTTGCACATCTCTACTCCCAGCAGCACCGTGTGGCTGTGAGTGTCAGAATGTCACCTTATATATCGACCATCAATATACAGTATGTTACTCTAATATATGTGGATTGAGATTTTAAAGAGCCATGTCATTGCCTTGTCATCGCATGAGAAGCATCTGAAGCACACAATGCACATATCTGGTGTGAAATGTCGCTGACGTCGCAGTGTAAGCTGAGAGTATGTTTGGTAACTGACTCGAGTGTTTAGACCACATTGTTCTGTCCCTGCAGTGAGTCACTAACCTTTAAGTTACCTGGGGAGCAAAACACTGCAGACGACAACAACAAGCAGGAAAACATCCGACATATTAAAAGCAACTTTAACGACATTCAAGTTTTAGTTGAAGTTTCTCAAGGGTGAGCTGCTACACAAGTGGCACCATTTACAAGCCTGTCTGTTAAATATGTTTATATATACGTATAGGTATATGTATATGAAGTTGATATACTACTAACAGAAGTAGTGTTGATGCACTTCATGTATAGGTGCTTTGTACTTTGTTTTAATATATGCTTTATGAATCTTACTCACGTACCTACTTATGTAAGCTATTCATGAAAAGTAGTTCAAAAAAGAAAAAAGAACAAATTGACATTGAAATTCTGATGAAATAATAGAATTAGAAAAAGTTCAATTCTAAATGGACTTATTACTGGTTATAAATAATTCAAAGAAAATTAAAATACCACACCATTTTTTGCTATCACCTTTTTGCTAGACCTTTTGACCATCTTAAGCATGAGTCTGTCGTCCTTCCCTCTGCTTGCATAGCTCACATGCAAACACTTGGGGTCAAAGAGGTCAAATTACAATAAACAAGCAACAGTGACCTAAAAAGAAAAAACAATTCCTTTCCTTTTATTGACCAAAAATGTATCGCAGGGTCAGTAGGTGACTTATCAAAAAAAACATTGAGAAGAGTAATCCTTTTCAACAATAGGTCATTAACATCCGCCTCCATTTTGACCAAAATAAACAATGAATTATAATAATATTCCAAACTTTTTTAGGTTTAGAAACAGTATGGAATGTTCATTATATCTAAAGTTACAATACAAATTGTCATATTGTGTTTCAAACAAAAAAGCATGCTACTTTAACGCCTTTTGGTGTCACGTCCTGGCATTTAGGATTTGCACCACTTAAAACCCCCGTTTCCATTCTCAACTTGTCACAAACAAACAAATTGCCAACGAGCTACGGGAAGGCGGTGGTACCCCCGTCATGGCATGCTTCCTGCTTGCTCTACGCATGCGCCCCCCCTCGCCTAAACCAAACAGAGTATTTCTAGTAAGAGAAAGTGTCAAATGATACTTGTTGTGTTCGACAAGTGAAAGGGAACTCAGAAAATGATTTCAGATTCAGTGGTCTCCTGTTAGTTAGTTCGATCCATTCCTGTCTACTATGTCGCTCTTTAAATACGTCCCGAGTATAGTGATAAACTTTCAAAATGACTTGAGAAATTACGATATGATAAAACTGTATTATCCAATTATAGTGGACAAGGGGCATGCTGAACTCTCCTTCCCTGCTCTCTGTGGAAGTTTACTGGTCACTCCAGAACAGGCTTTGTCATGCCGCTCTCCTCCTGAAACACCTACAAAAGAGCGTCCCCCCCGCTCGGCGTAATGAATGAAGAGGCCCTCCCACTGTTTCCCTGGGTATTGTCTCCATGTTGTTACACCGAGTTTGTATTGCTCGCTAAGCCTGTGATGGATGTCGGATTACCCCTTGGCCTGTGTCTTCCTGACAAAGAAGGCATCAGCCTGCACTGCAACAGAGGACACACACAAACACACACAGGCAAACATGCAGACACACACAACCCAAACATACACCCACCATCACCCTGAAGATCCCGCATACAATGATCTACGAATCTCTGTCGTGACCCAGACACCCCGAACTCATCCACACATATGGCACTGACAGGATATGCATGTGATCTATAGACAACTGTCATGTTTTACTGCATTTTAATAGACTTTGGCATGTAGATATATTGTATCAATCATATTTTTGTTAAGCATTTAGGAAATTATTAAATCTTCCTTTTCAAATGTTGTTTTTGAGTTTGGGAACAACAAAACGCAAAACGTCCTGTGAATGGAGATTGTACAGTCCACATTTCAAAAGAGAAGATAAATAGGTAAGAATTTTAACAAAAATGGCTAAAAATATGCCATTGCCAAAAGCAGGCAAATTCTTATAAACAGAGACACAATTAAGCTAAATACAATTATGAATCACCATGATGAATGCAACCACAAAACCAAAGAAAGTGTCTGTAAATGCAGGAGGGAAAATGTAATGAAAAGTGAATGTTTAAATCAACCGGTTGATAGGATCTTTTAAGTGTATTGAAACCTGTTTAACCCACCACCAAAACTTTTTTTAAGTATTAGAAGTCCTTTCAGAGCAGAGTTTAAGCAAACAGAAAATAAACTATAAAACTTAAGAGCTACTCAGATGTATTTTATGAAGTTGAGTTTTCATGATGAGATAAAATGCATTTTCACCTCCAAAGAAACACAAACTGTTGTCCACCTTTATTATGACTGGGAATGTGTCTATTTACCTTCCTTTTGGGGCCAGATTACACCTTCTGAAAATATTCCCAAAACAAAAAGTTGGTTTTCGTCATATTTCTAGTCTAGTATGGAGTCCCACAAGGTTCTATACTGGGTCCTCTCCCTTTATTTATTTAGATGCTCTTTAATGGTCACAAAACACAACCTCTTTTGTCACTGTTATACTGATGACATTCCCATCTACCGAAATATTTAGATCCTTTACTTCAATAAAAGTAATATATTACAACAATCTTTAAATAACCTGTTACGGTAATAGCTATAACTATACCACTATATTAACGGATGAAGGATTTTAGTCATTGGATGTCTGAATCTTTAGTTTTCAGAGAAACAAGGGAGAAACACGTTGCATCTTAAAACTGCTTTAAAAAGCTGACTGCAATGATGAACTCCCATAATCCCAAACTGCTTCCCCATGTCACCTAACTAGTTGGTATTTGTGTTAAATCCTCCATTGACGCTATTTCTTTCTTTATTTTTGCTTTCTCTTTTCTCATTTTTTTTCTCTTTTGTTCTATAAAGCACTCTAGATTAACTGTGTTAAGTGTAAAGTGATATATAAATAAAGTGAAGCTATCATGCTGAAGAAAAAACTGACAGAAGGGGGCCAGTGGAGCCTCACTTTGGTAAGGTAAGCGAACTTAAAAAAAAAAAACAGCTCTGTAATAAAGCTGGGGCTCCTTCCAGGCCCTCTTTCTCCACCATCCCTCCACAGCCCTAATCAACCTCACAGCCTCCGTAAGACAACCCCCTCCCTACCCCAGCCCTACATGACAATAGCACCAGCAGTTACCCAGGAAACAGGTCTTTCATTAGCTGTGTGATAAAAAAGATGTATACCCGTCTCCTCTTCATCCACTTTTTCCACATCTTGTTTTTTTCTGAAAGATCCTGCAGATAAGCTTCATCTCTCAAGGGCTCACAAACATTACTTTCTTTTCTAAGACTTCCTCCACAAGAATACCAGTTAAGTCGTGGGGCAACGGAAACAGACAGGTCCAGACTACTGAGAAATTATATTTTCATGAGTTTCAGACCTCCCAGTGCCAGTGTCTTTGAATGATCTGTCTGGACTTTAACACAATATGCTATTCTCGCTCTCCTTCACTCTGTGACTCACATGCTAACAAGAACTATATTAACATGCACATAGACATTCCACTTAAAGACCAAATGGGGAAATATTCAACATTTGATATGGGTCATGGATTATTTGGGATTATTCCATATTTCTTCCTTATGTAGTTTAATCTGAAAAAGAAATGCCGATATTATTCTGTTTTTTGGAGCATTCTTTGAACATGTTTACATCACATTCACAATATACTGTATAGTATATCGCAATCATGGTTTTTATTTGAGTTTGCAACACACAGCCTCTTGCCTGTTTAGGGTCAGCTCTGTATGTTGGATACAAAACAAACTGGCCAACAGTTTGCAAACCTTGGGTTGAGAAGCACGTTTAAAGAAAGAAAAATGAGAAACAAACTTACTTTAGCAAACATTAGTAAAACCAAGGATATCAACGGGTTTCTGAATATGCTCTAATAACACACAGCCTATCTTCTCTAGAAGGGGGTTGAAGGAGTGATAAAGTAGGCTGTGTTTGCATGGTCATAGGAGCACAGTTGTAAAACTTAAACATTTGTTATTCATATCCTATTTTAATTCCTATTCGGAACTATGACAAGGGGACATACTACAGTAACTGTAGTGTAATGTAATATAATGTAGTTTTGTGAAGCCATGTGAACACCTAACTGAGGAATTGTGAACATTTTCATCCATTTACTTACCGCGCATACCAGATTATTTATGGCAAACGTCTTTTACGTCCTAGTTAAAACAAACGCTTCAAATAAAAGTTGTTATATCAATCCATTTTAGGAAAAAAACTGTGCATTGGTGGCATAGAAAATCAAACAAATTATGAAATAGGGATACAAGAGGGCAAACTATTAGTATCTTTTTGCCTCTTTTAGGCTGAACGTGACCATCTTCCCTGGTGTGGGCGTTTAGCACTTTCAGTTTGCAGCGTTTCTGGGTTGGAACAAGCGCTAAGGGTTAGCATTTCACCAGGAGGCTCTTCTTACCTGCAGCCATCAGCGAGGCCAGGGAATAATACCTGCATCGGGTTACCTTGGGCCTCTCATCTAACCAGCCTGCCACATTATAATTATGAGCCCTGCAGTCCAGCTGGAGCGCTAGGCCCAGCAGGTAATAGCTGTCCAGGGGGGAGGAAGGGGAAACGTCAGCTCTCCTTTCCAGGAAAAAAGCGCTTGGGCTTGGGCATGAACATGCAGGATCCTGCTCTTCCAGCAGCGTGTTGGGTGTCCATCATACAGAGGTGTAGCGTTACAGCACTTTATTCTCAGTCGTCATTGCCTCATCAAAGAGAGACGCGCTTAGTGACAGTCAGAGAGCCTGTCTGTTCACGACCTCCGGGGGGGACGCAGGCTTCTTATATTCTGTGGATTTGCATTTGACTACTGGCCACTATTCGTTTGACTCTCTGAACGTGAGCCACCTTGCCAATCTTCAGCGGGGTCAGAGAGAGATGGTGTGGTCTACAGCGGGGCAGACAGGCAGTGATATATGGGGCCGTGGGACACTTGTCCCCGTTAGACCCCACACCAACCCAAAGAAGGACCACAGATCTAAGTGAACAAGAGTCTGACTGAGCACAGACAAAGTCCTGAAAGAGAAACCCAGCCACCCCCTGCTACTATTACCCATCCACTGTCTGATCACAGCAAGGGCCCGAAAGAGATGAGCAGGAAAAGACCAGCATAAATCTCACGTACAGGCACACTAAAGCAAAGGGAGGCTGGAGGGGGAGGGTAAAAGCAGAAGAAAACAAGTATACAACCATACAAGCAGCTCACAATGATAAAGTCAACATGCTGATGTACAGTGGGTAAAATGTTCACTGTTACATCAGTAAACATGGCTAACACAGGGCATTGTCATTAGTTCTGCAGGTATGCGATCATACACCAAAGTATTGCAAACATTTTATGTTTACCTGATGATGTCATTAGATTCAACCAAATCTAATGATGGAGAAGAATTAAATAACATCCTCTGGGATCGCTACAAAAGTTTGACCAATCTATCACGTTAAAAAATAGACATTTCCCTAAACAGATAAACAAGTAAAGTCAAAGAATCTTAACGTTATTTGACTTTATCATCTGGGAAACATGAATATCTACATTTCATAGCAATCCATCAACAGTTGTTGGGATTTTTTCAATAAAATACAAACCATTTCGATCTTATTATGATCAATTGATCCTCTGGGGAACATGCATCTATGTGAATATAAAATCACCAAAGTCGTTACCGTCTCTGGGGACCAAGAACGTTTTTACAACATTTCGTGGACCTCGTAGTTAGATATTTTATAATATTTTACTCCAGTCACAAATATCAACTTCATAATTAGCATTATAAGAAAAGTCAGATGATAATCAAAGTCAGAAGGATTGAACCTCTGGGGAACATACATATGATAAATAAACGTTTACTTATCCATCAAGTAGATATTTTATTGAAAAAAGCCTGTTAGAGCAAGTCAGACATTATCTGAAGTCAGTATTTAGTAGGATTCATTGATTGAATAAATGATAAAGTTACTCCATGAACAGTCAGTAAGATGTATCCTCCAGGGAACAAGAATTTCTTTTATCCAATAGTTAAGAAAAACAAAAAAATAATCTTTCTCTGTAAACCATTCAGTAGATGTTGAGATGTTTCAGTGAATACATTAAAAGTGGATGGTGGTGCTACATGAAAGCTCATAGCACCCCCTAAAGCAGTAAGGTTCATCCTCTGGAGATCACAAATGGTTTTTTGAAATCTCTTGATAATCCATGTGATTGTTGATGATAAATTATAGCCTGAGGAAAACCAAGTCAAATGATTAATACTAAATCAAACATATCATTTAAACAACAAGATGCAGTAAAACATGTTTTTATTGTCAAAGAAAAGTGGAAAATAAAATAAAAACAGGAAAGAAAAGATCACATACAGTGTGTCTATCTTTACAGAACCAATCATGGTATAATATAATATGCCATCATAACGCTTTAACGTGTTATTTGATCAAGAAGAGCTGACAAACAATTGTTTCATGACAAAGAGTTCTTTGCGTATTCACACCTCATAATACACAAGCTAGAGAAACTGGTGTCTGGAAAGTAAACTGCATGTAAAATATAACAAGTATCGCTGTACATTGATTGCACTTTCACACATTTGAGAGGAAAACAGGAGCAATGAGTCTATCATTAAAGTTAAGACTATGTGTATTCATGTGGAGTTGTTTGGTTATCCAACAACCTATCAGAAGTTATGTTTTAGAAAAAAAGGGAAATTCCTCTAAAAAACACTGCCACCCTGTCGAGTCCCAAGTGTTGTTCTTGGCACATAGAAGGTCAGCTATTCATTTACAAGGCTCTTTGGCCTTTCTAAGATGAGCTTTTTAAGGTCCTAATAGAATTGTGCCTCAAGCTGTTTAGGCTTTTACACCTTGAAGCTCAGGCGCTCTTCCTCAACTGCTTAACATCTACTCTGCTAAGAATCACTACTTCAAACTTCTAAAAGGAGTCTGATATGAAGGAAGTCCTCTTGAAAAAAAGATATGTATCCTGCATAATAGTTATTAATCTAGTAAACTGCTCCTAGTTAATTTTGAAAGATGCACACAGAGAATAGTTAGTACCAAAAACCCCACACAAAAAAACAACATACATTAAATCACTCCTACATCAAACATCATTTGGCAAATATTATTTATCATCATAGTGCTGGTGTCACAGTATTTACATAATAAAAACAAATTCTTAGAAACTTTTGTCAATCATATCTCCGGCTTTTACTTGCTGGTACCAGTTTAAATTGTGGATCAGTTGTTTTCTGAACAGTATTTAGGCCAGAAATAACATGAATAAACACTTTTTATGACGTAAACAGAGACTGTGATACCTCAATCTTAACGGCCGCATTTAAAAACTCAGTGAAATGGAATCTATGGCGTGTCGCAAAGTGAATCAATCCAGATCTTTTGCATCAACTTAAAACACCGATTTGCTTCATTAACCATTAGCATAACTTTCTGAGCCTTGAAGGGATGGAGAGTTCAACATGGAGAAAGCTTTGTAGCTTGGTGTGTCACCAATCTACTGTCAGACTAAATACTGTTAAAAGACAGGGGGCCATAGTACTAATACAGCTCATTTAAAGCGCAATAAAGTCAAACTTGTTTACCATGGATGTATTATACGAACTGGATACCAGATTCCAAGATGGCGCTAAGTTAATCGAAAACATATTGCTTGAAGAGCTCATAGGCGTTCTGACTCCCAACCAAGCAATAACGCGGTCAGTGGCCCTACCAAGCCCCCAGGAAGAGCGCTAAGCTTTAAAGCACATTTTTGTTGTGGCTAAACATTGAATTACAACTTCCATATTAGACACGTCATGTCATGTGCCCCAAAAATACTTTTCCCATTGGTTTACATTGGAAGGAATGCGTGTCATTTTTTAATAGTAAAACTACGTCTTAGTAGCGGCTTGGAGGCGGGGTTTAGGGAAACGCAACATGGCATGCTCGACAGTCCCCATGAATGCAGACGGTCGACAGAAGGTTCAGGTGATTTTGGACTTGAGAGTTAGGCCCTTTGTGTTACAGTACATTGAGGTAAGAGGTCAGGGCAGATGGACTGGGTCAAACCAATTCAATATTTTCCAGGTGGACTTACTTACATGACCCAAGCCACCATTTGTGCTATATATTTAACCATATATAAACCCTAACCCTAAACGTATCCAAGTCGTAACTGAACCCATCTTATATCGAGTATGTGACGTAATGTTGAGGTTTATCGGACTATCCTGCATGTTGAATTACGAGACTAAAGGAGTACCAAGTTCTTAAGAAAAATGTATACCGATGGGACCTGACTCATTAGTGCTTTTCCGTTAAATGTTCACAATGTCACACTCATTCAAATCTCTTACTCTAGTTACATTTTACAAGAACTAAACCTATAGAATTCGTTTTTCTATTTGTAGAAAAACAAAGTGACTGATTATTATGACCTTGTTTGGAATTCAAGCTATCCTGTCAGTTTGTTTGTTGTAGTAGGTATATAGTTGGCCACTGGAGGCACTGCATCCAGGGTTCGTGAAGAAGGATTATATTTCTGTTTAATTTTGTGGCGTGACCAGGGCCTATTTCTGGATTTCTTTTTGTCATTTCGTACATTTAGTTTGAGTTCTTTTTCTGTGTGATGATGTTTCTGCTGCTGTACATCGTGGCATTTGTGTTCATTAGGCATTGGGAATTCACTTCCTGCATGAATCAGCAACAAAAGCTCATTCTAAAAATACTTTAAACATCTTCAAAAAGCCAATAAACGTTGCTTTAGTGTAATAAAAAAAGAGTCTGATATTCCTCATGTATGAGTTCATTTTCCAACTATTCCTCAAAGGAGGGTGTCAATCCGGGTGTTGGGGTCCCCGCCTAAAGAGTCTCCAAGATCAAACAGCTGGTCCAGGTTGACGGAGGAGCTACACAGGAAGTCATTGCTGCTTTGTTCCTCCTCTTCCGGCCACGGGGTCTCTAGGAAGGCGGTGGCGAGGAAGGTCTCCTCATCAAAGTCTGACACCTCATTATTCCTTTGGGTCTCCACCAACACGTGGAAGTCCGCGGTCCCTGGGGGGGCTTCGATCGGAGAGATATGGGTCCCCCGCACCATCAGGTCTTCATCCTTTATGATGGGGCTCAGAGGTTCTCCTCCATCCAAACTGAGCTCCCCATTGAGAGCCGAGTCCAGCAGGGCGTCCCAGTCAAAGTCTCCCTTCAGAGGTCCGATCTCCTTCTGTTCCTCGGCGGAAAGCAGCGGCGAACTTGAGCGCCGGAGAGCTTTGGTGCCGCCATTTCTTGATCCTAGTTTCCTCTTGTGGCCACTTCTTCCCCTCACCACCGGCCAGGACCCCAGCATGGTCCCTTCAGCCATATGGGGGTCCCAGTTCTGGTCGGCACCGGTTGCCTCTTCGAACTCCTGGAGAAGCTGCTGAGACTCGGGGTTGATGCACAAGCCACTCTGACTCCCCGCAGGGATGCAGGGGCCTCTGGTTTGTGGGTGGACGTTGATTCGGAGACGGTTTTGCAAGGCTGGGTTGATCTGGACGGGGGGCATTCGCCTCTTCTTGTAGGCGCCGCTCAGGAGACGCTCAGCGTACTGAGGGTCGATCTTCCAGAAGCCGCCCTTCCCGGGTTCATCCTTCTGACGCGGCACCTTGATGAAGCACTTGTTGAGCGATAGGTTGTGTCTGATGGAGTTCTGAAAATACAGATGAATGTTTCAACTTACACTCGTCGTACAATACATCAAACGGCATCCTGAAGGAACGACATCTTTTTTTAGGAAAACCCAGAAATTCGCATAACCACATAACTTATTAGAGGCATCCAACCAAACGTCCCATTGAGTTCCAGGTGAGAGAATAAAAGTAAAAAAAAAGCTAAATTATTAGGATTTTAAATATATATATATTTGGTAAATATGCATATTATATTCTTTATTATAGTATAATAGTAACACCACTCTCTTGTCTCTAATGTTAATATAGCGCTACAACAAGCAGCAAGTTGGCTTAGCATGGTAACAATCTAAACATCTGAACATCAGCCTGTAGTGGGGCAGGAAGTACACATGGCAGAGCACCCCCCCCCAGCGTCTTCTTCACTGAAGTCTAAAAAGAGCAGCGACCCGATGACCTTTGTTAAATATTATCTGCCCCATGTACTGCCTTACAATAACAGAAAGCTCAGACGCTGAAGCACAGGAGTACAGCTAACCGCTTCATCAATCATTCATTGGAATTAAACTTTTTTCTGAAAAATTCCTAAACTTTAGAGGAAGAATCTCCTCCACCTCCACCATCACTCCTCCACCTCCACCATCACTTGCTTTTGATCGAGCAGAAAATACAGCTATAGCAAAAGCGTCGATATAAATAGGATTTGAGTGTTTACTGGTTTTGTACAGCTGGGGGGGGTATTTAGATTAATAACCACATGCGAAGTCACTAATACTTCAGTGTGGCAGCAGGCCAAGGACTCGTTGTGTTAAAAATGTTCTTCTACTGTTCTTTAAATAGCAATAATTCTTGTTCCGAGCGGTCATTTGAAACTTAATTTCAAACAATGGAAACTGTGTTAGAACAATAAACTCCACATGTCTCCATAGTTTGGTCTGAGAAATTTGAAATAAAAAAATTACATAGCAAGTTTTGTAATAAGTAAAGTAAAATTAAATGCCCAAAAGTAGCAATACCATAGTATATAAATACTCTACTCGAAGCAAAAGCCCTGCATTGTAATATAAGTAATAGTAGAAAAGTATGCAAACCAAATAAACGAAGAGGATGAGAAGAAAAAGCACTGATGCAGGATGGCATCAGAAACGTGTATTACTGTAAATAGTGTGTTTAAGTATTGCAGCTGGTAACTGTGGAATACTGCTGCAGGTTAAGTTATTATGTTAATTAATCATCATTTATATTAAATAAATATAATCTGGATCCGTAAAGTAATTTAAGCTGTCAAATACATGTAGGAACATCTAAAAGTAAAATATGTTCCTTTAAATAGATAGAGAATGAAATACTGTGTGTGTGTGTGTGTGTGTGTGTGTGTGTGTGTGTGTGTGTGTGTGTGTGTGTGTGTGTGTGTGTATGTGTGTGTGTGTGTGTGTGTGTGTGTGTGTGTGTGTGTGTGTGTGTGTGTGTGTGTGTGTGTGTGTGTGTGTGTGTGTGTGTGTGTGTGTGTGTGTGTGTGTGTGTGTGTGTGTGTGTGTGCAGGAATGTACTTTTGTACCATACTTGTGGGGACCTAAATCTGTTTACATAGTCACGCGTGGGGACTGGCTTCCCTTATGGGGACACATTGGAGGTCCCCATGAGGGGGATCATTAATTTTAGGGTGAAGACTTGGTTAGGATTAGG
Organism: Pseudochaenichthys georgianus; assembly: GCF_902827115.2. NCBI lineage: Eukaryota > Metazoa > Chordata > Actinopteri > Perciformes > Channichthyidae > Pseudochaenichthys > Pseudochaenichthys georgianus. The sequence continues at coordinate 7,170,990 of NC_047510.2, forward strand.
GTAAGGGTAAGGTTAAGGGTAAGGGTTAGGCATGTGTTGGTTATGGTTAAGGTTAGGATAAGTCTCCAGGAAATGCATGTAAGTCAATGTAATGTCCCCTGAAGTGATGTATACATAGTGTGTGTGTGTGTGTGTGTGTGTGTGTGTGTGTGTGTGTGTGTGTGTGTGTGTGTGTGTGTGTGTGTGTGTGTGTGTGTGTGTGTGTGTGTGTGTGTGTGTGTGTGTGTGTGTGTGTGTGTGTGTGTGTGTGTGTGTGTGTGTGTGTGTGTGTGTGTGTGTGTGTGTGTGTGCGTGTGTTTTAAATGACCTGCCAGGTGGGGTCCGCGTGTCTGTAGTAGCAGAAGTTGTCGGTGATCCACTGGTAGATGCAGGACAGGGTGATCTTGCTCTTCTTGCTGGCCTGCATCGCCATGCAGATGAGCGTCGCGTACGAGTACGGCGGCTTGATGCGCGTGTTTGTCTTGTAGTCCACCTCGTCTGGGCAGTGCCCGTGCGCCACGATGCCCGGCAGGGACTGCATCCTGCTGTAGGCTGCCGCTGTGGGCTTCCCGGGGGTCAGCGGCATGCCGATGGAGGAGGCGGGGTCCCCGGCCACAGGGGAGGCCGGCGCGTCAAAGCCCAACCGCTGGTGTCCGAACAGCTGCTGCTGCAGGTGGAGCGCCTGCTGGGGCACGTTGGCACCGAGGATGGAGAACTCCTGCAGCCATTGCAGGCTGGTCAGGCTGTCGTCCAGGTTCACGGAGCTGCAGATGCTGCTGTTGGTGTCCCGCTCCTCCGCCTGAGCAGCCGCGGTCACCACCTCCTCCTCCAGCCCCACGGAGCCTTCGGGCCACGGGTCGGCGCAGCTCAGAGTCAGCATGGCTCTTTCTTTCTTTTTTCTTTCTCTCTCTCTCTCTCTTTCTCTCTCTCTCCGTTACCCTCCTTCCCCTGCCACCGCCTGACAGGACACAAAATATACACCCGACTTTAACAAAGTGCGAACAGGCAGGACAATGATGAGCCTTATTTGAAAACAGAGCCTCTGTGTGCGCGTTTGTGCATAAAGTCAACGTCTTTTCAACAACCATTTAAATCCACTGGCTAGTCTGTCACCTGGATGTCTGAGTGATGACGCTTTAGAAACTAAACTTTGAAAACAATGGTGACAAAAACACTGGCCTCTGACTTTATGTCTCAAAGTCTCCATGAAAAACTGGTGCGCACTTGACGCTCAGCGCAGAAAAGAGTCATTACCAACTCCAATGATCAGCTTTAAACCTAACCCAATGTATTAACTAGTTAAATAAACGTTTAACTATAATTTTTTTTTAAACACCGACTGTTATATACATTGAGATGTAAAGACATGCTCACATGTTGGAGGTTTTACGCGTAACATCCGCACATTATAATGGGCATGGTTTGCTCCAAATATAACGACTACAATTCTGATTATTCTACGGTCAATATTTCAATGCAAATGAAATAATAAGCATGCCATAATATATAGTTTGTGATCAACAAACTAGTCATACCTAAACGTGCGTATTAACAGGATATCCAAGGCTTCTTGGGAAAGTTTACAGGTGTATTATATTCTGGGGATGGATCCAATTTAAACTCACCTTGTTCTGCTGTTATGTTGAGTAGAGGTCTTTTTAAATCCAGCACGTACAGAGCCTCAGCCTGCTTCACCTGGGGTCAGAATTGTGTGAGAATTAGGGAACGTTGGATTCCTGTGCACGGTGTTTGGCGCGGTGCTGGCCGCTTCTCCTCTAACGGGCAGGATCCTCCGGTGGGGGCCGTTTAATACCTGGGGCTGCAGGAGGTTTGTCCAGAAACCATAGAAACGATGCACCCCCCACTTGTAAACAGCTTCCCGTTCCTCCATTGGCCTCCTGGTTTCTATAGTGTTGAACATTTTTAATCACTCTCAAGTCAACTGAGGCTGCAGGGTTTCAAGCTGAGGCTCGCGGACCAAAAGAGGGACCTGAGTGAACTGTATGTGCTGGAAGAATTGTATATAGGCTACTTATACCACACTGAACATTGTCCTGCATTTAAAACATTATATTACAAGTAAGATATGTTTCAGCCAAATGTAATTAAAATACTAGAATTCAAGTATTCATTGTGCAGTATAAAAAGCATGCAGGAATGTAAGAGAATGCCGCTTTCAGTCTCTTAAATGAGGACATGTTCAGCTTTTTTTTGTTTTATATCTTAAAGTGAAGATCTTTTGGTTTTTGGACTGACAAAACAAGGCATTTAAAGACATTACCTTAAATGTTGAGAAACAGGACATTTTATACACCAAACCATTAATCTAGAAAAATAATCGGCATATAAATGATACAACAAATCAAAGACTCAGAAAGTGGAAGCAGATTTGTGTATTGGTTTCTTTCTCTTATTCATACATTTACTGCACACCATGTCATTGTACTGCATTATATGTACTCCTACTGAAGAACATGTACTTTGACAGCACAGCTTTTAATGCACAACATATACATGTACTGCACGATATGTACATTCATTGCACAGTTTTCACTACACAATGTGAACTTTTTCTGCCCAATATGTTCTTTTACTGCTTGATATGCCTGTTTTACTATACAACACTTAGACATGCAGGTTAACTATGTGTCATTTTTGCACAAAATGTACTGTTACTGCACAACATTTACTTTTACTGCACAACATATGCAGTTTCTTCACAACATATACATTTAATGCAACATATGTACATTTACTGCACATACTTTTATTGCACAGTTTTTACTGACATGCATGATTACTATACAACATATTGCACACAATGCACTTTTAATGCACTATACCGTTACTACAAATGTAGTTTTACTGCACAACATGTTCTTTTACTTCAAAACATGCACGTCTACTGCACAAAGTGTACTTATGCTGCACAAAATGTGTTTTTACTGCACGGAGATAAGAATGCTTTTGTACTACACTTACAGTAAGTCGGATTCACATACAGGATTTGAACTGGTGATGGAGCACCTTGACACTGTTGTAATGGCATCTAAACACATGTTCCCCCACAATGTGTGTGTGTGTGTGTGTGTGTGTGTGTGTGTGTGTGTGTGTGTGTGTGTGTGTGTGTGTGTGTGTGTGTGTGCGTGTGTGTGTGTGTGTGGGTGTGTGTTTGTGTGTGTGTGTGTGTGTGTGTGTGTGTGTGTGTGTGTGTGTGTGTGTGTGTGTGTGTGTGTGTGTGTGTGTGTGTGTGTGTGTGTGTGTGTGTGTGTGTGTGTGCAGGAATGTACTTTTGTTCATAAGAAAGAGAGAGAAGGAGGGAAACAAAAAGGTTCGGCCCCTAAACGTCCATTGAGTGTGGCTGAGTGGTTTCCTGAGGCCGGCACAAAGAAAACTGTAAAGCCATAAAATCTTCCTGACGCTCTGAGAGACGGACGTGTGCTGCTGGCTGCTGTCACACAGACACACACTGAGCCACTGATCCAAAGTCAGGAGTGTTACTCACATGTAATCAAAAGTCACAGTGGATATGTAGAGGTCTTACATATTAATTATTAATCTACTTCTGCTTGTGGTTGTTTTGTGTATTTAAAAAGAAAAGGTTTAACAAATGTTGTCATTTTTGTGTTCGGTAAATAAATGTTATTCATTTTATTTGGTACTTGTTTTATCAGAGGACTTTCGGACTCCATGCTCTGCTGCACAGCCATTTGTTCTTATTATTTGCATCACCATTTGACATCATTTCCATAACTGATACTTTGTACACATTTAGTGACCAGATGCAAAGTTCTTGATGTTCAATCATTTGAAACCTGAAAACTGGTTTTGAAAATCTTGTCAAATCATCAAACTTTTTTATTTCTTTTAATTTATTCTACTATTTCAACAATTAGACAGTTTATACATCCGAAAAAAGAAGGAGGGCAGAAAGCAAAGCGTGTAGAGGTAGCACTCTCGTTAGTCATCCAGTTGCAGGATAAAGTCAAAAAAGATAATTCCGTAATTAAATACGCTATATATAGACATACAAATGTACACATATACTACATACATACACCCATTTCCAGGGTGAAATAAAAGAATAAAGATAAATAAAATAAAAAGTTCATGTTCAGATAACAAGACAGTTTCATTTCTCATCCTATTTTTATGTAAACTATGATAATTAAGATAATTATGATAATAGTAATTATAATTATTATAGTATTTATAATTATTATTGTTGTTATTATCATTATTTTTAAGTTAATCCAAAGGCACAATGACCGGAGTGTCTGCAAATAAAAAATTTCGCAATCTTGATTTGAATGTTAGATGACAGTCAACACTTTTGAGTTAAGACCATCCCATAGTTTTGCACCTAATATGGATAAGCTGTGTGATTTAATTGTTGTTCTGTAAAGCTGTCTACACAAAGTGTTAGTTTGCCTAGACGGGTACTTGCTGACTTTTATTTGGAACTGCTTTTGTACATTATGAGGCATTTTGTTGTGGGAAATATTGTGCATCACCATGGCAGTTTTAACACATTTGAAT